>NC_041401.2:101215634-101534205 GCF_900747795.2 Erpetoichthys calabaricus
AAATGTGACACTCAGTGAACCGTCTAATTGGTCCCTCCCACTTTTAAGTACAATTCGCCCATTGACTTCAGAATCAGACGTATTCGGTGAGGCTATTTGTACGATGACCAACTTATCATTTATTCACTCACATTACTAAGGGTCGGGGTATTTAAAAAGCAAACTCTAATAACAGCAAAAGCATAATCCATAATACAGTATTGCAACAGTCTGGAAAATTAACCCACCGAGGCAGCGTGTCCTAACAGCCATGCAAATAGAGTTATTGAGAGTGCTGTGGAGACGGGCGTGCACAGGTGCACCATATACCAATCTATACTAATAAAAGGCAAAGCCCTCACTGACTGACTGACTGACTCATCACTAATTCTCCAACTTCCCGTGTAGGTAGAAGGCTGAAATTTGGCAGGCTCATTCCTTACAGCTTACTTACAAAAGTTAAGCAGGTTTCATTTCGAAATTCTACGCGTAATGGTCATAACTGGAACCTGTTTGACTGACTCACTCATCACTAATTCTCCAACTTCCCGTGTAGGTAGAAGGCTGAAATTTGGCAGGCTCATTCCTTACAGCTTACTTACAAAAGTTAGGCAGGTTTCATTTCGAAATTCTACACGTAATGGTCATAACTGGAACCTGTTTTTTGTCCATATACTCTAATGGAGGAGGCGGAGTCACGTATTGCGTCATCACGTATTACGCCTCCTACGTAATCACGTGAACTGAAAACGAGGAAGAGATTTACAGCACAAGTCAAACGCGGGAACGAAGGTAAATGACGTTAATTGTTGAGTGTCTTTTAATACTGTGTAATTGTTGAGTGTCTTTTAATACTGTGTAAGCATACATATTAACACATGTGCAATTAAACGTGTGCATTTACGGGGTGATTTCTCAGGCTTAAAAGCTCGCCTTTTATTAAAAAGGTAAATGCAAACTCTTTTCATTCTGAAGGGCACAAACCACGTTAGATTTCAGCCGTTAAACGCGCAAAAATGTCAGTACACCAGATAAATAAGCGCAACATATTATCAGTTGTATTGTATGCTTACAATACATATAGAAATGTGTTAATCGTTAACTAATATTATGGGATGGTGTTTTTCGACTCGCGCCTTGATTTAAACGATTGCATGTCTTGGTGGGTTTGCGTAGCTTATTGTCAATATCTTTACAGCTCTTTTTAAGACTTAATTTAAAAAGGTTTTCTTTTCTTCTTAATTAAAATTTAAAAGCAATACTTCACCGCTGCGAAGCCCCTCTAGCGCTGACGTCCGAGGTTCGATTACCGTAAGCGAGTGCAGTGAGTGTGTACGCCTGATGAGCCAAGAATAAGGGGGAAAGATGTGTCGCGTACTCTTTGCATTATTTGACAGTAAACTATTTTCATCCATTCTATGATCTGCTTCTCACAACTGAAGGCACCGTGGCTGATGTTACCTGACTTGCTGGCCAACCATAAGCGCTACCGGGTAGGTAACCACCCACTCACTTCACTCCCTTACGGGAATCGAACCTCGGATGTCAACGCTAGAGGCGAAGCCCCTAAAATTGCGCCATGGCGTGTGGTTCGTTTATTTGACAGCATGTAGATTGGGGTAATTACATTCACGGCATTCGTAGTCTGATTCACAATCTGATTGTATGGGTGGTTACCTACCAGGTAACGCTTATGATTAGCCAGCAAGTCAGCTCGAAGTGATCACTCAAGTGAAGGCAGCTTCACAAAAAAAACAGATCCTTAACAAACTGTTATTGGTATATTTTCCCTCAATTTTAAAAGGTTTTCTTTTCTTCTTAATAAAAATTTAAAAGCAGTACTTCGCCGGTGTGAAGCGTGGGGATTTGAGCGACTGACGCATACAGACATATTCATGAGTGCAGGTACTTCAGAAAGAAAGCACCGTGTAAACCTAAACTTTAAATTAAGTTCATAGACCTACAAAAGGTTGCCATTGATTTGAGGCAAGATTGCTTTTCTCATGTACAACTATACGTTGCATTCTTAACAGTAAGCTTGCACAGCTTGGTCATATTACAACCTGAGTGCTGAACTGACAACGTTGTATACAAACAGAACTATAACAATTGTAATAAACAAACAAAAAAAAAAAGCGAAGAACCCTTGGATTTAATAAAAAGGCTCCTTCCTTGGCGAAGCAAGGAAAAAGGAAGACCTTATCGTTTATAAAACAGTGGAAAAGCTGTGTTAAGGCTGCTTCACAAAAAAACAGATCCTTAACAAATTGCTATTGGGATATTTTCCCTCAATTTAAAAAGCTTTTCTTCTTAATAAAAATTTAAAAGCAGTACTTTGCGGGGATTTAGATATAGATATTTATGTATATAGATATATATAGATATACATATATATATATATATATATATATATATATATATAGATGTATATAGAGATATAGATATATATAGATATATATATATATGTATGTATGTCTATATATATATATATATATATATATATATATATATATATATATATATATATATATATGTAAGCCTATAAGTACTGCCTTACTTCTCTTTAAGAAAGGAAGATGTAATGATACTTGATTTAAACGATTCCATGTCTTGGTGGGTTTGCGTAGCTTATTGTCAATATCTTTACACCTGTTTTTAAGGCTTGTTGACTGAAACGGGCTTTCACAAAAAAAGTTAGGGCTTTGCTACAGGATACACCCTCCACAAGTTAAGCAAGTAAAAATAAAACTGTATATTTCTGTTTTATTTAAACCTTTTAAGTTTGTATGCATAGCCCCATTTGGCTATTTTAGTTTTTTTTTTTCTTTCTTCAGTAATATTAAATCTCCTTAAAGAAAAAGAACATATGCATTTTACTTTTTTTGTATCTCTTTAGTAATATTTTAGTGTAAAAGGATAACCAGAATTTAAACCTTTTATGTTACTTTATAAAGTTATTTTACACAATGTTGAAAAATTAATAAGAAAGCTACATATTTTGGCAGCTGCTGCTTTAATTTTCAATGAAATGAAAAAAGCTCTCCAAGAGAAAACCTCAATGAAGAAGAAACAGTTTGCACTATCTAAAAAGGAGATACCCTCATTTATAAAGGTTTGCTGCAGATGACTTGACTGAAAATAAATTAATACTTCCTATGTGTATAATACATATTTATCTATTTTACTTATGCCTTTATTCCAGCAACTTGCAACATCTGAGGTACAATTTGTTACATTACTTTTGTTTTTTGCAGCACAGGCAGGTGAAGTGACTTCCTCAGGGTCACACAGTGGTGTCAGTACCAGGATTTGAACTGACAAGCTCCGCGTTTGCTGAAATATTACTGAAGACAGAAAAAAAACGAAAACGGGCAAATAGGGCTATGCATACAAATGTCCATCCGTCCATTATCCAACCCGCTATATCCTAAATACAGGAGCCAATAAGTAGATATGTATATATACAGTATATATATATATATATATATATATATATATATATATATATTTATATATATATGTGAATGTATGTATGTATGTATATATGTATGTCTATATTTATATGTATATATATATGTAGATATGTAAATTTGTATATGTATATATATATATATATATATATATATGTATATGTGGATGTGTATATGTATATACAGTAATCCCTCCTCCATCGCGGGGGTTGCGTTCCAGAGCCACCCGCGAAATAAGAAAATCCGCGAAGTAGAAACCATATGTTTATATGGTTATTTTTATATTGTCATGCTTGGGTCACAGATTTGCGCAGAAACACAGGAGGTTGTAGAGAGACAAACATTTGTCTCTTTTTCAAAAGTTTAAACTGTGCTCCATGACAAGACAGAGATGACAGTTCCATCTCACAATTAAAAGAATGCAAACATATCTTCCTCTTCAAAGGAGTATGCGTCAGTAGCAAAGCCTGTCAGAAAGAGATAGGAAAGCAAACAAATCAATAGGGCTGTTTGGCTTTTAAGTATGCGAAACACCACGGCACAAAGCTGTTGAAGGCGGCAGCTCACACCCCCTCCGTCAGGAGCAGAGAAAGAGAGAGAGAGAGAGAGAGAGACAGAGTTTGTTTTTCAATCAAAAATCAATACGTGCCCTTCGAGCTTTTAAGTATGCGAAGCACCGTGCAGCATGTCGCTTCAGGAAGCAGCTGCACAGAAGGTAGCAACGTGAAGATAATCTTTCAGCATTTTTAGACGAGCGTCCGTATAGTCTAGGTGTGCGAACAGCCCCCCTGCTCAATCCCCCTACGTCAGGATCAGAGAAAGTCAGCGCAAGAGAGAGAGAGAAAAGTAAGTTGGGTAGCTTCTCAGCCATCTACCAATAGCGTCCCTTGTATGAAATCAACTGGGCAAACCAACTGAGGAAGCATGTACCAGAAATTAAAAGACCCATTGTCCGCAGAAATCTGCGAACCAGCAAAAAATCCGCGATATATATTTAAATATGCTTACATATAAAATCCGCGATAGAGTGAAGCTGCGAAAGGCGAAGCGCGATATAGCGAGGGATTACTGTATATGTATATGTAGATATGTGTATATGTAGATATGTATATATATGTATAAATGTTTATGTATATATATGTTTACATAACCTCTTTAACACAGTACTTCTCCGCTGCGAAGCGCGGGTATTTTGCTAGTGTATATATATATATATGTATATATATATATATATATATATATGACAGCAACACTCATAACAATGACAACACAATTACATTGACAATCATGTTACGTTATTTTTAAAGTGTTTCCTTTTCTTTTTCATAACCTCTTTAACACACTATTTCTCCGCTGCGAAGCGCGGGTATTTTGCTAGTCTGAAATAAAAGCCAATAGGATGCTTGGAGGGCCGAAGTTGTTAAGGAAGTGCTGTATGCAAAAAGTGCAAAAACTTAGTTGGTGAACTTACTGAACTAGGTTTGTGGGTTGTTGACACGTGGTTGTCTTCTCTGTTCCGGCACCATTTGTTTTGACTCTGCTTGTTCAATTAAGGCAGAAGAGCAATAACACCTTCTTTTGGATTACTACAACCACTTGCTTGTCTGGTTTATTTCTCCCACCTGGAAAGGGATGTTACAATACTGTATGTACAGTATATACGTAAACATGAATTACACTGTGTTTTAAATATTTTGCAGCGGCCAGCAGACAGTAGCGCTTATTCGTCAGCAGGGACAACTCCCTTCAGCTCATTCTGACTCAGAGTGCAGACAGCACTAAAACCAGCTCGTGTGCCCCCCTGCTTTCTAAAGACCGCTGTCCAGGGGGGCATCTCATGCCAAGGAGGCGAGCTGGCAGCACGGGTTGAGTGCGAGGAAGACCAATGAACCAAGTAATTGAACATGAATTGAGAACCCCCAAATACTGCGTGCAGTACAGATGTCAAAAAGTCAGGAGGCAGAAAGATCCAGTTACGGGAGAAATGGGTCGCGTCATGTCGGCCACAGGTCTGCAATGTGCGATGTAGCGCGGCCAGCAATCATCCCGAATGTGTCTTTAGAGGGGGGAAGGCGCCTCACCCCTACATTTGGGAGTGTGCTTGTTGTTTTGGTGGATTTCTTCGTGGAGACCTGCCAGTTAACACGTGTATATGCTAAAAAAATCCTGCCGGAGAAGCGCTTTGTCCAGCGCGGCTTTCTTCTGCACGAATTCGCGGATTTTTTTTTTCTGAAACATATGAGTGGGCATCGAGGAAATGAAACTTCCGTGAAAGCAAACGCAATCCAATGTGTGAACTATGGAGTTACACTCCAGTTCCTCATTTCAAATGATAGAAAGGCAACTTGGACGAAGGGCACTATATCAGCCAACTGACGAATATAAAGTGTGAATAAGTGCCCTGGTGTCCCGTCCAGCTGGCGAAAAAGGCAACCCCTGCAAGCCAACTCTGGACGACAGGTTTTAAACAATGGTTGGATGGCTAAACGTTAATACGTACTGTAGAATGTCACGCACGCTGCAGCGAAGACTTGTTCTCAAATCCGTGCACGTCACTAATCGGCCAGCAAGAGGAGGTGGCGTGTAAAACTTTTTTTTTTCCTCCTATGTCCACTCCTATAAGTTCTCTCGCGAATTCGGTAATGAGCCTGAACCTACCTGCCATTTGTCACGCTGTCCTCTCTCTTATCTGGTGTCGAATCGCTGGCCTCGGCCTAGTGACCGTTTCGATGATTCTTTTCCGGTTTGGAGTATTCATTTTTATTTTCACTTTCGTTTTAAGGCTTTAGGCTCGGGGTCGAATTCACGTTTTCGCTACCTGTTAGAGTAAAGTGATGAAAGTTCACTCGTCCAGCCGTACAAGAAGTGGACGACCTTGTCAGTTTTCCGATGGTCATTTTGACATTGCTACTTTCTGTATTTCGCTCAGTTCCTTTGTGCCTTTTTCGCCGTTCCGCTCTGCTGTGCTGTCTGTCTGTGTGTGTGTGAACCAAAACGAACCCTTTTATTCCACTGTTACATCTCGTACTGATAAGCGAAGAGCAGTCAGTGTATAAGTAAACAATCGAATCTCATTTTCAACACCTCTGTGATTACACACATTATGTCCGTTCATCCATTTTTCTGAATCTTCAATTACTGCTCCAAAAACCTAAGGCACGAAAGAACAAGACGGCAGGTCAGTGCACACTCTCGGAGCCGCACTCTCGTAGACACTCGGCGCAGACCACTTTATGACTGCCTACAGAAACGTCTGAGGGTCACTTATTCTTAAAGGCACAGTGCTCAACTTTAATCATGAAGGGCACATCACGCTGGATAAACATTTGTCATCCGTTTTACTTTGGACGGGAGAAAAAGGGAGTCAGCAAAGAAGACCCCTTGGGAGAACATGCAAACTGCACACAGACAGTGCACAGGCGGGGATTTGGACCTGCAGGTCTGTGGAGCAATGAGAGGGCAGTGCTAAGCACTACACCACCATGCAGCCCAAGGCAAGAAACGTGCAGTCTAAAAGGGTAATGATTTATAAAGAAACAGCCATTTAACAATTAAATGTCACATCAGACTGAACTGAAAAGAACATAACACATGACCAGACTTGACATTATATGAACAGCCTGCATGTTATAAAAGTCCAAGTGATGAACTGATAAATGTTGAGGTGCCAAACCAGCTGTCTCTTTTTAATACTTTTCCAGCCCCATAGAGGTGAACAAGTTGTGGTCCCGGCTAAAAAGCTTTTCCAAGAACTTCTCGCTGGCAGAGTTACCCTTCTTCCTCACCATGTCTATCAGCGAACGAGCCCGGTCCCTTGTGAGTCTGTTGTTCTCAATCACCTCCTCTTTCTCCCCCTCATTCAGGACTTTCAAGTCCAGCATGTCATCCAAGATGTCTTTAATCAGAGAGACATTGGCACCTTCTATGAACTTTATTCTTATGTCCATCAGCTTCTGGGCTGCAAAAGTAAAAACCAAGCATGAATTAAGAAACCAATACACAAGTGCTTTCGAGGGTTTATATCTACCTTGCGCCCGAGGTTACACACTTTATTCCTGTGCACTACTCTGATTATTTTATTGAAAATACACGTGTTATACATGTTGTGTGCATCCGACTAAATAACTGACATTTGGATTATGTGACACAAGTAATTTAATTGTTTCTCATGGATGTTTTATATTGCTTACTGTGCTTCAGTGCTGGGCCCCGATGGCTCCCATTAAAGAGTGTTGTATCATAAACGTTGTAATCTCTGCTAACCACGAAGACACAAGATTTAAATCTTTGTGTGCCATCTCTACAAGCAACATGAGGCATTTTAATAGATAATAAATCATTGTTAGATAAAGTAATCCTTTAAGGGAAAGAAAATATGTTTATTTAGTGCAGTTACTTGCTAGCTGTGTATCTACGGTAGGTTCTGAACACTTTTAACACAGCATAACAGAACATTCTGAAAATGCTTCAATCAGTTCATAGTTGTGGCAGCCACAGTCTGTTCCGGTGTTTCAGGTACAAGGCATTAAGTAACCCTGGACAGGACTCCAGTCAGTTGCATTGTCCGCTCACTTATTCACACACGCACACACAGGTCCAAAGGTCTTCAGGATGTGGGAGGACAACTGAAGTACTTGACGTAAAATCCACATCACCACAGGGAGAACATGCCGACTGTACACAGAAAACAACTGGACACATGGTCCATGAGGAAGCAGTGTAGACCACTGCACATTTTTTATTTACATTTAATCATTTATCTTTGATTTATTAAACCATTGCCAATTTTTTAGTGAGAATAAAAACACACAAGAGCTTTTGATAAATGTATAAAACAAGTGACTTAAGGAAACGGGGCAGGATATCCTCACTGTGCAAGTCCGCACTCACCCTGCTTACATCTGTCTCACTTACTCTACACTCTCTTGTCTTTGTCAAATGTTCTTAAATTCAACTGGACTGATAAAGCTATTTGCTAACCCATATCCAGTGGCGTCGTTGGCATGAAAATTCTAATAGATAGATAGATAGATAGATAGATAGATAGATAGATAGATAGATAGATAGATAGATAGATAGATAGATAGATACTTTATTAATCCCAAAGGAAAATTCACATACTCCAGCAGCAGCATACTGTTAAAGAAAATATTAAATTAAAGAGTGATAACAATGCAGGTATACAGACATACAATAACTTTGATAATGTTAACGTTTAACCCCCCGGGTGGAATTGAAGAGTCGCATAGTGTGGGTGAGGAACGATCTCCTCAGTCTGTCAGTGGAGCAGGACATTGATAACAGTCTGTCGCTGAAGCTGCTCCTCTGTCTGGAGATGACACTGTTTAGTGGATGCAGTGGATTCTCCATGATTGACAGGAGCCTGCTCAGTGCCCGTTGCTCTGCCACGGATGTCAAACTGTCCAGCTCCGTGCCTACAATAGAGCCTGCCTTCCTCACCAGTTTGTCCAGGCGTGAGGTGCCCCTCTTCTTTATGCTGCCTCCCAAGCACACCACCGTGTAGAAGAGGGCACGCACCACAACCCGATTGATAGAACATCTGCAGCATGTTATTGCAGATGTTGAAGGAAACCAGCCTTCTAAGGAAGTATAGTCTGCTCTGTCCTTTCTTACACCGAGCATCAGTATTAAAGTATAGTGGGGCCATACCAGAATTTTATACATGTGCAGACTTCTCTATTGTAAACATTAAGTGACTTAACTGATCATATCTGCCTGCCTTTTGATAATGACTAGCAAAACATGAAAGTTCACTCATCGTTCACATCATTCAGAATAATCGTTAGTTGGCCCATGATCTGTCTGCACCGGCATCAGTTTGCTGTGATGCCTCATCATTATCTGAAAAAATAAGTAAAACGAGAGGCTCACAACCACCCACTGCAGAGGAAAACCTGTTTGCTATGAACTTCCTAAACTGAAACAGCAGTGTCCCAATTTGAAAACTGAATGGCTTTGAGGTGGATAGGAATAGACCACAATACCATGGAAAGAACACACACCTGTACATACACTGTATGACAGGAAACTAGGGCTGCTACAAATAATCAATGTAATCAACTAATCGAATCAAATTTTCTTAATTGACTAATCGTCCCACCCAAACCCCCCACCCCACCCCCATGTTGCCTGCTGGCATGCTATGTCACTCTGTACTGTTGGAGTAATTTAATCATGGCAGCAGATGCACAACATTCAGTGGAAGAAGGTTCCTCCAAACATCGGGCAAAGCCAAAATCCTCCTCTGTGTGGGAGTATTTCACCCGAAAATCGGAGAAAATGGTTGATTGTTTACTATGTAAAAAACAGATGGCGTTCCCCAGCAGCACCAGTTCAGTGCATGAACACCTGAAAAGGAAGCACACTGGAAGAATAGCACAGGATAAGAGAACAATACCATAACCAACCCAATAGCAAGAGGAATAAAAAAAAAAAAAATCCAGTTGTGCAGTCATTGTATATTTAGAGCACAGCACAATGCTATTCCAAAATCGGCAGTGCAAAAATTGTTACTGAAAAGTTTAATGTTGAATTGTTTAATACTGTATGGTTACAAAATAGAACATTAATTTTATCTGAGACTCTGAGATATGAGTTGCCCGGCTCCTGCAATATCATTTCAGCTGGTATCATTTATACTTTACAAGCATTATTAAGCCACTTTATACCAATTATGCCCAAGCAGCTACTGTATATTTATAATGTCAATGAATAACATCTATCTCAATTTAAGATGGATTTTTCAAGAACACATGTGTAATGAGTCTTAGAGTGGATTTACAAACACAAACATTTGTTATCATTTATTTAAATTATACTGAAGCTAGGAAAGAAAATACATTTATTTTTGAGACATCATGTACAGTTCTAAATATACCTTTCACAAATGTATCGCCTCTCTCTTAGAAAAAACAAGGACGCTTGGATGACTCCCTCCTAAGGAACAGTACTTGCACACCACAGGCTGAGCGAGGCAGCTCTGATGAACAGTGTGCTCAACATGCTAATTAAACACATGAGAACTCTGACAGTGGTGGAGGATGAGGGATTCTGGGCTATGACTAAAACTTTACAACCTGGCTATGTTCTCCCCAATCGCATCTGCTTCACTAGCATGATGGAAAAGAAAAATGAGAACACATTCCAGAAAGCCAAACTCACCCTCACTTCTTCCAACAACAGGCATATCTGGGCATTACTTACCATTTTATTATTGATAACAGGGAGCTTTGCAGCTACAGTTTGATGGCTATGTTTCTTGAAGAGTGACATACTGCTGAAAATACCGCAAACTGGATTGAAAGGGCAGCTGAAAAGTTTGTGATTCCTACAAACAAAATTATGGCTCTAGTTCATGATAATGCTACTAATGTGGTGGCAGCTCTTAGGGTTTTGGAAGAAAGGCATGGAATTCTGTGCTGGCCACCGTTTACAAAGTGTAGTGAATCAAGACTTGAAGAATCCCCAGATCACGAAAACAACTGGAGTTGCTAGATTGTTGGTAGAGCATTTCAAGAAGAATGAACTCACCAGCTCCAAGCTCAACACCAAGCAAAACCAACTGGGCACTCCTGAACATAAACTAATTTAAGATGTCAGTGTTAGATGGAACAAGTGTGATGATGAATGTTGTTAGTGCATATGCCCTGCAGGTTGGGTGTGCAATGGATGACAATGAGGATTTCTGTATTGAGTTGGGTGATGTGGTGGAGAGTGTACCCAAGGGACAGAAAGTGGTGAATGGGTGTGGATTTCAATGGAGATTTTGGTGAAGGGAACAAGGGGGATGAGGAGGTGATGGGTAGGTAGGGTGTAAAGGAGGGGAATGAAGAAGGTAAGATGATAGTGGATTTTGTGAAAAGGATAGACATGGCTGTGGTGAATATGTATTTTAAGAAGAGGGAGAGTGAACACAGAGTGATGTACAAGAATTGAGGAAGATGCACACAGGTAGATTACATATATATGTATATCTTATGCAGGATGGTCAGTCTGAATGAGATAGGAGACTGCAAAGTGCTGGCAGGGGAAAGCATAGTTAGGTAGCATAGGATGGTGGTCTGTAGGATGACGTTGGATATCAAGAAAAGGAGGAGAGTGAGGGCAGAGCCAAGGATCAAATGGTGGAACATGAAAAAGGAAGACTGTACGGTGGAGTTCAGGGAGATGTTAAGACAGGCAATGGCTGGCAGTGAAGAGTTACCAGATAGCTGAGCAACTACAGCAGGAGTAGTAAGGGTAACAGCTAGAAAGGTGCTTGGCGTGACATCTGGAAAGAGGACAAAGAAACCTGGTGGTGGAATGGGGAAATACAGTAGAGTATACAGAGGAAGAGGTTGGTGAAGAAGTAGGATAGTCAGAGAAATGCAGAAAGTAGACCAGAGTACCAGGAAATAAGGCGTAAGGTGAAGAGAGAGGTGGTGAAGGCTATAAAAAAGGTGTATGATAAGTTGTATAAGAGGTTGGACTGTAAGGAGGGAGAAAAGGACCTGTACCGATTGGCTAGACAGAGGGACCGACCTGGGAAAGATGTTTGGCAGGTTAGGGTGATAAATGATAAAGATGGAAAGTGTGTTGAGCAGATGGAAAGACTACTTTGAGA
The DNA here is from genome assembly GCF_900747795.2 of Erpetoichthys calabaricus. NCBI lineage: Eukaryota > Metazoa > Chordata > Cladistia > Polypteriformes > Polypteridae > Erpetoichthys > Erpetoichthys calabaricus. The sequence continues at coordinate 101,227,707 of NC_041401.2, forward strand.
GGTTGATGAATGAAGAGAATGAGAGAGAGAGAGAAGGTTGGATGATGTGGAGATAGTGAACCAGGAAGTGCAATGGATTAGCAAGGAGGAAGTAAGGACAGCTATGAACAGGATGACAAATGGAAAGGCTGTTGGTCCAGATGACATACCTATGAAAGCATGAAGGCATTTGGGAGAGATGGCAGTAGAGTTTTTAACCAGATTGCTTAATGCAATCTTGGAAAGTGAAGGATGCCTGAGGAGTTGAGATGAAGTGTATTGGTATCGATTTTTAAGAATAAGGGGGATGTGCAGAGCTGTAGTAACTACAGGGAGATAAAATTGATGAACCACAACATGATGTTATGGGAAAGAGTAGTGGAAGCTAGGTTAAGAAGTGAGGTAATGATTAGTGAGCAGCAGTATGGTTTCATGCCAAGAAAGAACACCACAGATGCGATGTTTGCTCTGAGGGTGTTAAGGGAGAAGTATAGAGAAGGAGTTGCATTGTGTCTTTGCAGACTTAAAGAAAGCATATAACAGAGTGCCTAGAGAGGAGTTGTGGTATTGTATGAGGAAGTCGGGAGTGGCAGAGAAATATGTAAGAGTCATACAGGATATGTAGGAAGGAAGTGTGACAGTGTTGAGGTCTGCAGTAGGGGTGACAGATCAGGGATTGGCTCTGAGCCCTTTCTTATTTGCAATGGTGATGGACAGGTTAACAGACGAGATTAGACAGGAGTCCCTGTGGACTGTGATGTTTGCTAATGACATTGTGATCTGTAGCGATAGTAGGGAGAAGATTGATGAGACCCTGGAGAGGTGGAGATATGTTTTGGAGAGGAATGAAGGTCAGTAGGAACAAGACAGAATACATGTGTGTAAATGAGAAGGAGGCGAGTAGAATGGTGAGGATGCAGGGAAAAGAGTTGGCAAAGACGGATGAGTTTAAATACTTGGGATCAATAGTACAGAGTAATGGGGATTGTGGAAGAGAGGTGAAAAACAGAGTGCAGGCAGGGTGGAATGGGTGGAGAAGAGTGTCAGGAGTAATTTGTCACAGATGGGTATTAGCAAGTGTGAAAGAGAAGGTCTACAAGACAGTAGTGAGACCAGCTATGTTATATGGGTTGGTGATGGTAGCACTGACCAAAAAACAGGAGAAAGAGCTGGAGATGGCAGAGTTAAAGATCTTATGGTTTGCATTGAGTGTGACGAGGATGGACAGGATTAGAAATGAGTACATTAGAGGGTCAGCTCAAGTTGAATGGTTGGGAGACAAAGTCATAGAGGTGAGATTGCCTTAGTTTGGACATGTGCAGAGGAGAGATCCTGGGCATATTGGGAGAAGGATGTTAAGGATAGAGATGCCAGGCAAAATGAAAAGAGGAAGGACTAAGAGAAGGTTTATGGATGTGGTGAGAGAGGACATGCTGGTGATGGGTGCAACAGGGCAAGATGCAGAGGACAAGAAGATATGGAACAAAATGATCCACTGTGACGACCCCTAATGGGAGCAGCCGAAAGAAGAAATAGAAGAAGAAGAAATGTTAGATGGAACATATAACATGATATATCGCTTGTTAGAGCAGAGGTTGCCAGTTATAGCAGCTCTTTCAGACCCAGAAGTGACACAGAAAGGGAAGAACTTCTTAGATCTTAAAGGTGAATAGTGGAGCCTGCCTGAGGAACTAGAACAAGCTCTTAAACCATTCGAGTGTGATACTGTATATCTGAGTGATGAATCACACGTGACAGTCTCTACTCTACCTGCACTCATTAAAAGACTATTTGAGTCCACACAGAATGCAACCTTTGACACCACTCCTGTGCAGGCATTCCAGATGATGGTTTCACAAGAAATTACCAAAAGATGGGAGCCGGAGAGGTGAGAGGTGAGGCTGCAAAACTAAATGTAATTGCTGTGGCCCTTGACCCCAGATTTCGTAAGCTCAAATTTCTGTCCCCAGAAAAAGGATTAAAAGTACAGTTGAAAGTGCAAGCCCTTGCACTGGAAATAAAGAAGAAGAGGAGAAGCAACAACAGTCCACCAATGAGATCAAAAACTCAGCTCACGCTAAGGAGGAGAAGAGGTGTCTTTACAGGACTCACTACTAGGGTCTGACTCTGAACTACATGACAGTAAGAATGACAGTGCAGAAGATGCACAAGAAAGCACAGTCAGCCAAATGGTGAGAAAGGAGATTCTAAACTATTTTAGAGAGCATCCTCTTCCCAAAAGTGAAACCCCACTGCAGTGGCGGAAAGATAATAAAGTAAGGATTTCCACATTGGCTATTCTGGCAAAATCATATTTGTGTGTACCTGCCACATCTACTGCTTCCGAATGCTTGTTCTCAGCCGCTGGAAATATAGTCACAAAGAAGAGAGCCAGCCTTAGCATGTGGACATGTTAACATTCCTCCATTATAACACTGAGGTCTACAAGGACCCGAAAGCCTAATTTGTTGGCCTTGTTTCAAGTTGGACTGCTGACATTAAAGTTATGTTAAGTCCATTACTAATCAAAAATATTTTTGACTTAAATATTTTATTGTTACTAATGTTTTCTTGTTTGTCTTCATGTTGGAGTTATTTTAGTTGTGTTTTTTCATTTCCCGATGTTTTCAAGTATTCAATAAATATTCACATACAGCATTCATATGCCTACTTGAATTATTTGGACAAAATTAGTCATTAGATTAACCGATTCTTTGATAAAAACAGTTGACCAATCAATTGTCTACAAAATAATCATTTGTGTCAGCCCTACTTGAAATGCACACTTGTAAACTATCGTGTGGCCAGGGCACTAGTCAATGCAAGACCAGCAAACACTTGAAACAAATGGTTTTCTACATAAATACCTGTTCCTCCTACAGTATAATGGGATTCTGTGCTTCTTTGACACCAGAGCATCATAATGCTAGTTTCTTTTCTATGACGTGCAACGGGCACATGTAGGCTTCTTTGGTGACTTTTTCAAAATTAATGCATTCATCTTTGTGGTTGGTGAAAATCAAGATGCAGTGTAATTTGTTGTGAACAACAAATTACTGATACTGATCACCTTTCTTTTTTTTTTCTTTTTTTTACCTTTAAGGGACTAAATTGTATCATACTTTTCATACCTCTTCGCAGTTTTGTACTGCATGGCTCCAACTGGGAAAAACTTGAACCAGAATTGCAAATGTGCCATTAAAAAAACAACAACAACAGCAAGTTGTCTTCATTTTAAAACGAACACTGACCTTCTAGCCCTATCATTAAAGTAGAAAATTCTGGTTGCACATATGCAAACACACAAGTGTATAGAGAACACTGCAGGGCCAATTGGTGCAGTTGATGAACCAAAAACAGGCTTGCAGCACTCAGCATGAAGACAATTTCACACAGTACAAAAATTAATATTTTTCTATGTATAGTATGCCATTACACTGACCATTTCATAGAAAATTTTTGGAAAATTGTGCTAAGAAAAAAAGTTGAGTGTTGTTATAAACATTTTAAATGAAACCTTAAATTACTGTGTGAAGTTTATGATTAGCTGTTCAACATTGGTTGGTCTTTGCTGCACTGGCCCTTGATGTAGAAAGGCCACTAGTCATCTACTTATGCTGAAGCCTGATTAATAAACCTCACAATAGCTTACAGGCAGTGTGCATTTCACTGGCAGGGCTTACTTCCTCTTTTAACTTTCACTACACTGCTGTTGTAAGGTCTGCTGGTGTTCGAAATAAATATACCAACTTTCACTACTTAGCATTCCTTCACTCAGTGATCACTTGTACAATAGTATCACTGAGCCAGATATGTTTCTCAAATGAGAATACACGTCTGGGGATAACCCATTAAAAAGTGTTTAGTGAACAGCAGCAAAATCCTGCACTGCAAAGGCTCCACCCACAGGGCTTCTTCCTAAAAGACACGCCCACAATCCCTCCAGTCCATGTGTTTTAAATTGCTGCTGGGGTTTCAGAGGGAGAGCAAAACATACTGAAGAAATGACTTGATGCTGAGAGAAAGTAAAAGCTAAAATTGCTTTATGTAGATCATATTTTCATGAATATAGCTGCCAAGTCTTCCAAGCTGACATACACTCCTACACTATCGTTGTAACACAGAGCAACAGAGAGCACACATGGCACCTGCGACAACAGATCGTTGACGCTTCCCACTTGTCCATTGATGTTGTTGAATGCCCATATTTAATCTGATGCTACAGAAAGGTTTTGTCCTTGAAAAAGGTTCATTTTTAAAATGTGCAGTGCGCTTTCTACACACGCGACACAAATTATATGTCTAATATGTTTTTGTATGAGACTTTTCGACTGTAGACAGTTTGTTGTATACCAAAGCTTGCTGTCTGTTGAATCAGATTAACGAGAGCACCTCTGATCAATGTCGTTCAAAATCACTGCCCCTACTTTGAGCCCTGCCTTCATGAGGCGCTGGATTGATTTAGAAATGTGACACTCAGTGAGCCTTCTAATTGGTCCCACCACTTTTAAGCAAAATTCACCCATTGTCTTCAGACTGTTTAGTTAGGCTATTTGTACAATGACCAACTTATCATTTATTCATTCACATTACTAAGGATTGGGATAATTAGAAAGGAAACGTAAAATCTAACAACTCCAAAGGATAATCCATAATATTGCAACTGTCTGGAATATTAACCACTGAGGCAGCATGTCCTAACAGCCATGCAAATGGGGTTATTGAGAATGCTGTGGAGAGGGGCGGCAGAGGAGCACCAATCTGAAATAAAGCATCCACTGTGATGCTGGGGGTTGAAAAAATTGTTAAGTCGTGATTTATGCAAAATGACAAAAAACAAAGTTGGTGAACTTACTGAACTAGTTTTGTGGATGGTTGACACGTGGTTGTCTTCTCTGCTTGGGCACCATTTGTTTTGTGTCTGCTTGTTGAATTAAGGCAGAAGAGTTTACTACAACCACTTGCTCGTCTGGTTTATTTCTCCCCCCTGGAAAGGGATGTTACAATACTGTATGTACAGGGTGAGCCAAAATGAAGTACCATATTTCTCAAGGTCATTGAGAAAGGTAGTGGCAGCCGAGTGGGTTTGGGAGGGGGTCCTTTGATAGGCGATCCCTTGTAGTTTTCAGTTGGCAGCATGCACACCGTGCATTCGCTGTCAAAGCATTCTTCAGAAACAACAAATCTATCATCACTTTGCAACACGCTTTCCAAATGCACTTCAGCATTTCTCCTAACTGTGACGTCCGAAACCAGGAAAACAGTTCTTCAGTGGGTGGCTAAATTTAGGCAGATGGGTACAACATTGAACAGAAAATCTCCAGGCTGTCCTTGGACTGTATGAATGCCTGAAAACGTCCAAGCTCTATAGGGGCATCAATTTTGCAATCTTCTAGACGTTCAGTGCACAAACATGCTTCTGACTTAGGCATTTCCAACACGTCTTTGAGGAGGATTTTGCATGAGGACCTTAATTTCCATCTATACAAAATGATGGTAGTGCAGGAACTCACTGAGAGAGACTGGGAGAGCTGCAGGGAGTTGTGCACGAACATTCTGCAAACCGTTCATCGAGATGCCATCGTCATGTGCAGCAACGAGGCACATTTCTGTTTGAATGTTTGCATAAATAAGCAAAACTTTCGCTATTGGGCTGAAATCAACCCTCGTGAACTTCATTAGAGACCCCTGCACAGGGAGCGTGTTACAGTTTGGTGCGCCGTAGCAGAATTTGCCTTACTTTTTTAAGGAGGGGGAGCAAGGGTCACCGCCACTTCAGAACGTTACATTGAAATGCTAGAGAACTTGTTAGGGCCCCAACTGGAAGAAATGGATGTGGTGGATGCCTGGTTTCAAAAGGATGGCGCAACAGCTCATACGGCGCGGAGATCCATGCAAGTTTTGCGGGAGATGTTTCTGGGGGAGCTGATCTCCCTGAGCGGCGATGTTCGGGTGGCCTTCACGTTCGCCTGATCTCACTCCGTGCGATTTCTTCTTGTGGGGCTCATCTCAAATCGAAAGTATACACACACTGATCTCAAAATCTTGAAGCCCTCAAGGACGCTATTCGCCACGAAATCTCCGCTATTCCTCTTGAAATTGCCGAATGAGGCATGCGAGCGTTAGGAAATCGTGTCGAAGAGTATATCGTTAATGATGGCCATCACCTTGAAAACATTATTTTTAAAACACAGAGAAAAAAATCAATTTTGCATACCCTTTCTTGTGTATGTATGTTATCTTTTAGCGTTTTTGAAGAATAAACGTTTGAAATGTGGTACTTCTTTTTCTTTCACCCTGTATAATATGTAAACACGAATTACTGTACACTGTGTTTTAAATATTTTGCAGCGGCCAGCAGACAGTACCGCTTTTTGGTCAGCAGGGACAACTCCCTTCAGCTCACTCAGACTCAGAGTGCAGACAGCACTAAAACCAGCTCGTGTGCCCCCCTGCTTTCTAAAGAGCGCTGTCCAGGAGGGCATCTCACGCCAAGGAGGCGAGCTGGCAGCAGGGGTTGAGTGCGAGGAAGACCACCGAACCGAGTAGTTGGACATAAATGGAGGACCCTAAAAACTGCGTGCGATAAAATTGTCAAAAAGTCAGGAGGCAGAAAGATCCAGTTACGGGAGAAAGGGTCGCGTCATGTCGGCCACAGGTCTGCAATGTGCGATGTAGCGCGGCCAGCAATCATCCCGAATGTGCCTTTAGAGGGGGGCAGGCGCCTCACCCCTACATTTGGGAGTGTGCTTGTTGTTTTGGTGGATTTCTTCGTGGAGACTTGACAGCTGGCCAGTTTGCGATTTACCTGTTCAGTTAGGTGAGACTAGAACTCGAACTGCTTATAATGCATGGCATCTCTGTGTATATGTGCCTCTGTCTATTTGTGGAAATGTATAACGCTCTGTATATAAATAAACCGAAAACAAATCAGTCTACGTCGACATTATGTTGGGACATCTTGTCTGCAGCAGAAAACCTGCCAGTTAACAAGTGTATGTGCCCAAAATAAATCCTGCCGGAGAAGCGCTTTGTCCAGCGCGGCTTTCTTTTGTACGAATTCGCTAATTCTTTTTTCTAAAGCATATGAGTGGGCATCGAGGAAATGAAACTTCAGTGAAAGCAAACGCAATCCAATTTGTGAACTATGGAGTTACACTCCAGTTCCTCATTTCAAATGATGTAGAGAAAAGCCAAGCAAAATGACACCTTTTATTGGCTAACTAGAAAGATTACAATATGCAAGCTTTCGAGGCAACTCAGGCCCCTTCTTCAGGCAAAAGAAGGGGCCTGAGTTGCCTCGAAAGCTTGCATATTGTAATCTTTCTAGTTAGCCAATAAAAGGTGTCATTTTGCTTGGCTTTTCTCTACATTCATAATGGCTAACACGGTACAACACCCTAGTACTATTTCAAATGATAGAAAGGCAACTTGGACGAAGGGCACTATATCGGCCAAATGACGAATCTAAAGTGTGAATAAGTGCCCTGGTGTCCCGTCCAGCTGGCGAAAAAGGCAACCACTGCAAGCCAACTCTCGACGACAGGTTTTTAAAAAATGGTTGGATGGCTGAACGTTAATAAGTACTGTAGAATGTCACGCACGCTGCAGCGAAGACTTGTTCTCAAATCCGTGCACGTCACTAGTCGGCCAGCAGGAGGCGGCGTGTAAAACATTTTTTCCTCCTATGTCCACTCCTATAAGTTTTCCCGTGAATTCGGTACTGAGCCTGAACATACCTGCCATTTGTCACGCTGTCCTCTCTCTTATCTGGTGTCGAATCGCTGGCTTCGGCCTAGTGACTCTTTCGATGCTGCTTTTCCGGTTTGGAGTATTCATTTTTATTTTCACTTTCGTTTTAAGGCTTTAGGCTCGGGGTGGAATTCACGTTTTCGCTACCGGCTAGAGTAAAGTGATGAAACTTCACTCGTCCAGCTGTACAAGAAGTGGACGACCTGGTCAGTTTTGCTACTTTCTGTATTTCGCTCAGTTCCTTTGTGCCTTTTTCGCCCTTCCGCTCTGCAGTGCTGTCTGCCTGTGTGTGTGTGAACCAAAAGAAACCAATTAATTCCACTGTTACATCTCGTACTGATAAGCGAAGAGCAGTCAGTGTATAAGTAAACAATCGAATCTCATTTTCAACACCTCTGTGATTACACACATCATGTCCGTTCATGAATTTTTCTGAATCTTCAATTACTGCTCCAAAAACGTAAGGCACGAAAGAACAGGACGGCAGGTCAGAGAACACTCTCGGAGCCGCACTCTCGTAGACACTCGGCGCAGACCATTTTATGACTGCCTACAGAAACGTATGAGGGTCACTTATTGTTAATGGCACAGTTCTCAACTTTAATCATGAAGGGCACATCACGTTGGAAACATTTGCCATCCGTTTTACTTTGGACGGGAGAAAAAGGGAGTTAGCAAAGAAGACCCCTTGGGAGAACATGCAAACTGCACACAGACAGTGCACAGGCCGGGATTTGGACCTGCAGGTTTGTGGAGCAATGAGAGGGCAGTGCTAAGCACTACACCACCATGCAGCCCAAGGCAAGAACATGCAGTCAAAATGGGTAATGATTTATAAAGAAACTACCATTTAACAATTAAATGTCACATCAGACTGAACTGAAAAGAACATAACACATGACCAGACTTGACATTATACAGTATGAACAGCATGCATGTTATAAAACATATTAGCCTTTTTAACATGATGTAAAACAATGAAAAAAAAAACCTATGATATTTTATGTAATGTATTATTAGAGGTTCATAAGCAGTTCTCTCATGCTGAACTCACCCTGTGACCTGCATCTCCTCAGATCTCCACAATCTCTTGAAGCTCTCCTTGTGAAAGCTGACCATGTTGTGGTCATTTTAGAATTCCGTCTCTTGGAAAAAATTAAATACTCACTTAGAGGATCTGTGGAAAAAATTTTGAAAACCTGGCAGGATATAATTAATAATATTTTAGAATAAGCATTTAAATTATTCTATTTATTTACTTTGTTATCTTTTCTACTATTAAAGTTTCAGTATGTTGGCCTAACTCTCTTTCTCATGGGTGGGGGTTGACTTAATTTGAACCTAGTCTGGAAAAACTTGACTTGCTTGTTTGGAATGTTGTTTGATTTTAATAAATTCAATAAAATGTTAAAATATAGTGTATTGAGCTATATAATAAATATCTTAAAGCACTTGGAAAAAAAGGATTCCATCCCTTTAAGAGAAACAAACAAGGTGTAACATTGTCGAAAGTTACCTTGTGAAAAATGTGGAGGTCTGGACATTGATTGGGCCAACATATTAGTGGCCTGCAGTGTGAGAAATGGTTCAGTTTACGAGACCCTTAGATTTAATGTATTTTAAAGACACTGAGCATTGTATATACTGTGTATTGTTTATTGTGTATTGTATTTCATACACTTTAGAATTAAAACTACAACATAAAGTAAAATTATGTCCCATAGGCTTTATTTTTCCTCACCTTGGAAGCAGTGAACATCTAAAAACTTTAATAAAAGGAAGTGCAATTTTAACACTGAGTTTCCCTTCCTTATTATTTGAGCTATTTGAAAAATGTAATATTTGAAACTGCATAGAAAAGTATCATTTACATTGCATTAATATTATTAAATTAATTAAAATAAAAATACAGTGCAAACAGAAGTCTTTTGACATCCAGACACCATCTACTGGTATCTACGAAAACAACAAAACGAAAATAACCTGAAAAGAAAAAAAAGAAATTGGGCAGATGTTAGGATTGTCACCTTATACAAAATTTGAGGTTCAAATATTCATATTTAAAATAAATACATATTTAGATATATTTGAATATAGGTTAAAGTTGTTCTTGACATTTATAGTCCATTATTATTATTCATATTTTTGCTTTTTTTGTTTACAGTATGTCTGCAAAGCATGAAGTTCTTCTGATTCGTGTTTCAAATGACGGTCATATTAAAAAACACAGACCATGGCAAACACAGGGATTTCTGAGCCCAGAAAGTGAAATGATGAAAGAGAAAAGTGCAAGCAGCAGGTTCACAAGATACTAAATGTATAAATGAATCCCAGGCAAAATCACTCATAATTACCTAACACGTTAAACACACTCATTATTTCATTTTTCTGCCCATTATGTGGCTTGATGGCCCTTGCGTCCAGAGGATATAAAGTCATTGTATATCTCCCTTTTATATAAATCAAGGCACTGAGTGCCCCATTCATATTTTACAAATGAAATAACTGAATGCACTGCCTGCTGTGTTGTAATGATCTTTAAGTACTCTGAGAATATGAAGGTCCAATCTGACACGTTTGTAGCACTGGGTGCTAGTTGAGTGCCGTGGGAGAGAACCAGAGGTCAAAAAATAAAAGGCAAAATTAAACTAAATGGGATCCTTTTTACCCCTTTAAAGATTCAGCAAAAATTTAATAAAGCAACTTTAATATTTATTTATTTATTTACTTATTTATTGTATTATGCCTCCTTTGGTTTAGGAGTTATGTGTCATTGTCAAACCAAAATCTTCCTGAAAATGAGTGTGAATAATCCATCTGCCCATTATTAAATTTATTTAATCTAGCTCTGGCATGCAGCATCAGATGCAATGCACAAACCAAGCCTGAAGGGGGCACTAGTCTCTATGAATAATCTTTACTGCAATTTGACCAACAATGTGTCAAAAAGTATGTGCAGATGTCCCATGCTGATTTATGAACTTTTCATTGGAAGTTCTGTGTCTTTATGAATTATAAACTACTACACAGCAGGCAAATTAGTGTAGCAGCTAAGGTACTGAAGTTTAAACTACAAGGCTGCTGGTTCATTTCCTATGATGGACACACTGTGTAGCCCAAGTGCCTCTTTTTCTAGAAAAAATAGAAGAAAATTGAACTCTCGGTATGTTGGATAAGGGCATTGGTAACATACACAATTGTACTGTTAACTAAGCGCCCCCTCTCATTAACTCAGATGTGCCGGGAGAGTGATCCACTGATGCGCATGTATGAATGCCACGGACGCCAAGCACGGCCTAGCATTCCAGCTGGGATGGTTCAAGGTCTGGAGGCTAGTTTTAATGGAAGGAAAGGGGGAGACCACTAACGAGGACTATTTACTCCCCTGATACAACAGGCAGTAATCTCCCTGGGCTATCATGCCTGTATGAATACCTGTAGGGCAGGCTGGGAACTGCAGTCTTGTTAGACAGCCCTGTTGAGCTCCATGGTTGGCACCAGGGGGCGCTGTAGGGTTAGACCATCCCTACTTGAAGGACCTTCTGCCTGATCTGGATGTGCTTTCAATATGTAGTGCTGAGAAGTACTCACAGGTCTGGCATAAAATGGATCTGATGCCAAACTTCAGGGAGTTGGAGCCAAGAGGAAGGCAAAACTCACCTGAAGGAGTGAAAGAAGAGGAAACACAGAGAGAAGAATATTACTTGTAATTGTGGTTGTGCTACCTTTAAGAGAAGCCTGTGAGAAGTATTTGTGAATAATAAAATCTTTATTTGATCCCGGAATTTGTGTTGGTGTGTTTGGGGTCTCATTGACACCTCCTTCATATATATAGGTGCCTGTCATGCAAGCCTGTGACCCTCAGAATCTTGTCTTCTGATTAGGTTGTGACTTTGGGTCTGCCAGATCTCTTCCTATCAGAGTTTCTTCCATTTTTTAGTTGCCTTTGGATCCCCTAAGTCCCCTAAGGCTGGCAACTTGGAGACTGTCCCTCTGTGTCCTTTCACTGATTCAGACATTGTATTTCCTCTCAGTTTTGGCAGCAGTACAGGTGGCAGATCTTAAATGATCTGTCAGATGGGCCAGTTTGATGGGTCGGTCCTGCTTTGGTGTGGCCACCTGAAGGAATTTTCAATGGCCGTCTGTTCTGATATTTTGCTGAAATCTTTCCTGAAGTCACAACGCATTGAAGGAGTTTATTCCATCTTTGGCAAGTTTGGGTGCCGGACTACACAAGTTGTTTTGCTACTCAGGAGGCAAAAACAAACTGACAGCTTTTTATGAAAGAAGCTATAACTATATTGTTATCAGTCGAGAAAATGTTCCTCTTTTTCCAACAGAACATACAGATAAAAGTCAGTCAGTCAGTCATCGTCCAACCCGTTATATCCTAACACAGGGTCACGGGGGTCAGCTGGAGTTAATCCCAGCCAGCTCAGGGCACAAGGCAGGAACAAATCCCCGGGCAGGGCGCCAGCCTACCGCAGGGTGCACACACACACCAAGCACACACTAGGGACAATTTAGGATCGCCAATGCACCTAACCTGCATGTCTTTGGACTGCGGGAGGAAACCGGTGCACCCGGAGGAAACCTACGCAGATATGGAGAGAACATGGAAACTCCATGCAAGAAGGACCCGGGAAGCGAACGCAGGTCACCTTACCGTGAGGCAGCAGCGCTACCACTACACCACAGTGCCGCCCCATAAAAGGGTTTATATATTACATTGTATGTAGACAACCTAAGGAGAAATGGTTTTCACTAATGAATCACTGTCATGGCCCAGACCTAGATTAAAATCAAACCTCACTTAGAAATTAAGTTTTGGTCAAAAAAAAAAAAAATGAGGGAAAACTGTAATGCTGCCTCACATTTAACAGTCAAAAAGGGTGATCTTAGTGCCAGTCCACTGTGGAGTAGCACAGAACTTTTGAGTCCTGCTTTCTTTATCTTGATATTGTTTATGCTTAGAATGAAAAAATAAATGCAAACAAATAACTCACTACAATATATAAATGCTAACAAAAGTCAAAAATGGTTTAATTTTATTCAGTTATCTCTTATCATGGAGAAAATATTGTTTGATATTGTCCTAAAAATGTAATATAAGCACACTATTCAGTCTTTACTTCTATTCATTTCTTATATATTAATATGTGTATTTATTTCTGATTATTTTATATTTTATTAGTGGTAGTAAAATGTATACTATAGGGTATACAGTATATCTGCATATATTGTAACAAAAAGGCACTATATCAACGCCTGACCCGACACAGACAGACACAGGAGGCACACTTATAAAACAAACAAAATGTTTTATTTCTCTTTGCCTGTGGGCAACGCCTTACCCGTTCCCACAGGCACAACACAGTCCCAATAAGCACCACCAAACCAATACTTCTACTTCTTCTCTCTTTTTTTCTCCTCAGCTCCTCTCCGTCAAGCTTTGTCTCACTCCGCCCGACTCTGGATCCCGGAGTGGTGTTGGCTGGTCCCTTATATAGTTCACCCAGAAGTGCTCCAGGTGTTTGATTACGCATTTCTGGCAGCACTTCTGGGTGTGGCGGAAGAACTGCCTATAAGGGCTCAGCAACTCTTGCTTCACCACCCCCTGGTGGCACCTGCGGATCCCAACAGAGCTGTATCGAACTCCAAATCTTGTGAAGCCCTGCTGGAGTCCGAGGCACTGCTACAGCTCGGTGGGTTGCCATCTAACGTCCCAAGGAAGGTAACATTCCGTCCACGCTTGGTCCCCGGGTCCTCCCAGCGTGGAAGCGTCCCCAGAGCCCAGGCCGCAGGCTACAATATATATATATATATATATATATATATATATATATATATATATATATATATATATATATATATATATGCAGTACATATTGTCACACATGCACATGGTTGACAATTTCAGGGCTCGTCTATTGGTAATTAAACTACAAGCCAGGGGGTTGGCATTGTCACTTAATGCCTCTTCTCTTCCTCCCTTTGCAGAATGGGTGATTGACAGAGAGACCATCAATGACATCACCTCCGATTTCCGGCCTCCTGAACCCACCTCTTCTGCCTTTCATCCCTGAAAACCAGCTGCTCTGCCATCTTGGATACAGTCATCATTTGACATTTTTTGTTTTTTAAACCTTTAATTATACAAGGATCACCTTTGTGTTCCCCAACCTTTTATATTCTCTCTTGTGTTATTTATTTATTATATATTTTTAATATGAAACAATAAAGAAGTGCCTTTGAACCAAGAAATCATTACATTTTTAAGAATTTCAACAATAGCCATGAGTTATGTATTTTCTACTGCAAGAAAATATTCTTTCATAGTTATTAAATAATAGAAGAAATAAACATGTTGTAGCAGTGTTGTTCAAATTGAATGGCGATATGCACAATTCAGTGTGATTGTACACTCACAGTAACTTAATTTTAATGTGTTGTTCACTATTTCTTGTCTCATTCTTAATCTAAATTTGGTAGCCCACGACAGATTGAGTGAAGTCAGTTTCAGGATTTTGTAGGTCTACCATGGTGACGCAGATGCAGGCACCCCAGATTTGCTTTATAAAATGAAAGTACAGATGCTGTATTTGTTCTCAAAGCAATCAGAAAGTGTCCTAGTTAGATATTCTACTATTCCCATTACAATAGACTAGAAAAATGTGTGGAATACTTAGCTCCCTGTGGTGGGGTCTCCCAGTGCTTGCTTACCTCATTTATGCCAGGTAAAGGCCCTGCCAGCAATGTCAGGCACAAAGGAAAATGCAACCCTGGATAGACCAGTGGCAGTGTGTAAATTTTAATTCACATAATTGTCTGAACTGATGTGAAGGCCTTTTGAAAGATGTGCTCCTTTTTGGGTATTTAAGACAGTATATTTTTTTACTCCGACTTAACACTTTCAGCTCCTCAGGGACTGATTCTCTTATGTCTTCCACACTATAAGCCTCTAAATAACTTGTATCCAAAATTAGCAATTCATAGAGTCACAGGACATGTCACAGCACTCATTATAAAACAACATGAAAACAGATTGTTGTAACCTTTTTCTGTTTGCTCTACATAATAAGGGAGTGTCTGCCGCCTAGTGGCAGTAAGTGGAGTAGCAGGAGGATTCAATTATGTTAGGTATGCTTGAACTAAACTGCTGATGGTATGGTCCATCTAAAACTAGTAAAAGATTGTCTGCTCCTAATCCTTCATTTTGAGGTTAGGAAGATCAAAAGCACATTAGAACCTTTGTTTATTGTCTTTTACATTTAGTAATATATTTTGGTATAATAATATCTATTAATTTAATTCAAAAGCAAATAAAGTTGGCCAATAAAAGGCCGAGAGTGAACCATGCCCAAAATTCTTTACAAAGTTCTGATCTTCCTCACAGAATGCTTGCTCATGCATGTCTTCAATTTTCCTTTTTTACCAGACCTCATATGTATGCAAATGTATATTGAACACGTGTGAGTCAATAGGAAACTTAGACAGACATTACTACCTGTGTGGTAGGTACTGCACAAACATCTTTGGGCAGGTAAACAAATTATTTTTATAGCTGCATTTTTTTTGTCAGTAAATTGTTTATTTGCTCAAAAACACAATAATAAACAAAAAAAACCAAACAGTGATACAATAAAAATAACAAGAAAGGCTTATGCTTGTAAAACATGTCAGTATTTTGTGTGGCCTCATTTAGAATGCAAAACTGAAGTCATTCACTTTCGTAACTGCTGTGTGATTTTTTTCAAATGGTCCTGTGGTAAATGTTTCCACGCTTCTTGAAGGATTTACCATACCTCTGCTTTTCATTAGTTTTGGTTCTTTTCCCAGTCCAAATGACCCCACACAGTTGCAGTCAGGGTTCTTAGAAAGCCAAAGTAATAGTGTTAATGATTCATCTACAGACTTCCCCTTCACTTATGCCTGAATTGCTTTGCAGAAAGATGAATGTTACTTATAAGTGCAAGTACAGCATGATGAATTAAAATATGTTCTCATCAGTCACCATTCCATTGATTCTGACCTGATCTGTCAGCTGAATTACACTCTAGACCACGACAAAGCCGAGACTATGCGGCACAAAAGGCTGCAGACAGGCAACACTGCTCTTCTTGACAACTCTTATTAAATATTGGTTTCTTTGTGAACCAGAAAATGTATATTTAGACTACTGCTACTGGTGCTTTACGGTCTTTCATGTACTGAAATCTGTTCTGCTTGTTGCCTTTCTGCAAGAAGGGTTTCTTAGCTGCACACACCCTATAAGACCATGTAAACTGAAAGTGTGTGCTTTGGTACCAGATGACTCTGCCAGATGCTGAGCAAGCATGTCACTGGATTTCCTTCTGTCTCTTACGGACGTGACCTGTAAGTACTGTCCATCACACATTGACTGTTTTTCAAATCATCCATTGTGTTTTCTGTTTTACCAATTTCTTCATATTTCTTTATAGCAGCTGAAACACCACAACTTGAAAATCAGGTTTAGTGTGCTATTGTTCCTTGACATACTGTACACTCTTCTTAATACATAACTCATTTTATGTTTGTCAAGTGTGTTAGCTATGCCATTTCCAAACCTTCCCTTCAAGACACCCCAGTATTTGGGCTTACCACCCAGTATTCCCATTTATTTATTAAATTGTGCCACTAACACACTATCTTAATTTGAAACAGGAGTTGATAGAATTTAACAAATCCATTACATGCGAAGCAAACCTGTATTGCTTGTAATTATTTTACTAGATAGTAAATTGCCTTGATTGGAAAACAGCTTAAATTCTCTTTTCTTTTGCTTGTAGCAGTGCTTACTGTATATGTCAGTCAGTCAGTCATTTTCCAACCTGCTATATCCTAACTACAGGGTCACGGGGGTCTGCTGGAGCCAATCCCAGCCAACATAGGGTGCAAGGCAGGAACAAATCCAACACAGGGTGCAAGGCAGGGTGCCAGCCCACTGCAGGTGCTTATATGTATTTTGTAATATTATACAGTGTTACAATAAGTACAAAAATAACCACATTGAAGAGCATTTTTTTAGGCAGTCTAAGACATTTGCACAGTAATAATTCTTTTCACTTACAGTATATAGCACTTTTCTTACTAATCTCCACACATGGAGGACCCAGGACATGAACCCAAGATCTTCTTTCTGCAAGGCACCAGCGCTACAACTGCGCAGTAGTGTATATGTATTTTTTTTTTGGAAAAACAGATTTAGATGATATTTTTATCCAAAGCAATTTCAAATCATTAATGTAAAGTAAAGCACTTTCTGCTTTTGAAATGCTGGAGCACTGCTAAGGTAAATATCTTTCTTGGGGCACTGAAAAAAACAAGACTGTTTGTTAAAGTCCACGTTTATTCATGGTGGACATAGCATTGTGTGACACTGTCAGTAACAATTGAATTGGATACTTTTCCATATTTTAACTATGAACAGAAAACAAAAGGATGGCACAGAGCAGTGGATCTGTGGCTAAAGGTTCTGGGCTGGTAACTTGAAGGTTGCCGGTTCAGATGGCAGGAGTGACAGAAGGAATGCTACTCTGTTGGGCCGTTGAGCAAAACCCTTAACCTGCAATTGCTCCAGGGGTGCTGTACAAACAGCTGGCCCTGCACACTAACCACAAAACTCTCTGCAGAGTAAGTTGGGATATGAGAAAAATGACAAATTCCTAATACTGGAAATTGTATATGGTGAATAAAGGGTTAAAAAAAATCACATTGTGCAGCATACAGTCTATACCTCACAGTCCGATTTGTCTTTCAGTGGGGGTTTTGTATGTGTTTCCCTGGGATTTCCAGTTTCTTCCCACAGATCAGACACATGTTGCAGGTTAAAGGGCATTTAAAAACTGCCCGTGTGTGTGGCTTTGAACTGGCACCCCACCTACATCTGGTTTTTGCATTGCAGCTGTTGCTGGTTGGATAGCCCTTGTCATCCTAGGTTGTGCAATTGGACAAAGCAAGTGATAAATGAATTGTAGAATGGATTGAACAAATTATTTAATTCAAGCATGAACTGTGTTTTTATGTTGTACACGTGTGCGTTGTTTAATTTAGAACCTCTGAATTTCAGAGTCAGACCTTTAGAATATGCTAATAGTAAAAAGCACTCACAAAATTGAACTTTTTCAGGATAGATGTCATTCCTCCGTCTTTTTTCTGTTTGCACTTTCCTGGTTGCAGGGAATGGAGGTTAACCCAGCAACACCAGAGGACACAATGCGCAGAACACCAATATATGACAACGAACTTAAAAATGGCCTGGCCGAGTTCTTGGCCCTCATTCTACACAATTACAATCAGGTTTATGGTTTAGATTGATGGATAGGTGTTGAGGATGAAAGAAGTTTCGAAATATTCAATTTAAATGCTCTCATTCATGGTTTAAGTAGTCTGTTTTCATATTCACAATTCCCTATTTATTGCATCTACTGTAAAAGGACTGGCCTCACATAATCATTGTCAGTTATTAAAAAGGTGTCAGGCTCTGGGTCAGTGTTATGTCTACATTATATCATGCAAACAGTAATAGTATTAGCACCTTGGATTTAATGATATATTTTGAGAAAATATTTTTAAATAGTCCTGGCACCCTCAACTGAATTAAGCAGATTTGACAATGAAACGTAACATTATCCTAGCATAGAGAGTGACTGCTATGTGACATTCCTTAAGTTTGACACATACTGTAACATAATTTGCAAGATGGTAGTTATTGCAAATCTAACTGTAATCAGCAGCCGTGAATTAAAGGGTAAATTTGGAAAACGCAATTATAATACGATGAAGCCAACAGAACCACGTCATCCGCAAATAGCAGAGATGAGATTCTGAGGTCACCGAACCAGACCCCCTCTGCTCCTTGGCTGCACCTAGAAATTCTGTCCATAAAACTTATGAACAGAATTGGTGAAAAAGGGCAGCCCTGGCAGAGTCCAGCCTCAACAGGAAACGAGTTTGACTTATTACCGGCAATGTGGACCAAGCTCCTGCTCCTCCTGTACAGGGACTGAATGGCTTGTAACAACGAGCCTTGTACCCCGTACTCTCGGAGCACACCCCACAGGATGCTTCGAGGGACACGGTCGAATGCCTTCTCCAAATCCACAAAACACATGTGAACTGGTTGAGCAAACTCCCATGCCCCCTCCAGGATCCTGACCAGGGTGTAGAGCTGGTCCAGTGTTCCACGGCCAGGACGGAATCTGCATTGTTCCCCTTGAATCCAAGATTCGACTATAGACCGAATTCTCTTACCCAACACCCCCAATAGACCTTATCAGGGAGGGTGAGGAGTGTGATCCCCCTATAGTTGGAGCACATTCTCCGGTCACCCTTCTTAAAAAGGCCCACCCCGGTTTGCCAATCCAGAGGCACTTCCCCTGATGTCCATGCGATGCTGCAGAGACGTGCCAACCAGGACAGCCCCACAACATTAAGAGCCTTGAGGAACCCAGGGTGGACCTTGTCCACCCCAGGGGCCCCGCCACCTCAGAGCTTTTTAACTACCTCGTTGACCTCTGCCCCTGATATGGACGGGCCCACCCCGGAGTCCTCCAGCTCTGCTTCCTCTGCTTCCGCCACACGCTTGGCCCGCTGGTACCCCTCAGCTGCCTCTGGAGTCCCACTGGTCAACCAGACCCGATAGGACTCTTTCTTCAACTTGACGGCCTCTCAAACCTTAGGTGTCCACCACCGGGTTCGTGGATTGCTGCCACGAGAGGCACCGACAACCTTGCAGCCACAGCTCCATTCTGCTGCTTCGACAATGGAGGCTTGGAACATGGCCCATTTAAACCCCATGTCCTTCGCCTCCCTCGGAATGAGATTGAAGTTCTGCCGGAGGTGGCAGTTAAAGATCTTTCTGACCGGTTCCTCTGCAAGACATTCCCAGCAGACCCTCACTATACGTTTGGGTCTGCCTGGTCTGTCCGGCAGCCTCTCCCAACATCTGATTCAACTTACCACCAGGTGGTGATCAGTTGACAGCTCAACCCCTCTCTCCACCCAAGTGTCCAAGACATAAGGTCGCAGATCCGATGACACAATTACAAAGTCGATCATCGAGCTGAGACCTTGGGCATCCTGGCACAAGTGCACTTATGGATACCCTTATGCTCGAACATGGTGTTCGTTATGGACAATCCATGGCCAGCACAGAAGTCCAAGAACTGAGCACCACTCAAGTTTAGATCTGGGAAAAACAGCTAAAGAACACTCAAGCTCAGACAATATAGTACATTCTGCCCTGAAGACTAATTTTTAGAAAATAATAAGGACTCATACCTCTTCACAGAATACAGATTCTATCACACAGAACTGCAACTGACTTGGAACATTTCATTATAGCTTAAAACAGAAGTGGTGTTTACTTGAAGAGAGTTGCATATGTATGCATGGAATTATGCAGCCTTTTCACAAGTCTAACTCATCCATTTTCTAACCCGGCTTCCTCATAGTCAAAGTAAAAGGGGTGAAAGTGCCTCACCCACAATGACAAAAGCTGTTACAGCTGTTGTTTAACCCAAAAACAGGTTGTTAAGCTGTGAACACAGATAGACTATGCCAGTTCAAAATGGAGAAGAAACTGAGTCTACACAAATGCTCAGCACCATCAAGCTGCTTGAGTTTAATCGGTGTATCCAGCTGTTCTTTTTCCATACTCACTCTGTCCTATCCATGGTAGCAGGGGAAATCAGCCCTGGATAGGATACCAGTCCACTAGAAGGCAGAATCACTCACTCACACATCCCCTCTAACTCAGACCAGTGAGCCTATCCTGCATGTCTTTGTGAGGAAAGCCCACAATGATGAGTTGGGGTTTCAAACCCAACCTCCTTGAGTTGGAAGACAGTAGTGGTAGCCACTGTGCCACCAAGCCACAAAAGGCCATTTATTTAAGGTTAATTTTTTGTATAGACCAGCATTGGGGTGGATTGGTTAGCATATGTCCAGAGATCTGAGTTCAGTTTTTGACCTGACTACTTTAGATGTGGAATTTGCATGTTTTTTTTTCTCTTAGGTGTTTTGATTTCCTCTAGGTCCTGTGGTTTCCCTTCACACTCCTAAACACGTATTTTAGATTAATGGGTGACCTTGTCTCTGCCTGGAATGAATCAATATGAATGTGTGGTTGAGTGTGTTGCACATTGAATTGGAGTTCTTTATAAAGATGATTCCTACCTCGTGCCGTATGCTACCAGATGGGTTTTCACTGCCATCTACCCTGCACTAGAAAATCAGGACCCAAAAGATGAACAGATATTTGCCATTCCATCTAGGGATGGCTGCTGCAATGTGTCCAATACTCCTAGAAGTGTGCCCCGTTATGGAGATGAGAAAACTGACAGATTTGTTATGTAAACAGTAGCCTGCTATACACTTTTAAATACTGATACAGTATACCTCACCTGAAACAATGACTCTAATAATGTGTTATATAGAATTGAAGCTGCTCAGGAAGTATGGAAATGAGTGAGGCGTTCTGTAATTTTGTATTTCAGTATTTAGTTCAGCTGGAGAGTTTTAAAATACCGTTATCCAAACACTGTCAACGTCACACCACAGTGGTGCTTAAGCAATTATACCTCCATTCATCCATTTTTCTAACTCATCTATAAGTTCAGGGTCAGTAAGTTAGTAATTACTACAATAAAATCTACGTGATGCTCAAAAATCATACAGTCTTGGAGATCAAGCAACAGCCCAAAAAAAGCAGAAATAGATTGCTGTGTGAAATATTCATTAACAGGAAAATTTGGATACGGCTGGAAAGAACAGCTGGATAAATGAAATATAGTACTAGAATTGATGACACAATTTACTTTTCATTAAACTGAAAAAGGATTTCACCTTCCTGTTATTCTGCGTGAAGTTATCAGGAGATAAGCCTGACAGAAAAGCAGTTTCTGAAGGAAAGCCGCAGCATCCCGTTATTTATGAGACACAGAGGGACACTCAGATTGCTGCTTATTCTTTTGCAAACGCTCCCTCGAGTTTCGTTTTAAAAATAAAGTGGCTAGTCACTTTTTCCTACTGCTCCATGAGGAACATCCTGAAACAATGAATGCGCGCCTCTCCCTTCTTCCCCCTAAAAGGCAAATGTATGAAAAACGGAGTACGCTTGCACATCAAGGAAAGCCCCTCCCTCCTCCGCCACTTGTCTCCTCCCCCCCACCGTCCCTTCAACTGACTCCGAGCGCGCCCCTTGCCGCCCCGCCTCTTTCTCCCCAGCTAACCGTCGCGCGCCTGGCTACCCGGAGTCTCGGGGTCTCGCCTTGTGTTTCGTCCCCGTTGGGGCACAGATCGATGTGTCGAACTCGGGATGTGATTGGCTCGGGTCCGGGACGCCTTTGGGATCCCCGACACCAGTGGAATCGAGTTGACCATGTTTCGGCTAAAGCGGGGCAAGAACCCGGTGCAGGATGGTTTTAACGTGCTCAGCACCAGTCAGTTGCGAGACCTCTTACAGGACGAGAGCAAAATGGAGCAGATTGTTAGACTGAGCCAAAAGGTAAGTACTGAAATGGCCAGTATGATCTGGATTGCGGTGGTTGTGCTGGGTTCGGTGGGTGGTGCTTCTTATGAGATTGTGGGAGAATGAATACCAGTTGCGCAGAGCAAAAAAAAAACCATAATAATAGTTATGACCAAGCCGGGTTTGAATCATAGACGTCGCTGTTCAGACGATCTTCATAGCGGCATGCTTGCCAGTCAGTTCTTCCCATGTCCACATGGGCATCGCACGTGCGGTGGCAGTGTCCACGATCTGGCTGGTTGGTGGTATCTTGGTTCAGCAGAATAATCAGTGCTGTGGCCTGTGGCTGGCAATGCGCGTGCCCGAGCGCGAGACGGAGTGGGTGAATTTCATCCACTCCTCTCGCTCCTGCTTGCGTGGACTACCCTGTTTTCTTTGCTCCGCAATTGCGAACATCGGCTTTGCTTGTTGCCGGCGGATGTGGGTTTGTGCTTCAGTCACGAGCTTGCGCCTGCAGATACGAGTAGAAAGAGATCGCAGAGTGGAGAGTCATGGGATGTTTTTTTTCCTGATAATACGTTTTCCTTATAGCTAACTAACACTACACCCTACCAGTAACACCGCAGCTTACACTGGCTTAATGTACCGCCCGGAGGATGGCAGACCTGTTAGTCTTGGGCTGTCACAGGTTTTTTCTTTCTAACTTGAAACAGGACTGACTGGTTAGTCCCAGACTCCTGGTGGTATTATTTCCATCCCAGAGGGACCAGGCTAGGTAATCTAGGGCTGCCTGTTTTTTTTTTTTTGTCATATTTTCATGGGAAGATGATGTTATCTTTAGCTTCTGGAGCAGTGGATGACAACCCTGGCCTTGCAGATATACAGTGGTTGCAGGGTTTCATTCCAACCAGTTTCCAAATTAGAAATTAACTTCTGTGGTTAGTGGAGTATGGCTTTTTATCAGGTATTCAATTGCTTGCTCCTGTTATGATTCTACTGCATTATATATTCTTACTATTAATATTTTACGCATCTGGCATTTCCAGGAACATCAACAGAATATTTTGTAAGTAAGATTAGATCACACCCCGCAGTCACTCACTTTGTTTTCTCTGTTGTATTTACTGTATTAATTCAGGGCGGAACACACTGGCACATTCATATGGTACAAGATTAGCCAGATATCTATACTCTTCCTTGTTATTTGCATCTGGTGGATAAGGATTAAACAATAAAGCACTTAAAATTTTAAAGCAAAGGATTCCAAAGAAAGCTAACAAGAAACTGAAGAGCCATCTGTTCATTAAAGCTGTGGCAGCAATATTTGAATTTCAAATGACAAGTCAAAGCTGCACTGTTCTGTAATGGCATTTGTTTATTGTGTGGTACCTCATCAAACTATTGCTGGACAAATAACCATTCCATTCTGGGAAGTGTTCTTAGTTCTTTGAAAAAGTTCCTAATATGTAGAAGAACACAGAAATATTTAATGAATGGTAAGCTGCCTAGCAGGACACTAAAAGATTAAGAAAACCAGAACTTAGCCTGTGCTACTGGATGTATGCAGCAAAATTCCTTTTAAAATCAGGGCCCATTGATATTTCACAGAACTGTTACCATCTATTTATGCTTATTTACTGTATGGAGCCTGTTATGGATCTACATAAATAAAGGTTCTTTCTGGAACCTTCACCTAGAAAGGTCTTTAGGGAACCAAAAATAATTTCCCTATGGCATCACTCTAAAGTAACCACTCTGGCACCTTTATTTTTAAGAGTGAACCCCATATGATAAAATAAAAAGTTCTGTTAAATGCAAGGATTGACATCAAATTAAGAAACTGGTTGGAATCAAAGTTTTCAGCCACTGCAGCTCGCCAGGATCATAGTTGGCCACCTGCATTGAGACTTTACTTCTGTTCTTGACTTAAAAACAAAAAAAAAAGACTCACCTGCTTAGCCTCGGCCCCCTTGAGGTTTTACTATTAAAGCGACACAGCAGACCATTTTTTTCCCAATATTAGCATTTTGTCCCTAGCTCAAAGGATTGTGCATCATCTATTGTTGAGTATTCACAGGTTTTATCAAAGGCCAAAAGGAAATGCACCAGTTAGTGCCAAGCCAACAGATGTTTTGGTTCCAACTGAGAGGAAGGTGTTTATTCTAGGACCAGGCCCCAGAGGTTTTATTTTTGTCCCAAAGGAAAGCAGACGTGTTAGTTTTGAGTTGAAAGATGTTTTATTTTCAGAATGGAGGAAGGCAGACTAATTTAATCTCAAGCCCCTGAGATTTTTTTTCCAGATCAAAGTAAAATGGACTAGTTAGTTTTGGGGAATCACAGGTAAACTTTCAGCCAGAAGGGAGACATAATCACTGTTTATTTCCATTCTTGTAGAAAGGACATCTGTCAAACACATTCTGTTTACTATTTCAGTTAAATGTAACTGTTCTTATAACAAAATGTTGCCTGTTTGTGTTAAAAACTCCTGGGGTCCACATAAGTTTCTTAATGCATGGATCACGGAAAGTGTCTACAGATTTGGGATAATGGGTTGGCACAGAGATGCTGCAGGTCAGTGTATGTAGCTGTATTCAGTAATGTTATTAAGACAATTCAAATGTGGTTCATTCAATGTTAAATTTAAAATGACTACTTTTACTCAATAGTCCTCCTCCTACCTTTTTCTGAACAAAAGTGACTCAGCGTGCCTTATAGAAAAAACTGCGTTCTTTTTTGTCGTGGCTTGGCTACATCACCTATTTCCGCTGTAATCTTCATAATGTGTGCAATTGACATGCTGCAAAAAACACACAACACAAGTTGTTGATGAATTTGCAATGCATATGTATAATTGCCCCAGTTTTTAAAAAATCTAAGTGTTTGCTTTGATAAAAATATAACGTTTATTTCGATTGTATTATCCTATGTACACTGCTCAATGACATTTCTGTTTGCCTACAAGACCAACAAGCACTATGCTACCGCTGTTTTTGTCCAATGACTAAATCTCACCTGGTTATGTAAAATACCTCATCTCATTTTCCAAAACTGCTTTTCCTGGTGAGGGTTGCGGTATATATAAAATATAACATCACAAAATATAATAGGGAGTGATGAGCAAAAGAACCAAGTTTGTCTTCGTTTGCTATTGTGTGAAATGTATATTAAAATTTGTTTCATATGCACTGTTGCAATAGCAAAACTCACTAAAAGTTTTTTTTTTTTGGAGTTTGTAAAGTCTTTTTGGTGTATATAAAGAATGATATATCACTCCTTAAGGGTTTAGCAATGTCATACACCCCTTATAGACCCATCAATTTCTCAGAAAAGGTTGTAAATGTCAGAAACCATGTTTTTGGAAATGCAATATGGCTAAAGACAACGCATGTTGAGATCAAATGGTGTACTGCTAGAAATACTGTAAGCTGTAACCCAGCAAGGCACCAAAATTTTTTTTAAAAAAGCAGTAGAAAAAAAAAAATACCTGCGGTCTTCCCATTCGAACCTTGGGTGAGGCACGATGATCCAACAGAGTGTAACTTCATCCTGGCTGATCAGGCAGCTTCCTATCAGACAGACACACTCCTTCTGCCTGACAGAAACTGTAGTCACCTTAGTAGCACAACTACAACGGGTGAGATGAAAACATATGGAGGGAAAAAGTTTATATATATATATATATATATATCCATCCATTTTCCAACCCGCTGAATCCGAACACAGGGTCACGGGGGTCTGCTGGAGCCAATCCCAGCCAACACAGGGCACAAGGCAGGAAACAATCCTGGGCAGGGTGCCAACCCACCACAGGACACACACAAACACACCCACACACCAAGCACACACTAGGGACAATTTAGAATCGCCAGTCCACCTAACCTGCATGTCTTTGGACTGTGGGAGGAAACCGGAGCGCCCGGAGGAAACCCACGCAGACACGGGGAGAACATGCAAACTCCACGCAGGGAGGACCCGGGAATCGAACCCAGGTCCCCAGATCTCCCAACTGCGAGGCAGCAGCGCTACCCACTATGCCACCGTGAAGTATAAAAGTATATATATTAAACACCATTCTTACTGGCTGAAGGCCACAGATTTAACTTGATGCTTTACGGTATGGTTTTATGGCTCTTTATATAAAGCGAAACAAACTCAGTTGCACTTGAATTACTGGCTCATCACTAATAGTAGCCTACAAGTTGTCCAGGGTGGAGTAAATCCCCCCACTCCACCCCGGTTCCACTGCCAACGTTTTAATGAATGAGATATGTTACAAAATAAACTTAAAATCTGAAGGCTAAGAGACACCAGTCCATTCAAGCTTTGAATACATTACTGTCACGGGCAAAGGTGTCAAATTGAGATACTGGAGGGCTGAAGGTTTTCATTGCAGCCACTTTCTTCGTTAGACATCAATAACTGTTGCTAATTGAACAAACTTCTTTTGGTTTGATTTTAATTGATTTGCTTTTTTACCCCTTACCTGTTTTTTCCTCACCTAGCAGCCAGACAATAATAAGATGACCAGCTAACTCGGAAGTATCAAACTCAGTTTCTGGTGCCTCATAATTTTCTCTTTTAGTGTTTCATTCAGCAGGAGGGTTACGTCAGGAAGGGCATCTGGTGTAAAATTTTGCCAAATCAATATGCGGACAACAATACAAATTTCCATACCGGATCGTTTGCTGATGACATTGTGATCTGTATTGATAGTAGGGAGCAGGTTGAGGAGACCCTGGAGAGGTGGAGATACAGTTAGGTCCATAAATATTTGGACAGAGACAACTTTTTTCTAATTTTGGTTCTGTACATTACCACAATGAATTTTAAATGAAACAACTCAGATGCAGTTGAAGTGCAGACTTTCAGCTTTAATTCAGTGGGGTGAACAAAACGAATGCATAAAAATGTGAGGCAACTAAAGCATTTTTTTAACACAATCCCTTTATTTCAGGGGCTCAAAAGTAATTGGACAAATTAAATAACTGGAAATAAAATGTTCATTTCTAATACTTGGTTGAAAACCCTTTGCTAGCAATGACAGCCTGAAGTCTTTAACTCATGGACTCATTAGACAATTGACTCAAAGGCTATTTTATGGGCAGGTGTGAGCAAGTCCGTCGTTATGTCATTATCAATTAAGCAGATAAAAGGCCTGAAGTTGATTTGAGGTGTGGTGCTTGCATGTGGAAGATTTTGCTGTGAACAGACAACATGCGGTCAAAGGAGCTCTCCATGCAGGTGAAAGAAGCCATCCATAAGCTGTGAGAACAGGAAAAACCCATCCGAGAAATTGCTACAATATTACGAGTGGCAAAATCTACAGTTTGGTACATCCTGAGAAAGAAAGCAAGCACTGGTGAACTCAGCAACGCAAAAAGACCTGGACGTCCACGGAAGACAACAGTGGTGGATGATCGCAGAATCATTTCCATGGTGAAGAGAAACCCCTTCACAACAGCCAACCAAGTGAACAACACTCTCCAGGGGGTAGGCGTATCGATATCCAAGTCTACCATAAAGAGAAGACTGCATGAAAGTAAATACAGAGGGTGCACTGCAAGGTGCAAGCCACTCATAAGCCTCAAGAATAGAAAGGCTAGATTGGACTTTGCTAAAGAACATCTAAAAAAGCCAGCTCAGTTCTGGAAAAACATTCTTTGGGCAGACGAAACCAAGATCAACCTCTACCAGAATGATGGCAAGAAAAAAGTATGGAGAAGGCATGGAACAGCTCATTATCCAAAGCATACCACATCATCTGTAAAACACGGTGGAGGCAGTGTGATGGCTTGGGCGTGCATGGCTGCCAGTGGCACTAGGACACTAGTGTTTATTGATGATGTGACACAGGACAGAAGCAGCCGAATTAATTCTGAGGTGTTCAGAGACATACTGTCTGCTCAAATCCAGCTAAATGCAGTCAAATTGATTGGGCAGCGTTTCATGATACAGATGGACAATGACCCAAAACATATAGCCAAAGCAACCCAGGAGTTTATTAAAGCAAAGTAGTAGAAATTTCTTGAATGGCCAAGTCAGTCACCTGATCTTAACCCAACTGAGCAGGCATTTCACTTGTTGAAGACTAAACTTCAGACAGAAAGGCCCACAAACAAACAGCAACTGAAAGCCGCTGCAGTAAAGGCCTGGCAGAGCATTAAAAAGGAGGAAACCCAGCATCTGGTGATGTCCATGAGTTCAAGACTTCAGGCTGTCATTGCTAGCAAAGGGTTTTCAACCAAGTATTAGAAATGAACATTTTATTTCCAGTTATTTAATTTGTCCAATTACTTTTGAGCCCCTGAAATGAAGGGATTGTGTTAAAAAAATGCTTTAGTTGCCTCACATTTTTATGCAATCATTTTGTTCATCCCACTGAATTAAAGCTGAAAGTCTGCACTTAACTGCATCTGAGTTGTTTTATTTAAAATTCATTGTGGTAATGTACAGAACCAAAATTAGAAAAAAGTTGTCTCTGTCCAAATATTTATGGACCTAACTGTATGCTCTAGAGAGGAGAGGAATGAAGGTCAGTAGGAACAAGACAGAATACATGTGTGTAAATGAGAGGGAGGTCAGTGGAATGGTGAGGATGCAAGGAGTAGAGCTGGCGAAGGTGGATGAGTTTAAATACTTGGGATCAGCAGTACAGAGTAATGGGGATTGTGGAAGAGAGGTGAAAAAGAGAGTGCAGGCAGGGTGGAATGGGTGGAGAAGAGTGTCAGGAGTGATTTGTGACAGACAGGTATTAGCAAGAGTGAAAGAGTGAAAGGGAAGGTCTACAGGACGGTAGTGAGACCAGCTATGTTATATGGGTTGGTGACGGTGGCACTGACCAGAAAGGAGGAGACAGAGCTGGAGGTGGCAGAGTTAAAGATGCTAAGATTTGCAGTGGGTGTGACGAGGATGGACAGGATTAAAAATAAGTACAATAGAGGGTCACCTCAAGTTGGACGGTTGGGAGACAAAGTCAGAGAGTCGAGATTGCGTTGGTTTGGACATGTGCAGAGGAGAGATGCTGGGTATATTGGGAGAAGGATGTTAAGGATAGAGCTGCCACGTAAGAGGAAAAGAGGAAGGCCTAAGAGAAGGTTTATGGATGTGGTGAGAGAGGACATGAAGGTGGTGGGTGTAACAGAACAAGATGCAGAGGACAGAAAGATATGGAAGAAGATGATCTGCTGTGGTGACCCCTAACAGGGGCAGCCAACAGAAGAAGAAGTGTTTCATTCAGCAACACCAGACAAAAAAAAAGAAATAAAAGGATTTGAGTCTTAATACGCCAAGAGCTCTTCACAGGGGTTGGTACTCAGGGTTTGTTGGATGGGATGTTTGTATTTGCTATTTGGTTTGAGGGAGGTGTTGATCAGATATGATTCATACATGTAATTATACTTTTTTGTTTCTTATTTTCAACTTATCTATGACAATGCCAGTATTTAAAAAACACACATACATTCCTTTCACCCACATTAACATTTGACATCTATAACAAAACTTCACAGAAGTACAAGGAGGCCCTACACAATCACTCACTTCATATAGCATTCATTATGAATGTGTTGTAGACCACACATTTCCCATGTCAAAGCAAAGGAGCCAACAACAACAAAAGGAAGCAGACCACCTCATAGGCTGCACAGGATTAACAACAGCATATACAATTTCATATAAACACTAGTCAGCAAAGTTACAGCAACACCGTAAGTAAAGCTCTTACTTACAAAATCAGAATTTCAGCATGTTCTGCAGAAGCTGGGCAGCTTGTCCTTTGTCTGGGGATTGGATCTTTCACATGAAACAATTTTGAAGCAAATATCGACATGGGCAGAATCAGAGGAGTTCTGAATGATTCGATCTTTTTGAATCTAATTGCTCTGAGTGGTGACTGAACATATTACACTACTCAAAATGCTCAGTGCAACTAGATGGTCAGTGGCAAGTCGGCATAAGTTGCTTCTGTAAGGAATTAGTTAAGTCAAAATATGGGACAAATGCTGAAGTTATTTTTTTTAATAAAATGGGACACCAAATTGGGACTCATGTATTTGTTCAAGAAAACAAAGAGCATCTATTGTGTCTAGGTCTTTCTCTGTACAGCCTAATCATTTGTGGCATATATTATACATGTGAGTGGCAATGAGCATGATTGTACTGGTCTCTCAAGTTTTTAAAGTACAGTAAACCCCCGCTAGGTCGCGGTTCAGGGTTCGCGGACTCAGTCGTTCGCAGATTTTTTCTTAGAACCTAACTATTAATTGTTAGCGGAAAGCACAAATATCCTCCACAATTTTTTATGGCTTTTTTCATGGCAATACTGTGCTGTAGAGAGAACAGGAAGCAACCGCTGAGGGAAATGCAGTTTGGGATGGTGAAAGTAGCCAATCCGAGAGCGTTATTCATTTCTTCTTTCTGATGATTGACTGCTGCTTTGTGACGCATCTCCAGCTGAGTGTCCTTGTGTTTTCCATTTTGTTATTGTTTTGTTATTTTTAAACGCACACAATGTCATCGAATCACTCTGCACCTTCTAAGGATTCTGGAACTGAGCCTAAGCGCCAGAAGAAGTTTAAAACACTCCAGGAGAAGGTTGAACTACTGGATTTGCTCTGGGAACTAAAAAGTTATGCTGCAGTAGAGTGCCACTATGGCATTAATGAAAGCACCGTATGCTACATAAAGAAGAACGAAGCAGCAATCTGGAGTACCATATCTGTAAGTTTCTGTGATAG
Source organism: Erpetoichthys calabaricus (assembly GCF_900747795.2). Taxonomy (NCBI): domain Eukaryota; kingdom Metazoa; phylum Chordata; class Cladistia; order Polypteriformes; family Polypteridae; genus Erpetoichthys; species Erpetoichthys calabaricus. The sequence continues at coordinate 101,258,667 of NC_041401.2, forward strand.
GGCCAAAAAAGTAATGACCGTAAGGAATAAATATATCGTCAGGATGGAATCTGCTTTGGCACTGTGGATCATCGACTGCAAGAAGAACATCCCCTTGGACGGTAACATCGTCCGTGAGAAAGCACGAAAATTGTACCAGCAGTTCGCTACAGGAGACAATGTAAATACATGAGTCCCAATGTAGACAATGTAACTTCCCATCACAATGTTCCTGAAACATATAAAGAAAAGCCAGCACGAAACCCCACCAGAAGAAGATCTGTCCAAGGATACGACTTCTCCTGAAGTGCCTGAAGAAGAGGCGCCACCCGAGGAGTGTTAAATCCTGTGCATCGTACTGCACAGCTACTTCATCATCAGTATCATTCATCATTGGTGAGTACCTGTACATTTTACTGTATTTTAATTAAATTAAATTATTATGTATTTACTCTACTTATTAACAAAGAAAATGACAGTGCATACCAAAGAAATTACAGTTCATATAGAGGTAACATCGGTATTTTAAATTCTAGGACTGTGGGAGACATAACAGTACAGTACTGTAACAGTATACGGGTTTACCTTTACATTCTGTTTTTAGGTAATGCATTAATGTATTAAGCTGAGTTTGCAAAGAAATTAAAGTGCTTTGAGGGCATACTGTATTTAGGGTTTAAACTATAAAAATAGGCATTTAAAAGGCATTTTTTAACCACATCCAAAAGTCGCGTTTTTTCACAATTCGCGGGTGCTATAGGAACGTAACCCCCGCGAATTTTGGGGGTGTACTGTATTGTAAATGTCATTGTAAAACAGCACGTCTTGACTCCTGTGTGTAGCTAACACCTTAAAAGGCAAACAATACAGTAGGTGATTAAAGAATAAAAACAAAATAGTAAGGGAAGAAAAGCCAAAAAGGAGCATGTCCAACTGTGATCAGAAAACCGGCCATGAGTTTGTAACCAGAAAGTCAAAAAACATCAACGGTAAATTAAATTAAAAGAAATTGTCAAAAAATGTAATTGCTAAATGTCAAAAATTCAAACTGGAACAAAAAAGAGACGATCCTAACCAAAAGTCTATTAGAAGTATGTGAATATTTTTGTAAATTATTCCAAAGCTATTAAATTAACCCTGCTTCTCTGCCATGTTCTATAGACATTGGTGTCATATGACCAGCAATGGGCACAACAACATGGCTGGCCGTTGCCATGTTGAAACAGTCACAAAACGGCGGTGACCATAGGAAAAAGAAAACACAAATTGCTGCCATTAGAATAACAATATAATAACTGCAATAAATATTAAATATAATGCAACAGCTTGTCTTTGCATTGTTAAAATAAATTAGAGTTCCAAGATGAAATTCATGCAAACACTAAAAGAACATGCAAAAACTGTACATATCAGCTCAGGTCTGAATTTGTGGCACAAATTCAATAGGGTGGAAACCATACCAGCAGGCTTGGCATCTTGTGAATGAATCAATTAAGAAGTTTGCGTTTCTTACATTTGCTCCCCCTGATAGTCATCCACAAACTGCTTTACCAAGAAGCTAACATGGTGTGTGCTTAATAGCAGAAGGAGACCAGTAAGTATGGTGACACATGACTGGATTGAAAGATTGTCTTTAATTTAAAATGTTTGAAAGGTCTCTATAAATGTGTATTATAAAGGTAGTGATAACCATTTTTAATTCTGTTTGAAAATGTAGCCTACTTTAATTACCTTTGGTTTGCGAGGAGCTAGTTTATCCAAATCCAGTTTCATTTATGACTTCTGGTTATTTGATCTATTTTAATATATAATATATACTGCCAACCTCACTTTAATATCAATACACTTTGAACTACTCTTATTATTCAGACATATAATAATTCTCATTCTTAGCTGAGTATTTGCTGATAAATATGGGAGCAGATCGAATGTAATCAAATAAGATTCAGAAGTGGTTTCAGTAACAGGAAGGATAATTACATTCTGAATGTTAATGTCACAAGCGATGATTAGCTCTCATATATAATTATGAAAGTGAGGGCGTCTGTTCATACTTAAGGAAATTTATTTACAATCAGCCAAGAGAAAGAATATGTTTGTCTAGGGAGTCCATTTCCACATCTATGTGAATATTCACCCAGCAAGAGTATCTTCCCAAAACAAATTGCTAATTCAGGTAAATGTTGGCTAAACTAGGTCAAGAATGAGGAATATGGTTTAGGAAATCTTTAAATTAATATAAAACTCTACTTGATATGTTTTTACAATTAAAAAACACAAAAGATGTAATTTCATCTAGAAGATATGAAGATACTGTTAGTGAGAGATGTCATTTACTCTACCTTTATCATTTATAAAAACAAGTAAAACTGCCAGGCAAACACTCTACAAAGGAAACAGATATTTTATTTTGGAAAACAAATGTGGATTAGTAGCTGCAGATATACCGGTGGCATGTTTTTATACACATCACAGAGTGGTTACATTTCTTCTGCTGTACAGTTATGTCAGACATGCTCAATAAGAAGTTCAGATGCTCTTTTTCACAACCCACTTTCTGCAAGTTCCAAGCGAGCATCATTAAAAGCAGGAAACAACTAGCAGTGGCCAAAGAGATGATGACGTTTTGAGTTGGTTTCTACCTTTTCTCTGACAAACAGTAAACATGAAGGACAGAATTCACCTTATCATTGATTTTACCACAAAACTCTGAAATCTCTCTGCACTGTGGTTGTGTCTTGTTAGTTTGACTCAACTTCTCATCTGCTGGGAAAAAAATCCCACCAGTTTTCCTGATAGGCTGTTCTGCTATTTAATCCAGTTACAAATAGGAATGGGTGCTGGTTGTGCCGAGTTTTTGGATACTTTGGAGTTTACCTTGCAGTAAAAAAGTTGCATCTGTTTTTTGAGACCTCATGAGACAATTCCCTGGCACTTTGTTATTTTTTTGATTGTGTCTCATACTGATTTCAGAAACTGACGTTCACTCTATCTTCATATCCTGTGCAGTATGGGGGGCTTTTCAAGTAATGACTACATGGAGGGGCAACTTTGACTCAGGGGATGGAATAGAAAGTCTTTTTCAAGTAATGCTAAATCTGTTTAATTCTTTTGAGGCCTCCCATTCTCCACCTGCTGAGAAATGACCTTGCTGAAATTCTAAAATGTAGCTCAAGGTTAGATACAGTAGGTAGCGACATTTACTTTTGATGCTGTTTTTTTTTCCTCTTAATGCTGTTCCTCAAGTTTCCCATAAATTGTTTGCTTTTTTTGCTCCAGGCAACTTTGTTTATTACCACCATATAGCTGTTTGCCAACTGCCCTGCATGAGCAGTCAGAAGGCACCGTAGGAGTCATTTCAAGTTAAAATTTTACCCACTTCTTCAAGTGCCACTGCCCTATGCTATGCATTCCTGCATGTGCTGCATGTACAATCATCAGGAAACTGCTGAAGAATGAATTATTTGGCCATATCCAAAGTCTTCCAATGCACAGGGCTCATTGACTGCATTGTGTACCTGCATCACTGGCAACACAAACCAGTGTTTTGGGAATAATTTCAGCACAGCAGCTGAGTTATTTTCCCAATGATACAGGTACCCATAACTGATATGGAAGCCTTACACCACTGCATTTTGGTTTGGCATCACAATCAGAACATTTGGCTACTTTTACTAATGATGAGGTGGTACATTTATTTTTGTCTTGGTTAGTTCTTTCCTACCTGCCTGTGGATTTCATGGGTTTTGCCACAGCTGTACTGGCTAAAGCAAACTATCACCAAGGGTCTTCTCTTTTAGCCACAATGGCTTACAGTCTCGTTCTTGATGCACAGCCATCTTGTATGCACACAATAAGGAGGCCTTCTGGGAAGATATTTTTCATTAGGCGACTTCATATGGTTGTTAATGCCAACTATACTCTCTTGTCTCTGGACATGTTTTCATTAACTACATTAATGCTTTATTATTTTTCTCAGGCATTTATAAAATAATCCAATACGTCCAAATCTCAACAACTAGGTTTTTAATTATTTGGCTAGAGATGACTAGTTTACATGGGCTACTTAAAATGCATATACCCTGTATACTTACGTATAAGTCGGGTCTTGAAACCCGAAAAATCGATAATAAAATCAGACTCCGACTTATATGCCTGTTCAAAAAATACAACACTTATTTTTTATTTATTTTTTTACATCTTCTTGCCTCCTCCAATCTTGCACCAGTTTCTCAGACACATTGAATTTTGTTGCAGCAGTGCAGTTACCAATTTCTTTCGCCACTTCAATGACTTTTAATTTAAAACTAGCTTCATATTTTCTTCTGATCGAACGCTCCATCGTAGATAAGGGATGCTCTTACGATAAAGGTGTATGAGGGTGTGAGATACAAAAAACTCAAAACAGTGCAAACAGTCGCTTCGGAATAGTTTGGGTATTACTGTGTGGTCACGTGGGCACAATACATAGAAATAAAAAGGCTGTGTGCACTGTAGTTAGGTGGGCGTTAGCATATCATAATCTCTTGGACCAATAGCGTGAGTTTTCCGGATTCAACTTATACGAGCGACATTATAAAATACTAGAAATTATATGTTAAAATCAAGCCCAGACTTATACGCGGGAGAATTTAAACATGAGTACATACAGTACCCATTTCCATATAATTTTCACGCTCTCTTACTCTCTCACTTTCTCTCTAGATCTTTCTAGTGTGCTTTGTCACACTTTTTTTAATTTTGTGCCTCCAAAGTGCTTTAAAAGCCATACCTCTACTTTTAATACTGGTATTTCAAAGGAGGGCAATGATTGATTTCCAGATCATGGATGATAGATTATAAAATCAGTATCATCTCCCACTTACAATACATTTTAATAATAATAGTGATTATAATAATAAGGGCTGTGAACCTTTAAAATACAAAAATAACTACTAGTTGTGGAAAATACTAACTCCAATATGGGCATAATTTATTTATACCTGCCATGTGAACAATACAGTTCAATAAAACATAGCTAGTTAGTCTAAAGAGAACAGTTCCTTTTATCATTTAACATTTGTATAAATTTTAATTTGCACAAAATAACATACAGATAAATGGTACATACTAGGTAACACCCCTCTGCCATTAAGTTTTATTTTAGTTAACCATAGTAAGAGTCATGGCTAAATACCTGGTTAAAAGAAATAACACTTCTTACATGTAAACTGTTGTCTGAGAACAAAATGAAAAGTTAAATTTGATCTAATTTTCTAACTTAAATGTGCTGATACAAATGTCAGGAAGTTCTGTTTAAGCAAGCAGGCAGTGTCAAGAACATTTTCTCTTACACTACCCTATATAAAATAAAAGTGATGTGAAAAATATTTGTATAAAAATAATGCATCAAATAAATGTTTTAGCAGTGATAACCACTGCACCGAAACTGAAATAAAAAATCTTTTTTTTGTATTTTTTCCATTGTAATGTGTGATGGATTAGTATAGGACAGGGACAGGACCAATCAAGTCCATCAGAGAGAAGAAAAACCAGCACTGCCAGTAGAAATAAAAAAATCAACACACCAGTACAGGAGGAACCACCAGGGGATAGGAGGCCTTTAGGTGTATACTGAGTGTCCCAGTAGGGCAACATGAAGAACATCAGTAACAGAATGAGAGACATATAACCTTGGAAACACTGTGCTATGTTGTCCCAAAATGCTAGAGTTCAGATGATACAGCAGGTGTCAGGAATGGCTGACTGTCCCTGCAGAGACAGGGTAAGGCCACAGAAGGACATCAGCAGGTTCAGAATACATCATGGTAGACAGAGGGTAGCACAGGATGGCAATTCAGTAGATATTGGGTGATTTTTCCCTTATAAAGTAGAGTTTAGGATATCTAACAGAAGGCCAGCCATTTCTTTTCCCAGGTTGTCAGGTAGCAGCACATAATCCTTGAGTTAAAGGAGTGAGCCTATTAGGTAAGGCACCATAAAGGCTGCCTATGAGACTCAAGAAAGCTGGGGGAAGCCCAGGGGGGATTGTAGCCTAGTAGCTCTGAGGCTTTAAAGAGTCACCCCTAACTCTAGATGTGGGCTTGAGCTTAGCCAGAAGTGACGTGTAGCAGGGTATGTACTGTAAAACTGCATGAAGCCATAGGCTCAGCGAGTGTAGAGCTGTACGTGTGAAATATCACTTGCAAGTGGTTTGTAAGAAAGAAGGAATGGAAGAGATGGATAGTAAGAGACGTGAAGGATGGATGGTAAGTGAAGTGCTTAGGAAGGGCCATGAAGAGTACAGGTTTATTGTGTTCTCTTTGCTCATTTAGTTCCTTTGCATTCTCCCTTTTATCATCCCTCGCCTGTGGTTTTTTTTTTGTCGTGCATTACTTTTTAGTTAGTACTTCCTGAAGCAGATATGTAGCCTATAGATATATTTTTACTGTAAAAAAAACGATGACAGACTTGAACTGCTAATTATTGAATAAACTATCAAGGCTTCTATGAAGTTTGTTGACTTTAATTTACACTTCTAAAGTCCTGCCATGTTTAGACCAAATCAGATTATTCTATTCATAGTCATAATGCCTAAATAATGCAAAAACAGCATCGCAAATTCTAGACATTCAGACATACAGTACTTTGGTATGAGTCTGCATCTCTAAAAATAAACCAGCAGTAAAATGGTGCTTGGACTTCCCATTATTTCAACAGTAGCTTATTATGCAAGTTATAGTGAAGTGTTGCTTATTTTATATCATAACGCAAAGTCAGATACAAAAGACAAAGGAATATTTTCTCATTATGTTAGAGTGTTTTTCTCTATAGCATAGGAAAAATAAATATCTAAATTATTTCTATATGGTAAACTTTATTTAATAGCAACAAATGCATTCCTTCTCCTTCCCTATGCATGTACATACCACATGGAAGATCAGCCTCTGCCCTACTCCTGGGTTCTCACCCATATATTCGAAGATTGCACTTCATGATTGCATTGATTGGAATTCCAAAAGCTTTTGGTAAGGCAGTTCATCATCATCATCAACATACATGTCTCTGCATATGCAGTCTGCCTCAGAAATTTACTGGTAAGGACATAGGTTACACATAATATCTAAAAAAAAAACATGATCAGCAGTACCCCCTTTCTGTTTACAAGTGAATACATCCATATTACTGCAGTGTGGAACATCTAAACCTGCTGCCCTGAAGATGGCAATCTGAGTGTCCTGATCACATCTACTGATACCTCTTTAACATTTCACAGAACTTTATTTGGTTGTTTAAATAGGCTGTGACTTTGAACGTATTTGGATGGATTCTGAAATAAAGCAGCTACTCTCTGCCTAAGCCAATAGGACATTCTTTGAGTCTGGCTACTGCTGGCTGTTGCTGTGTGCCATCCACCTCAGTTCCAGTTTTCCAATACAGATTAGTAACAACTTCAATTTTCTTATGCAGAGGCTGTATTTTCCCTTTTAGAAATATAATGACTGTTTATCCTTGACAATTTGAAAAACTTTGTCAGTAATTTCTAAAATAACTGGTTTAATACAGTATGTCAACAGATCTGCTAGAAGCTAAAGAGCCTGTATTTTCCATAACTTTTTCAGGGGTATGTGTTTTGCTTCATTACTGTTATAAATGTGGGGTTGACCAGGATTTGAAACTATGTCTATTTAAATACAGAACAAATCTACATAAACATTTTCTGGTATTGTACAATTGTATAATAAAATCACCAAATGTATTATTGTTCCTTAATAGATTTTGGTGACCTTCTTTTTCCACTCTCTTAGCAGTGTTTGTCAGCATGGACTGTCAGCATGTGGTGCAAAAGGGCTACCTGGGTGGTGAGGAGAACTGGGCACCTGTAAGTTTTTACAGGATGAATAGATGTGTGTGACTTTGTGCTCATTATTAGCATGGTGTGGTTCAGTAGCATTTGATTGCAGCTTTTCTCTCCAATAACACATGCCCACCTGGGAGCGGTACAGCATCTAAATATAGAGTCATATGAAAAAGTCTGGGAACCCCTCTTAATCCTTTGGATTTTTGTTTATCATTGGCTGAGCTTTCAAAGTAGCAACTTCCTTTTAATATATGACATGCCTTATGGAAACAGTAGTATTTCAGCAGTGACATTAAGTTTATTGGATTAACAGAAAATATGCGATATGCATCATAACAAAATTAGACAGGTGCATACATTTGGGCACCCCAACAGAGACATTACATCAATACTTAGTTGAGCCTCCTTTTCCAAATATAACATCCTCTAGACGCCTCCTATAGCCTTTGATGAGTGCCTGGCTTCTGGATGGAGGTAGTTTTGACCATTCTTCCATACACAATCTCTCCAGTTCAGTTAAGTTTGATGGCTGCTGAGCATGGACAGCCTGCTTTAAATCATCCCATAGATTTTCGATGATATTCAAGTCAGGGGACTGTGACGGCCATTCCAGAACATTGTACTTCTCCCTCTGTACGAATGCCTTTGTAGATTTCGAACTGTGTTTTGGGTCATTGTCTTGTTGGAATACCCACCCCTTGCATAACTTCAACTTTGTGACTGATGCTTGAACATTATTAGAAGAATTTGTTGATATTGGGTTGAATTCATCTGACCCTCGACTTTAACAAGGGCTCTAATCTCTGAACTAGCCACACAGCCCCACAGCATGATGGAACCTCCACCAAATTTGACAGTAGGTAGCAGGTGTTTTTCTTAGAATGTGGTGTTCTTCTTCCACCATGCAAAGTGCCTTTTGTTATGACCAAATAACTCAATTTTTGTCTCATAAGTCCAAAGCACTTTGTTCCAAAATGAATCTGGTTTGTCTAAATGAGCATTTGCATACAACAAGCGATTCTGTTAGTGGCGTGAGTGCAGAAAGGGCTTCTTTCTCATCACCCTGCCATACAGATGTTCTTTGTGCAAATTGCGCTGAATTGTAGAACGATGTACAGATACACCATCTGCAGCAAGATGTTCTTGCAGGTGTTTGGAGGTGATCTGTGGGTTGTCTGTAACCATTCTCACAATCCTGCACATATGCCGCTCCTGTATTTTTCTTGGCCTGCCAGACCTGGGTTTAACAGCAACTGTGCCTGTGGCCCTCCATTTCCTGATTACATTCCTTACAGTTGAAACTGACAGTTTAAACCTCTGAGATAGCTTTTTGTAGCCTTCCCCTAAACCATGATACTGAACAATCTTTGTTTTCAGATCTTTTGAGAGTTGCTTTGAGGATCCCATGCTGTCCTTCTTCCACCTTTAATTGACCACCACAAATACCTTTTCTCATGATTGGACATACCTGTCTATGAAGTTCAAGGCTTAACAAGCTAATCCAACCAATTTGGTGTTACAAGTAATCAGTATTGAGCATTCAAATCAGCAAAATTACAAGGGTACCCACATTTTTGCACAGCCAGTTTTTCACATTTGATTTTATTTCATACTGCTTCACTAAAAATCTTTGTTTGGAAAACACCCCAGTGCTCAGATGTTCCTAGGAAATGAAAGACCACTGTTATCTTTTTTGTTGAAAGTAGAGTAAATTATTATGCAGGCTGAGAGGGGTTCCCAAACTTTTTCATATGACTGTATATAGTAGGTTTCTTAATTAGATTGTTTCCAGTGTTGATGTCTGGAGTTTTCTTTGTTCAAGGAATATCTAAGATATCTCAGACAAGTAAGCCATTTACATGGTGCACTTGTACACAGTATACATCAGATCAGCACTGTTAATGATGCCATATTATATTACATTATAAAAATAACATTCTCATACCTACTTAATCCAATTTGCATTCATGGAGAGCCAGAGTCTAAACCAGACCCACCGGCTGCATAGCAGGAAACACCGAACAAGGCACCAGAACACCTAATAACCTAAAGACACAAACATCTTCATGAGAAGCAAAAATGAGAAGAATGTGCTAACTCTGTACAGATGACATTAAGAATTTCACTGTACTCTATACACCAACTCATAATGACAGTCTAGGCCTACCGAGGACTTAGATTTCAATCCAGGATGTTAGACTATGAGGCAATAGTATTAATTGCTTTTCCAGTGTGCTGCCTTATATTATATTATACATACACCAGTAACAGCGTACGGCACGATAATGTGCAGTGAATACACTTGACTTGAGCATTCATAGTTTTCATACTCTTTCTTTGTACCTTTAGCATTCGTTTGCTCAGAGGTTGATGCGCTTGCTTCTTCCTGAGCAGCTCTTCTTTTCTCCACCCTAGCGACCCACTTCTTCTCTTCTTTCGTCAGCATCTTTTCGTGTTAAAACTGTGTAACAAGAATGACCAAGAGACATTGGGAAGGTTTGGGGCAGCCACCCATATAATATTTCCCAGCTGCAAAATTGATTAAATAGAACAGACATTTTCACACGACTGAGTCCAAAACAGAACTGGCTGTTGTCTTAAGATGGTGGCTTTTAAATGCATGTAGAGGATGTGATGTTATCAGGACCGGAACCGGAAGTGACGTCGTTGGTTGCCCCAGAACCAGGTGGGATTTCCTGAAAATGGTCTGCAAGGAGCTGAGAGAGAGAATCAGTGCACTTCACCTAATCACGCGTGTGTGACAACTGATTAAGTCAGTGTTTGTGTTGCAGTTACTTAGTATGTTTTCTTTCATTTTTCACTTAAGCTGGCACTTAAGTCTTCAATCTGCCTTAAGAATGATTTAAGATATGATTTAAGATATGAAGAGGTAGGGGAAGTGATGGCAAAGGTGGTAGGGATGAGAATGGCGCCTGTACACATGCGCTGCACGGCTGCTGCTGAGAGTTGATTCTACAATAAAATAAAATAAAAATAAAAAGAGGAATAACCTTGGAGGTCAATCATCACCCTGAAAGCAGACAGTAGAGATCACGTAGTATATGGGTACCAAATTTCAAGTCACAGTTGAGTTAAAATCCTGGACAGACAAACAGACAGCCACGGTAGCGTATTATATAAGAAGATTATTGCTAACCCCATTAGTTCAGAAACATTATAGACAGCAAGTGATATTATATTTTTATCTTTAAACAAATACAGTATTTGAAATAAAAGTACACTGGTAAATAAATAAATCAAATACATAAGCCACCCATTTTTGACCCTGCTTAACCAGTTATCCTCCAGCCTGGGAGCCACACATGGATTAGGGAACTCGTCCGTTGCAGGGTCAAGGCAACATAACATTCTGAAATAACTGAGTAATAAATATTGTATTATTATGAAACCTCTTGACAGAGAATATATTGTATGATAAATTTGTAGTTGTTTATCTAAGTTTATAGTAGTATTAATGTATATAATAAATTCCAGAGTTTAAAAGAAAGCAAAAATTACAATCTCATTAACCTGGGTATTTAGCTAAAAGATGCTGCAGATAGGACGGCATGGTGGTGCAGTGGTAGCGCTGCTGCCTCGCAGCGAGGAGACCAAGGTTCACATCCCAAATCCTACCTATATGGAGTCTGCATGTATCCCCTGTCCCTGCCTTTGTTTTCTTCTAGTGCTCAGATTTCCTCCCAATGTTTAAAGTCATGCAGGTTAGGGAAAATGGTGACAGTAAATTGTGTGGTTGGTGGATAGATGTGTGTGTTTGTTTGCCCTACGATGGACTGGTTGTTCATGCTTTGAGCCCTATGCTAGCTGAGATAGACATAAGCCCTCCCATGACTTTGGTTTGGATTAAGTAGGTTTGGAAATTGGCACGACATGTTGTAGCTAACTACATTAAGACTTCTTCTTCATGACTCGATTGGCTATTCTACAACTACCCATACAGTCATCATCAGTATAAGTACTAAGAGCGGGTCAGTAACAGATAGTGTAGAGTGATAGTGCAGTGTAGAGTGTAGCACCACTGTTAACATGACAAGACTGCCATGTTGGGGACTAGGAGGAGCACATTCCCATGTTTTGCAGCTTTAAACAATACAAAACTCATCCTTTGTAGGACTTTATGGTCACAGCTAGCCCTTTACTGTCTGCAGTTCTCATGATTATAATCAATATGATATGGACACTGTGGGAGGCAAATACGCTCTCTATATGTGCCCCCAAACTTTGAATTGATCTGCAAACCAATATAAAAATGGTCGGTAACTCTTTAGTTTATGTACTGCAAAATGCAGTTATTATTCGTTTACCCTTATGCAACAAGACTTTAAACAAAGGCTTTCTTTGGTGTTAATGACACATACAGTACAAAGCATTAGTAAAGTGATCAATTATCTCTGTGCTGTGTGGCGCTTGATATGCTGGTAAGAATACTTATGAACATGAATGATTCACAGGCCATACACTGAAACATGCAGCATGGAGAGAAATATGTCAGACTTAAGACACTTGAGACTGTTCCAAAGTGAAGATATTTTAGCAGGCCACATTGCACAGATAAATAACTGATGCTTTGTAAATGTGATTAAAACCAAAAGAAATCTTTTTTATTAAGGTCTAGTTATATAAGTGTAAGTGAGTAATAGCAGCATTTTTGCAGTACTAAAGTGTTACCAAATAATCCTATTAGCTCCATCTTCTGAATCAAAGTTTGCAATGCATGCTGTTAGCCTAGTGCAGCCGTGCACAAACTGTTATTGAGACAATTCAAATAGTCTTTTTTTTTAATTGTGCAAGATTTTATTATTGCCTTTTACTGCATCATTCCCTTTCTTTTTGTTTTCTTACATTTTTGCGTTGCCACTTTAAACTGTGGTCATTTTCATCAAGTTATTCCTTCATTTGTTGGTGTCTCAGAACGGACGTGTTACTGCCAAGCCTCAGACCTCAGTAATATTCTGGAAAAAAGACTTGAAACTAGCCATAACCACAACATTTAAAATCAACAAAACTATGTTGAATTTTGTATGTTAAGAAACTTCTAACCATAAGTATTATAGGTGCAAAGTAATAATGTATTGATTAATGATGAATAAATATTAAATTGACTATGACTTTTCCTTGCAATGTTTACTTAACAGCTACACAATCAATACAACAAAGTAAACTGTAAATAAAGTCTCACTTGACTGGGTAAGTTTCTTCTTACTCAAATGAAAAATGCCATAATCATGATATTCACCGCCTCCACTATATTTTTGGATGTGACAAAATAAAGGATAATTGTGGGATTTTTCAGTTCAAATGTATTTTTTCACAGTCATTGTATACATGAATTTGCCACAGGAAACTGTATTCTCAAGTAAAGAATATTTTCTCATACATTTTAAAACATTTTTCATTGTTCTCAAGAGAGTGAGTGATTCAGGCACTTAGAGTAAGATTCTATACTGGCGATACAAAATTTAAAAATATGAAGAAGTAGAAAAGCAATATCAAGCTGAACAGTTTAGACAGTGGTTCTGGGCTATTTTACTTGCTTATTAACACAGACATTCCACCCTTGCTGTGAACAGATAACTGAACCTTATCCTAGAAAAAATAGTGCCAAAAAACTGTAATAAAATGTATTACTTCTTTATGACATGAAAGGCATGTTTTCTGAAACCAAAATCTTTGCACTTCAATGTTAGATTATTAGATTGGCTAAACTTTATTAATCCAAGGGGAAATTCAGATTCAGTACATCTTAAGGCTCCTGCTGTCATGTTTGGACTGGTAAACCACATTTTAAACCACAAATTTTTTAAAATTCATACAGATACTTCACTTAAATGCAACGTTTCCCAAGGAAATCTAATTTATAGCATGATTATGAACATTATTATGCATGATTATGAAAATATCAATTTAAAAAATGCAGAGCATATCCTTTGAATAAAGAAGGACCTGCTTCCAATATTACAATGTGCACAGGTTAAAAATTTAGGCAGTGTGATGGTTTATTGTCTAATCAGGTTGGGTAAGGTTGGGGAGCATGCACTGGTAGAGCGTGTTGCTGCACTCACCACATGACAAAACAGCTCAGGATCCCAGTTGGCAACCCCCAAGGCAGACACACAGTCCCACCCTCCAGAAATAACCACCTTTCTGTCACAGCCAGGTGTTATGTGGGTGTCCCCTTGCCTGGTCCAGCTGCTTGAGTCCTCCGTAATGTGGATCCTGTGAGCTAGATCACCCCCGGGGGAATTGTGCCACATGGCCATAACTGGTAACTGATGCTCCCTCAAAATGCAGAGCAACCGCTCATTTGACACAAAGTCAAACCAGTGGTACTCGAGGAAGAGTTGTGAATGTCACTGCTGAGGTTAGTAAACATCTCAACAAGGTTGACATTCTCTCCGTTGACAGACACATAGCTGATGGCTGTGCCCAAGAGGTCATTAAAGGTCTGGATCTTGGTTTTTATCCAGGACGCTCGCAAGCTGAGACACTCGGACTACTCACTCAGTCTCTCGAGAGCCCAAGTCAGAGCCTTCATTGACTCCACGAAGATCACAGTATCATTGGCAAAGTCAAGATCAGTGAATCTTTCTTCACCAACAGATGCCCCATGCAAGCACTGAACTGAGTAGGAGAAAGAACATATCCCTGATGAACCCCAGAATCAACTGGGAAAAACTCAGGGGTTCTGCCTCCACTCTGCCTACCACTCACAGTACTAGTGTACAGACCGGTCATGTTATCCAGCAACTTTGGGGGGATCCTGCGCAGTCACAGGATGTCCCATACTGTAAAACAGCTCAATCAACTAAGTCAAATGCTTTACGAAAATTGATAAAGGCTGCAAAGAAACTCTGCTGATATTCGCGTTTTTGCTTGACTGAAGAATTAGGTAATTTGCCTGAAGCAGTGTGGGGTTCTGCTCAGTTGGGCCCCACCATCTGTGACTAGCCTGCCTGTGACTTTCGTAATATCATCCACCTTGGTCACTGTTGTTTGTTTTGAGCTGAAGTTCTGCCATTACACTATCTGCCTTGTCTTAGTTTCAGGAACTGCAGGAAGATCGAGATACCATACTACTGAGCAATCGCAGTCTTGCAGAGAAGACATTGTCTCACCAGCCAGAGTTTGATAATGGAAAGCTGAAGCTTGCTGACAAGTACCAGGAACTGGAGCAGTTAATGCAATCTTGTCGAGGAAAACAGGAGCGCCTGGGTAAGGCCGTCACTTTTCTTATTATTGCAATATACATACACAGCTTGTATAAGATTATATTCACCATGAATAACTGCAAAGACTAATGGAATTCATGTTTATCCCTGTATGTTTGGGTAGCTGTTTTAGCAGATCAAGTGCACTTATGTACATATATATATTAGTTCTGTGAGATCTGCCTGTGTCTACAGATAAATTCTGTCTATTGCCTATCATACAAGGATTTGGCATTCATATGCAAAAAAAGTGTCAGTTTGCAATTTTTGCTAATTGATGATGTGGGTCCACAATTGTGCATGGTATCTTCTAGAAATGTGCTGAAACATGAAATCAGTTCTTACTAAGATAGTAATTTCTGAAAAATTAATAATTTGGGTAACTGCCAAAACTGTTCACATTTTTGGCTATCAGTCAATGGGGAGTCCCCAAAAGTAAAGTGATACAAGCTTCAAAATAAGTGTGTAGCAAAATGTGGGAGTCTTGTTTCTCCATGTCAGCCAAAAATGAAACTCTGTGGCATGTAAAATGATCTAATAATAGGTTCAGTGGGCTCTGTTTGTGTCATATGTTTTGGTCCACGATAACAGACTGAGGGAGATGTTCTTGCCATTTTGGCATGCTGAAAAAAAAAATAAAAAAGCAGAAAAGTAACATGGTGTAATTAATAAAGAACCATAGTATGGTCATCTGCCACCATCTGAGGTTGAAAAATGGACATCTCTAGAACACACACAAAAAAGATATTGTCATTCTTTAATGAAAATGAAGAATGTTATACTGTTCAAACTGGAGAGAAGCCAATAGATGATGGTGCACACCAAAGAAAGCATAGAAGACAGCAACATGGCAGGCATTAGTTTATATATTAGGGCCACCCACATTTAGTAAGAAAGTAAGTGTTACACTCTGTCAGAGCAATGCTGTACTCATTTTCATGGTTGTGGTCGTCTGTGAATGGCAACTCAGTTTAATGCTCTTTTTGAGAACTGGAATCAACAGGAACTTGCTATATTCCACTTCTTATTTATTAACCATGTAGTGGTATTAAGCTATGGCTCAACAGTACAGCATGTGTGTGTCTGTGTGTGTGCGTGTGCATGTGTGCATGTGCATATGCAGTTTGCAAAGAGGGCTCCAAAGGAAGACGCTGGTGGTCTGTGGGTGGGGAAACTTGGTTTTGATAAGACGTTTTCTTCTTTGGAACGTTGTGGCTGCTGACATCACGTCTGCAAGATGCATTAAGCAACCGTGCAGCAACCCTGTCAGGTTTAAGGATCAGCACAATGCAGCACTTGAAGCTCATTACAGTAATGCTTAGTTCATGGTTTTGGTTCACCTTTCTTACTCAATGGTGCGTTCATTAAATGTTTTAGGTCAGTAGAGATCTGGTGGCTTTTTTCAGGCCTTTTTATTTCTATTAGATTTAATTTAATTTGAACAATTGGTCCACCCATTCTTATATGAAGTTCAAACTCTTGAATATGATATTGATATCGGATATTTGACATAATCAGAACAACCTAAGCTTTGCTTTCATCCGAGATGGCAAATTATATTTTCCGTACATTTTTATATTGTTGGGATTGACAGGGTGGCCAAGTAGTTAACAACTGCTGTCTTCTTGCTTCAGAATGATGGGCTTAGTTTCTGGCTGGTGACTGTGTGGTGTCTCCAGATTCTCACTGCATCTGCATGGGTTTTTCTGCGGTCATTCCAGTTTGCTTCTCGCATTCCAAAGTTGTGTGTTTTAGGTTACCTGACAGCTCTAATTTGGCACAATAATGAATGAGTATGGTTGTGATTAGATGGTGGTCCATTCAGGGTTGGCTCCTGGATTTAAACCAACACTAAGACGGGCATAGACCCTCCACAGTCATACAGTCTGAGCACATTTGGTAATGGTTGGAGGCATAAAGATCAGTGTTTCACCCTTGCCATTTCAGCTTTTTGCCTGCTGTTTCCACACATCTAGTGACACATCCCCACTGAGATTGCTAAGATTTTCATGTGTGATTACTTTCATATAAAACTTCACAAGTCTCCTCCTTATACTTCTTTGATCTGAGCCTATATTCTGTGATCTTCATACCTTTTACCTCCTGAATTCCTGCACACTTGTCCTGTTCCTGTTCACCCACATCTTCACTATTCAAGTCTTCTTGTTTCCTTATTTCCCTTTCACCTGTCATATCCATTCCCATTCATTTCCCACTGTTACAATACTGGAGTTGTTTTGACCCCCACTTTTGGGAAGGATAACAGTTGCATACATGGTGGTTGTCTAAGGACAAAGCATTAAGTGGACACAGCTATGCTTGTCAATGGCAATGTCATGGTATACTGTAGGAGTTACAAGACAAATGTGCACCAAGAGTGGCACAAACAAGTACAGAGATAAAAATAAAGAAGTACAATAGCAATGTTAAAGTCTGTCCTGACCTGCAGAACACTCCCACTCATCAACAAAACCAACTTGGGTGAAAATATTCTGAAGAGCTTTGGACATATGCTGCTCATGCAGCTTAGGATCTGTCATTTTAAACAACTTTTGCTTTAATATATTGAAAAACAAAATTCAACAGTCTTAGCTTCATATACCATTTTTATTACATCTGCGTTGTGGCACCCGGCTGGGGTTCATGCCTGGCCGGGATGCCCAGGAGGACCGGAGGAGGGCTTGTGCCTCCTCCAGAACACGAGGGGGCGACTGCCCTGGTTGCTTTGGGGGCCATGGGTACAGAGCTTGGAAGCTCAACCCTGTAGGGGCCCGTGGTCACCACCAAGGGGGCGCCCCGATGCCTTGGGAGCCCTGGACCTCAGCACTTCCGCCACACCCGGAAGTGCTGGGGGGAAGAGGATTGGGGACACCCGGAGGACTTCCGGGTACACAGCCAGAGCTTCCGCCACAGGAAGCACCTGGAGTCCATCCGGGGGTGTATAAAAGGGGCCGCCTCCCTCCATTCATTGGCAAGAGTCGGGTGGAAGTGGACGAAGCTCGGTGGAGAGGAGTGGAGGTGGACCAGAGACTGTGAAGGCATTGTGTTGTGTGGCCAGGACTGAAGGGGTGATTGGTGCTGTGGCACTGGGTATTGTGCACTTTAAGTACTGTAAATAATAATAATAATAATAATTCATTACATTTATATAGCGCTTTTCTCAGTACTCAAAGCGCTAATATTGTATAATAAATGTGTGTGTGGTGAAACCATCATGTCTACCTGTCTGTGTCCGGGCTGTTCCCCACAGCGTTTATAGCTCATTTGGTTATTCTGTCCACACTTTTGATGGACGGGTAGCTCCTGTAAAACAGAAGCACTCAAAAGCCGTCAGCTTTCTGTAGTCTAAGCAATTTTGACCCAGTTTATCCAAATCTGATTTGCAGATTTGTACTCAGTAAGTGCAGACTACAGTCTTCATCTTATGCATGACCTCTGACCATTTCCAGAATTGCACCAATGATAACACATGAGAATTTCCTGGTTGAAAGAACTCAACGGTAAAAATGCAATTTTCATTATTTATTAGAATAGGATAAAATATTCGTCCAAAATCTGTGCCAGCTGACAAACTTGGAAGATGACATAAACAAACGGCCACAAGTGATATATGATAATATATTTATTTACTTTCCTTTATCCTTTTGTGTGGACGGAATGACAAGGAGAAACTACAAGCATTAAGGAATACAAGTCCCTTCTCAGTGGAAAAGTGGGTCAAGTTCTCCTCTACCAAGCTCACAGTGTAAATAGATATGGTGTTTCTGATGGTGGAATAATAGTCCGGCCAGAAAAATAAAGGCGAGCTTCAAACTGTGTGGGTGACTCATTCATTTGTGTGAAAAAATCCAGCGGCATCTGCAATGCTGGTCATGAGCCTAGACAAAGTGATTTTGTGGAACATTTTCTGCAATTACGATTTTCACAACATTTTCTGCATAACATGCGTGCCAGTATAGTCAATAAAATTTCACAGCCGTAATGTTAGCTTATCATAACAAAATGGATTTGTCTGGCTCTGTGTGTGTGTTTGTGTGTGTGTACGTGCGCGTTTGTGTGTGTTACCCTACTATCTGACTTCATGCTGAGCCACTACATCAACACATACTGATGCCTGGTCTGTCTCGACTGGCCTCAGATCATGGTGGTCCCCACAGGCATGTCTGATAAAACAAGCTATAAACATTTAAACTTCACATAAACTGTAAGCCTCACCACCACCCACGGTCAAAGAAAGTATTTTAAATATGAACAGCCTAAATGAAACTAACAACTCATCCAATTTAGAATTTAGAATTGAAAATTGGAAAAGGACAAACCCACAAGAACAC
This sequence comes from Erpetoichthys calabaricus, assembly GCF_900747795.2. NCBI lineage: Eukaryota > Metazoa > Chordata > Cladistia > Polypteriformes > Polypteridae > Erpetoichthys > Erpetoichthys calabaricus. The sequence goes on from NC_041401.2 coordinate 101,278,046, forward strand.
AGAATGAATGCACACATCACACACACTGCATGATTCAAACACAGGACTCGGGAGCAGAGCGGCAGCAGTCCTAACCACTGTGAGGTCAGGTGTTTGTTGGATGGAAAAATCACACACCTGCCTGTAAAAGAGGCATCATATCCTAAACACATTTCCAAGTAGGCGCTGTCCACTGTTGGCTTCCTTTCCTCTAAGAAGAAGGAGCTCATTTAAGATGTCTTTGGTATGCCATCAACCAGAGACAATGGTCCTCCTTAGTATAAGCTTTTCTCAGCCACATTCAGATCAGCGTAATGTCCTGTGCTCAAAGCATGCCTGATATAACATCTGCTTCCCTTTTTTAAATCTTTAACGGAGCAAATATTACTGTACTTTTTATACATAACCACTGGCTTGCACTGCATAGCCTTGATTGGAAAGACCTTAAACTGGAAGTGCAAACACACATTAAAAAAAGTGCCTTTTTTTACAGAGAATAGGCTAGATAATTGCAATTGCAGTTACTAAAGACAATAAGTATCTTTATAATAAAAACTCTGATCCAGAGGAAATGCTACTGCCAGCAAGTGATCCCTATAGGATAATGGAATACTTGTGATTCAGATCAAATGTGCCTTTTTCAGAGGAAATACTGATCAGGATCAATATGGTGCTGTAAGGGAATGTCATACTTCTGCAAAAAGAAACATTCTACTGGGGTATGCCCTATAATAACTCCTAGCAAACTACTAAACACATACAGCAATAATATGAACAAATAGTTTAAAACTCTTCCTTAGTATTTCTATTAAAAAAGTATATAAAAGGTTAATTTTATGGTGCTCTTATCTGTAAAAGTAAATTTGATAACCAAAAATAAACAGCTCAGATTTTCAAGGGTGTGCAGCGATGGCCATATACAGTCACTGTGCCCTTCTCAAGTTAAATGTGGATCAGATTATAGTTCAAATACACATTTTATGATATGCCATTGTTTGAATTGCTGCCGCAGGCCTAAATTGTTGCACACAGTCCAGGCCTTTTGAAAATCACAAAACTTTCTATGTCCTGCCTCCTTCTCTGTTAGGCTGCTTTCACTTCACTCTGTGATGGCTGCTTCCTAACTGTCCTCTGGATCGCCCTTCAAAGTGCAGTCTAGGACCTGGAAACGCACACCGGGCAGCTCTGTACATTCACCTCGAAGTTATATGTGGGCATTCTGCTATACTATTCGCACTTTGTTCCATTTCTTATATGCTCTATTAGCAGACACATCAAAATTTATACCTGGTATTGGGGTCATTGTTAACTGTTTGAAATTGTGGGCATCTTAGGAGTTTAAAAAAAAAGATCTTTTTTTGGCAGTTCTCATATCTAAAGAGCTGATCTACTCCCTTATACCAGAGATAACAGGCATGTTTCCTTTTAGTTGCTTTCTTTCCTCTTTTTTAAGACACAGCAGCATGATATTTGTGGTCTCTGTGAGCTTATGGATGATAAAATAAAACACAGATTCTCACTTGTGTGGTCCTACCACATCTGATGATGAAAAAAAATACTGAGCTTCTCTTCAGACAGAAAACACATGTGATATCAGCAGCATTCCCACCCAACACCTAGTCTGTCATTCTGTAAGATTCATGTCTGAGTCATTTTTCTTTAAAGACCTCACTCTTACAGTTCCAGTCTTTGTCAGAAGCTAACCTGTGGTGCTTCATTTACCATCATAGTCATTGGCCACCTTTTTCCTTCCTTTTCTACTCAGTTTTTAATTACTTTGAAATGAGTCATCTCTTGAAATATTCTTCTATCGCTTATGGGAAACTCTGACCTTTCTTATTTGATTCAGCGTACAAGTGAGTTCTTTTTAACACAGTCTACTTGCCCTGCACTGTATTGCCATGTTTGTTTCTTTGTAGTCTTATCATATGTCTCTGTGACGTTTGCATGTTCTCCTAATGTGTTTGTGAATTTTTCTCGCGTACTCCAGCTTTTCCCCCAAGGGCCCAAGGGTATGCACATATTAAGTTAACGAGCAATTCTAGTGGGCCCTGAGATGGACTAGGACTAGCACTGGGTTAGGCAAGTTTGAAAATGTACTCTATGTATTATGGTATGCTGTCCTCCTAGTGTTGGTCAGTGCTGTATTTTTTTGTTTTTATTTATACTTCCTGCGTTGATTTTCTATATTAAATATTATGTACTAATCTGTTTTGTTCTATAATGGTGCACACCTTGTTTACAAAAGACAAAATGCGGAAGTAGGATTTCTGGCCCTTTTATAAAATTGGTAATATTAAAAAAGTATATACTGTATCTCTCTATTATAATAAAAAAATCCTGGGACAAGACGAGACTTTTTAGCCTGGGACGAGATGCAACTTTTTCAAAGAGATACTTTCACGTCTCGCGAGACGAGACTTTGTGCCAAGAGATTTAACCACGCCCGGGGGCCAGAAATAAAAGACAAAGAGTAGATGACAAAGTAGAACGTCGTAAGGATTCAAAAACGGTGTGATAAACATGCAGACCAGGTTAGAGATAATGAAAGTTCTAAAATTTGAAAGTCTCAAAAAAATGATAGTAAAGATCACAATAGTGCGAACAAACAGAAATTATTACTCGGTGAAATAATAGAACAGCGAAAAGAGATCGAATATATTGTTCAGATTTAAACTTAAGGTCGGAGACTTGTAGATCGTCTAATTCATGTTGCCATCAAGGAAAAAAATGAATGTTTCTTTCCAATGAAGAGGCGTATCCGCGAAAATTAAAAGATTTGTTGTTTGGTGAAAGTGAAATCCACATAGGCGAGTGGAAGAGGCGTGAAGTGGCTGGCACATAGCACAGGCCGGGGGGGTTGACGAGTGAAGCGAGCAGGGGGTGAAGCCCCCTAGTGTATGTATACACACACACACACACACACACACACATGTATATATATATATATATATATATATATATATATATACATACACTGACCACTAGGGAGCACCACCAAGCCCTCAAATCCCAGACACAATCACACAAAGACAGTCCAGGGTGCAAATAATTGTTTTTTATTTACAAACAAATACAGTGGTACCTCTGGTCACGACTGTAATTCGTTCCAAAACTCTGGACGCGGCCGAACATAATTTCAGCATAAGATTGTATGTAAATGCAATTAATCTGTTCCAGACCGTACGAACTGTATGTAAATATATATTTTTTTTTTAGCACAAAAATAGTTAATTATACCATAGAATGCACAGTGTAATAGTAAACTAAATGTAAAAACATTGAATAACACTGAGAAAACCTTGAACAACAGAAAAAACTAAGAGTTCACGGTAGACCCATATGAACCGCTCCCTGTAAACTTTTTTTATGACGTTTTAAGCACAGGGAAAAAAAATTGAATGCCACTTCTCTTGCAAAACTTTTCATACCATCCTCTACTGGCTTTAAATTCCTCACCTTCGCCACTCAAAGAAGGATTTTTTTCAGCAAATCGCCATGAATCTTCCTGGCTTTCTCACATATGATCGCCTCACTTACGCTATCCCCTGCAAGTTGCTTCTCGTTCAACCACACTAGCAACAGTTTTTCCACCTCTTCCAGCACTTGAGGCTTCTGCTTGGTTAACATTGTAACTCCTTTTGCAACATCAACTGCTTTGTTAGGCCCTATATACGCAAACAAAAGAAAATGGGAAACGGAGAATGGGAAATCATTGGCGCATACGAACGCGCGTAGGGAAACTGGCTGCCAGTGTTTTTGTTCGCCACCAGAGTGTCTGGTCGTGAACAGATGCAAAATTTTGGCAAACTTTTTGATCGTAACCCAATTTGTACGTGTTCGGAAACATTCGTGACCAAAGGTTCTACTGTACCTTTTTCCAAGTCCACACCACACTCTTCAATCTACAATCTACAATAGCTCCTTCTACTCCTTCAGGAGAGCTTCACCCTCTGCCTCTGAACTCTGATTCCACTGGAGGAGGCTGGATGGCTTCCTTTTATATCTGACCTGGGAGTACTTCCTGTGCTAGGGCATAGCAGAAGCCCCCTAAAACAGGGAGTGCTTCTCCCTGCAGGACCCTCTGGTGGCACCAAAGGACCCCAACAGGGTTGTTCCTCAGGACTACAAATCCCATGGATTCCTGCAGGTGTTCATACTGGGTCCACACCAGTGAAGCAATGCCATCTATTGTACTGGGGAGGGAACTGTTCTTGATAAAGACCCCCCCAGTCCATCCATTAATCTTCCCCCCTGGACTGCGATAATAATCCAGCCCATCCCATTAGGGTTATGCCTCCTCCTGTGTTGCCCTTCCATTATGGCTTCCCGGCCATAACCCGGCAAGGATCCATAATCCATTCCCAGTTGGGATGCCAGTCCAAACACCATGGCACTATATATATATATATATATATATATATATATATATATATATATATATATATATATATATATATATATATATACAGTATATATATATATATATATATATACAGTATATATATACAGTATATATATATATATATATATATATACAGTATATATATATATATATATACAGTATATATATATATATATATATATATATATATATATATATATATATATATATATATATATATATAAATAAAATCCTAAGCCTAAAAGTGCAAAGATTTTGCACAACGATTTTATGTCACATTTTTATATGTGACCTCCTTTAAATAGGGCTTATTTTAAAACCTACATATATATGTTTGCTATTATTATTTTCAGAATTTATCGAACTTTAATGTGATGTTGTTAGATTTTCAGATTCTTATTCCGTTTTTAAATTATAAACTAAAAAATATCAAGAACTCATGTCCCACGAGACAAGACTTTGTGCCAAGAGATTTAACCACGGCCGGGGGCAGAAATAAAAGACAAAGAGTAGATGACAAACACAGCTGCTGTACAGGCTTTTAAATGTATGAAGCGCCGCATGAGATGCAGATCATGTGGCACGGCAGCAGCAGCAAGCCAGCAGCTGGGGGCGAAGCACACACACACACACATTATATATATATATATATTGTGTATATATATATATATATATATATATATATATATATATATATATATATATATATATATATATATATATATATATAAAATGTGTGTATGTATGTATGTTTGTGTGTCTCTATCTATATTATGTGTTGTGTAAAAGTGGATGTGATTTAAAGATTCATTTGATATACTATTATTTGTATCATCTTAGTCTTGCTACATCTCTGTATGTAAATTTTCCCTGTTTCCAAATTTAAATTGCCATGGTATGTGTTAGTGTGGGTGGGTGCTGGATTGCATCCTGTTCAGGATTGTTCTTTGCCTTATGCCCAGTACTGGTAGCATCCTGTGTCCCTATTGCCTAATTAGGCACATTCTCTAAATGGATGGTTGGATTGGATCAAATGCAAAATTTGCACCAAAAGAGTGAAAATTAATTTCATTGATCTATTCCTTTTTCTGGGCACTCCAGATTTGGCATAGAACCCGCCCCTGGGTCACTACATTTATCTGCAGTTTGCCCTTGGCCACTCCTATCAGTTTCTGTTGCTGATTACCATTAATTTTGTAGCAGTTATGTGATAGGAGGGCAAGGCAAACAAAAGGCTTTTTCAAAGGCTAGAAGCACAATAATTAAGTGAAGCGCCTCCATGAAGCTCTGTTTTTTATTTATCTTGCCCCTTCAATCACATAACTGCCTCATGATTAATGTTGCATGGGAACAAATACAGATGGGAAGGGCCAAGGGCAAACTGCCCATGAAGAAAGTGACTGGGGGCATCCAAATGCCAACATGAACCTGCTTTTTCATTGCATGGGGAGGAGGAGCCAAACCATTCTGCATTGACTTGGATACATAGCAAAAACTAACTTGGAGGGTCGGTCATGCCAGTCTGTCCATATATACTCACACAAATGTAGTGTTAACTTAAAGGTGCTGTTTATCTTTATATATACTACGCTACCGTGGCTGTTCGTTTGTCTGTCCAGGATTTTAAATCTCCTGTAGCAAACCTTTTGACCAAGTGACCTGAAATTTGGTGCACATATACTATGTGATGTCTACTATCCACTTTCAGAGTGAAGATTGACCTCCAAGTTTATTCCTCTTTTTATTTTTATTTTATTTTATTGTAGCATAAACTCTTGGCAGCGGCCAGCATGGTGGCCATGCGGTGCATGTGTGCGGGTGCTGTTCTCATTCCCTACCACCTTCGCCATCACTTCCCCTACCTCTTCATATCTTAAATCATTCTTGAGGCAGATTAAAGACTTAAGTGCCAGCTTAAGTGAAAAATGAAAGAAAACGTACTAAGTCATTGCAACACAAACACTGACTAAATCAATTTTAATGTGAAAAGATGCCGATGAAAGAAGATAAGAAGCGGGCCGCTAGGGTGGAGAAAAGAAGTGCTGCTCAGGAAGCAGCAAGCGCATCAACCTCTGAGAAAATGAATGCTAAATGTACAGAGAAAGAGGATGAAAACTATGAATGCTCAAGTCAAGTGTATTCACTGCACGTTGTTGTGCAGTGCGCCATTACTGGTTTTAACATATTTAGTGTGTTTTTGGAATGTGGAAAAAATATCCGAATACTCTGGGAAAAGTCATATACAAATACAGTAGGGGTGAACATAGGCCCCTAAATCTATAAGGCAAGATTACTAATCACTGCCTAAATATGCTGTCCAGAGTAAAATAAAAAAATATATCAACAACAATATTAACAATATTTAAATCCCAGACTGGCATTTTCTCCTCATATCCATGAAGGTTGTCTTTAGCTATCCAGACTTCCTTTGACATTGCAAAGCCATGTATATTAAAGTAATTAACATTTCTAAATTGATCCAAGACTGATTCCTGTCTTCTGGCTATTGATTCTAGCCAGCAATCTGGCTGTTTGTTTCCTTATAATGCAAAAAGCAGATTCAGAAAATGAATAGATGGATGGATACTTCTTGGCAAGAGAGTGTGGGAGACAGCCGGGATACGCTTATGCAGACTGCATAATTATCTAAGTTGCAGAAACACCAGGTGTTATTTCCCTACACAACTGTCCCTCGGCCAATCTTTTTTTTTTTTTTTTGTACTCACTAGCATTCTGTGTGTATTGATTTTGTAATTTTGTCATCCATTATCTGAGCTCATTTAGCCTTATCCAAGGTCACAAGGGCAATTGGATGAAGATGTGTTTAAAAATGAATAGTAGTTAAAATTTTATATACCTGTGCCTGTTTTATTTATAACAATGTACTCTGTAGTACACAAGTAAATTTAACCCATAGCAGAAAATATACATCATAATTAACAGTACTATATCTAGGGCGGCACGGTGGCTCAGTGGTAGTGTTGCTGCCTCGCAGTAAGGAGACCTGGGTTCGCGTGGAGTTTGCATTTTCTCCCCGTGTCTGTGTGGGTTTTCTCCTGGTGCTCCGGTTTCCTCCCACAGTCCAAAGACATGCAGGTTAGGTCGATTGACGATTCTAAATTGTCCCTAGTGTGTGTTTGGTGTGTGGGTGTAAGAAGCAGAATTAGACAGTAGTCTTCAAACAAAACAGACTTGTTGAAACTACAATAGAAAAGAGGTGGGTGTCCTTTCTAGTTTTGAATCTTGAGATCAAAGGAGGCGCGCAGACATAGTGAATAGAAATGAGTGGCACAGCATTTAATGAGTTTTTGTCAGAGGCAGTCCAGTGGTAGTTTGGAATGGAAAGAGGTCTGGCACAGTACATATAGGGGTCAAGAAACACAGTCAGATATGGTGGAATATTCTGCTTGAGTGTTTTAATAATGAATAGAAGGTTCTTAATGAGGATTCTGAAGTTAATTTATTTTTGACCCTCTTCAAGGGTTTATTTGCTTCCTTCTCTGATTAGCATCAGTGGCCGTAATCAGCTTAAGAGGAAGCCACTTGTCTGAAGTGCCTGAAGTATGCCAGGACCCTACACAGAAATACGCAGATTGAGATCATCATCGCAGCATAGCCTTGGCTTTGGACATGCTAGGTTACACATGATCAAACAGCTCACCAAGCTGTCTTAACTGTGTTTTTGTGAATATCACAGTGGGTTGTGCTGTTTCGACTGTTTTTCGGACTGGTTTCTAAGAGACAACTCAAAACTAACTGATTTCGAAAGCACAGTTTGTGAAGGTGATACAAAAGAGTGATAATGGAAAGATATAAGCAACTCTGACTGAGGGCGGCCTGATGAAATGTGAAGAAGCGATCCGTATACGAAAAATTCTAGTTGTTCCAGATATTTATGAAAGGCTCCATCAATTTCTGCTTCAATTACATGGCTTGTTTTTTTTATTTCTAGGTTCCCAGCCATGTAACTGATTTACAGGGAAACAAATCAACTGTACAATACAAGGCTTTATTAATTGTGAATTTGATTTACTTGTTAAAAGTTTATTATTTACAGGTTCAGACGTGTCTCACTTTAATTAGCTAAGTATATTAAATTTTGATTTCATGCTAGTTTAGGTATTACTTTTATTTAATAGCAGGAATATTTAATAAATTATTTGTTAATGTTAAACAAGATTTTATGAAATGGCTGGCACCCATTGACACCAAGCCAGGGCCCCATACGCCAATGTTTATAAAGTGTCCCAGTGAGGTGGTGCTATTGTAGTGATCTACTTGACTGCCGTTCATAACCCAGTCTCATCCATCCATGCATGCACTTTTCAGAGACTGCTTTTTCATTATAGGGTTGCAGTGGCTGTCCTAGTAGCATTACACATCTACCCAAGACATCCTGGGTGGTGCACTAGTAGTGCATTACAGAACATAATCGCATACTTTCAAAGCAGAAACCTTGACAACCTTTAAGAAGAATTTGGATGAGATATTAGGACGGAATGACTATTAGCTAAACAAACAGGCTTGATTGACTCCTCTCCTTTGTCCAGTTTTGTAGCTTTCTTATGTTATTTATCCACACTCACTCATATACACCATTTTAAAGTTAATTAATCCAAAGTGGACAGTTTTAAGATATGGGAGTAAATCCACACTCATACGTACTAATAGAATGTGCAGACTCCATGCAGTTATGATTTGAACCAGGAAATAAAACCCCTGGGATCAACAGCAGGGCTTCCCATCAGTTTCTCACCTAGTCATATTTCAGCAACATTGCATTCAGCAATTCATTAAGGTGATTGTCCTCTTTTAGCACAAATACAAATGTAGGCCATTTTGCGGATCTCCTTGTATAAGTGTTATATCCGTGTTTGGAAGATCTGGGGCCTCTAAGCCTCTTCTGGCAAAATACAGCCTTTCCTCTCAGCTAACCAACACCCTTCACCACTACACTGCACACCTGCTGCTTCTGTCAACACTACTCCCATCCCGCAGCCTGACAAGCTAGGCCTCCATTACACAACTTTATTTAGATGGCATCCAAATAAACTGCACACTTGCAGCTGGAGCTGTCAGCAGGAAATATGGGTTGTGTGGGGGGGTGTAGGGGTTGCAGTAAAATATACATTTCCTGTTTATACAAAAACTGGAGGGCCATTCTTTGCAAACTGCAGCTGTCTGTCTCATTTGTGAAGGACCATGTGTTAAAAGGCAATGAGACAGTTAACCTTTGTCTACAGAAAGTGAGAGATAGTTCAAATGCTTTGAAAGCTGGAGATGGAGACACAAGGCAGGTTTCTGAATACCCAAGTATGCTTCAGCACATTTAAGGTGCAGATTCTAGCAATTACTGTCAAATGCTGCATTAATGAGATGTATGCAGGTAAAATGAACAATGTAAAGCTCAAGTGTTGTGATTTCACTTTATTTATGGGAGAGTACTGAAGATCTGCCTGTGTTGAAGAATATCAATACATTGCAACCCTTCACCTGTTTAACGTACTGTATATATTAAAAAATATCTATAAGTGTTGTAGATATATATAATAATGTTCAGGGAGACAAACAACTGTCCCTGAGCCTGTACAGAAAACACTCAAATTTACAAGCAGCCATTTTACTTACAGTACACTGACTTGAGAGAAGAAAATGATTTCTGTCGGAAACCAATAGTTTGTAAGTTAATATGCTACAATAATGAACTGTATTCCCGTTTAAAACATTTATGCACTCTGAAGTGAGATATTTTGTAGATTACAGTGCATCCGGAAAGTATTCAGAGCATATCACTTTTTCCACATTTTGTTATGTTACAGCCTTATTCCAAAATGAATTAAATTCATTTTTTTCCTCAGAATTCTACACACAACACCCCGTAATGACAACGTGAAAAAAGTTTACTTGAGATTTTTGCAAATTTATTAAAAATAAAAAAATTGAGAAAGCAAATGTACATAAGTATTCACAGCCTTTGCTGTGAAGCTCGAAATTGAGCTCAGGTGCATCCTGTTTCCCCTGATCATCCTTGAGATGTTTCTGCAGCTTAATTAGAGTCCACCTGTGGTAAATTCAGTTGATAGGACATGATTTGGAAAGGCACACACCTGTCTATATAAGGTCCCACAGTTGACAGTTCATGTCAGAGCACAAACCAAGCATGAAGTCAAAGGAATTGTCTGTAGACCTCTGAGACAGGATTGTCTCGAGGCACAAATCTGGGGAAGGTTACAGAAAAATTTCTGCTCCTTTGAAGGTCCCAATGAGCACAGTGGCCTCACATCATCCGTAAGTGGAAGAAGTTCGAAACCACCAGGACTCTTTCTAGAGCTGGCCGGCCATCTAAACTGAGCGATCGGGGGAGAAGGGCCTTAGTCAGGGAGGTGACCAAGAACCCGATGGTCACTCTGTCAGAGCGCCAGAGGTCCTCTGTGGAGAGAGGAGAACCTTGCAGAAGGACAACCATCTCTGCAGCAATCCACCAATCAGGCCTGTATGGTAGAGTGGCCAGACGGAAGCCACTCCTTAGTAAAAGGCACATGGCAGCCCGCCTGGAGTTTGCCAAAAGGCACCTGAAGGACTCTCAGACCATGAGAAAGAAAATTCTCGGGTTTGATGAGACAAAGATTGAACTCTTTTGGTGTGAATGCCAGGCGTCACGTTTGGAAGAAACCTGGCACCATTCCTACAGTGAAGCATGGTGGTGGCAGCATCATGCTGTGGGGATGTTTTTCAGCGGCAGGAACTGGGAGACTAGTCCGGATAAAGGGAAAGATGACTGCAGCAATGTACAGAGACATCCTGGATGAAAACCTGCTGCAGAGCGCTCTTGACCTCAGACTGGGGCGACGGTTCATCTTTCAGCAGGACAACGACCCTGAGCACACAGCCAGGATATCAAAGGAGTGGCTTCAGGACAACTCCGTGAATGTCCTTGAGTGGCCCAGCCAGAGCCCAGACTTGAATCCAATTGAACATCTCTGGAGAGATCTTAAAATGGCTGTGCACCGACGCATCCCATCCAACCTGATGGAGCTTGAGAGGTGCTGCAAAGAGGAATGGGCGAAACTGGCCAAGGATAGGTGTGCCAAGCTTGTGGCATCATATTCAAAAAGACTTGAGGCTGTAATTGCTGCCAAACGTGCATCGACAAAGTATTGAGCAAAGGCTATGAATACTTATGTACATGTGATTTCTCAGTTGTTTTATTTTTAATAAATTTGCAAAAACCTCGAGTAAACTTTTTTCACATTGTCATTATGGGGTGTTGTGTGCAGAATTCTGAGGAAAAAAATGAATTTAATCCATTTTGGAATAAGGCTGTAACATAACAAAAGGTGGAAAAAGTGATGCACTGTGAATACTTTCCGGATGCACTGTATGTGTGTAGTAAATGTTGACATATATTTTTGTTCTCCTAAACAGATGCCTACATGGAAAAGAGGAGCCTGCAGGCAGCTCAGACTCTTCTCCAGTCAGAGGTGGACCAGGCAGAGCAGCAGTCTGAGGTGAGACAATACAGGGATTTGTATTGAAAGCCATGAGCATATACCTTTATGACAACCTGAGTGGACCGGTTAAAGAATGGGGGATTTTATGGGCTGTGTGTCCATGTGGGAAATGAACTGCGCCTGAAATAAACACAGCTCACTATGGCGTCTTGAAAAATGAACCTGATCTGCCGGTGTCTGCTCTATATGTTATGTATGAGTCCTTTCCAGTGTCTGAGTTGACTTACAGTAAGCTTAATGCATTTATTATGAACTTCTTGAAACACTGTTATATACATTCCTGGATAATACTATAGTACTAATAATACTTACATTTCTGAATTGTATTTTTCATTGTGACTTTGACATCACCACAGCATCATGCTGGATTGTTGTTAGCCATGAGTGCTGCTAGTTTCTGATGGCTGTGACCATGTTGTGTATACTGTTAACATCTGTTGCCAGTCGTGATTTGGTGACAGTGTGACAAAGTGTGGCCCAAACATCCTCTCTTTGGATCAAAATAAACCCCCAAATTTCTGTTCTATCTGTGACAGTCTGGGTTGGCTCCTTGGTCCTAGACAGCTTGAATCCAGAACTCTTGATAATCGTAAATCAAGATGACACAGGCAAATGAGGACACACACAATCAGCAAAAGGAAAGCACAAGTGCGTTGTTGCTTTTATTCACAAAAAGTTCTGTGCCATCAATAATACATAAATAATTCTTTAAAATCCAATGTAATTTGTGGAGGATAAAAACAACATTTCTAAAATCCAAGTAAAACAATTGCTCAATTCCAGGTAAAACCATATTGGCAGTAAGCTCTTTCTCAGCCAGCCCAGCAAGTCTTTCACTTCCCGTCTCCCAAGTTCACCCCCTCTGGTCTTCAAAATGGCAGAGACACCGACAGCTACGACTCATCTCATCTGCCTCGACCAGCATCATCCATGTCCTTGGTCCTACACTGATCAACGGAGACACCCCTCAGAGTGCCATGTGCTTCGCTCCACATGCAAGGTCTGGTCACTCTCCTCCATGCTGCTGCTGTCTGGTTTTCTCCCGACTTTTCACCTCCACAGCTATCCTCCAGACTCACCTTTTTTTTTGCCTTATCCAATTGTCCCACTCGATTTCACTGTGCAGGCTCCCTTTATAGCAAGTACAGTCGTCCACCCAGTCTGAAGTGTGAATGAAGCACTTGACCAATCCGGCTGCATTTGCACGTGAATGCACGATCTGCCCAGCACCCCAATCAACCTCAAAGCTGCGTGTGTACATCCATACATGTGCTTGCAACCTCGGGATGTACAATTGTTTATTTAAAATATGCAACCCCACAAACATCTCTTGTCACACTTTTCTCTGTCTCTAGTCTTGGAGGAAGCCAAGAACCCTTCCAAGAGCATTTCAATGTTAAGACCTATGGTTTGCTTTCTGGGATTTTGATTTTGATTTTGAATTTTGGCTTAGCCACTCACTCTTTACTAATTACCAGTGTTCTGACCCATGTGCCTGGCCCTTGACTTAGATTTTCGCTATCCTTCATGTTACTTTCACTTCCTGGTCTTCCTTTAAGAAATACTCTGGGCACTACATTTCACTACAGTGTTGTTCTTAGCCAGAGCTGGGAAATACTGGTCTAAACATAATGTTTAACAGCATACCTTACTGTGTGCTTAAATATAAGCTATATACAAATGTACTTAAAACGAAACAAACACAGAAAAAGATACATGGATGATTTAAGTGTCCTATTACATTTTGCAACCTCTTCCACTGATGGAATAAACTCCTGTTGCAAAGGACTCCTCATTTAAAAATGTGCCTTTCGACCTGAAATACAGTAATTACTTAGGCTCCAAGACAAACCTAGTGTGTCTCTTCATCCCACACGTATCTACCGGAGCAACGGAAAATGCCTGGAAGGTGAGTCGGTTCTAAGGTCACCAGGAATGCTGAGTGAATATTTATATTACTTTTGGGCCACAAACTAAATTAAGTTTCTATTAGTTTTAGTCTAAAAAGCAGTACAAATAGTAAATGAATGCTGCCTATGGCCTTACTTGTAAACAGTCAACCAACAATCATATTAAAGGAAATAAATTTTAGAAAATTTTTCCTTTACAAGAGGAGTGTAGCGGTTGAAGGTATTCCTCTAGAGTTTTACTGAAGACACCTTTTTTGCTGTATTTACTTTTTGCCTATTCAGTACAGGATGTGAACATTTTATTACAGTGTTAAAACTGCCAACATAGCTGAACAAAGTCCTTCAGAGTAACAATACAAAATGCAAAATGAAGTCAGGTCTGCAGCAATGCCTTGTCCCTGTTTCTCATTCTTCTCAGTATTATTCATTTTCCCCCACTCTCTATTTACATTTTGTTTTGTGTTGGTTATTTCACTCCAATCCCTCATATTTCTTATTGTTCTAAATCTGCAGGGGATGAGCAACTATTAGAATTCATTCTCACAGGTGCAGCTATCACCTGAGAGGCCTATAAAAGTCAGCTGGTGCCGCCAACTTGTTTTTGTGGCATTAGTTTGCTTATGCAGCTGTATTTACTCCACTTAGTAGGTCCCAGATTTTAAAAGATCATTATGTAGTATGGCGGCACGGTGGCGCAGTGGGTAGCGCTGCTGCCTCGCAGTTGGGAGACCTGGGGACCTGGGTTCGATTCCCGGGTCCTCCCTGCGTGGAGTTTGCATGTTCTCCCCGTGTCTGCGTGGGTTTCCTCCGGGCGCTCCGGTTTCCTCCCACAATCCAAAGACATGCAGGTTAGGTGGATTGGCGATTCTAAATTGGCCCTAGTGTGTGCTTGGTGTGTGGGTGTGTTTGTGTGTGTCCTGCGGTGGGTTGGCACCCTGCCCAGGATTGGTTCCCTGCCTTGTGCCCTGTGTTGGCTGGGATTGGCTCCAGCAGACCCCCGTGACCCTGTTTGGATTCAGCGGGTTGGAAAATGGATGGATGGATGGATTATGTAGTATGAGAATTGTCTGATTTTGCATTTTCTTGTTTTTGAGTTTAAGATATAATTTAAATTTTTTGGCATTTTGGATTTTTGATATCAAGTTTCAATATTGTTATCTGGCTTTAACCATTCATTTATGATTTGGGGCTTTTGCTTTTAGGTTTCATTCCAGCATTAAAATTGAGTGTTTTTTGTTGGTTCTTTCATGGTTGGTTTACTATTTTGGTGGCTGGCATGGTGCCATAGGAGTGGCACTTCTCCTTTTCTCCTTCCTATTGCTTACTACCATACATTCAAAAACAGGCGGATCGGTGCAGCGTCCGCAGTGATGCGGGCTCTGCATCGGTCTGTCGTGGTGAAAAAGGAACTGAGCCGTAAGGCAAAGCTCTCAATTTACCAGTCGATCTATGTTCCTACCCTCACCTATGGTCATGAGCTATGGGTAGTGACCGAAAGAACGAGATCGCGAATACAAGCGGCTGAAATGAGTTTACTCCGCAGGGTGTCTGGGCTCTCCCTTAAAGATAGGGTGAGAAGCTCAGTCATCCGGGAGGAGCTCAGAGTAGAGCCACTGCTCCTCCGCATCAAGAGGAGTCAGATGAGGTGGCTCGGGCATTTGATCAGGATGCCTCCTGGACGCCTCCCTGGTGAGGTGTTCCGGGCACGTCCAACCGGGAGGAGGCCCCGGGGAAGACCCAGGACACGCTGGAGGGACTATGTCTCCCGGCTGGCCTGGGAACGCCTTGGGATTCTCCCGGAAGAGCTAGAAGAAGTGGCCGGGGATATGGAAGTCGGGGCATCTCTGCTCAAGCTGCTGCCCCCTCTACCCGATCTCGGATAAGCGGAAGAGGATGGATGGATGGATGGATGGATTAACAATGAATGTTGGTTTATTGAATTTGATTGTACACAATATATACATAAGGTTTGTCACCACTATCTGCTTCAACATAGCACTGTAAACTCATCAAGAAGGACTAAGGACAAACTATATGTAAAAATGTATGTGTTGTTCATGATTTTTGATTACTTATTTCACAGAAATCTTTACAATTTCTTACTATTTTTTTTACTTTTTCAATACCAGGAAAGCTGTCATGGTGGCGCAGTGGTAGCAGTAAGGAGAGCAGGGTTCGCTTTCCAAGTCCTCCCTGCGTGGAGTTTGTATGTTCCGCGTGGGTATCCTCTGGGTACTCCAGTTTCCTCTCGCTATCCAAAGACATGCAAGTTAGGTGAACTATCAACGATACATTGGTCCTAGTGGGTGTTTGTTGTATGTATGTGTGTGTATGCAGTTTCGCCCTGTGATGGACTGGGGTCCTCTCCAGGGTTTGTCCCAGCCTTGTGAACTGTGCTAGCTAGGATAGGCTCGAGCCCAAGCAACCATGGTCTGGATTAAGCAGGTTAGAAAATGACATGACAATATCAGGGGTACATTTCCAGCATTAATTTAAGTTTCTTTTCTCTTGCATCAATTATTGTGTACAGTTTGTCTAAACTCTTAATGGGGAGGTCAAAATAAAATAAAGGTGTACATTTATGGTGGCGGGCGGCACGGTGGCGCAGTGGGTAGCGCTGCTGCCTCGCAGTTGGGAGACCTGGGGACCTGGGTTCGCTTCCCGGGTCCTCCCTGCGTGGAGTTTGCATGTTCTCCCCGTGTCTGCGTGGGTTTCCTCCGGGCGCTCCGGTTTCCTCCCACAGTCCAAAGACATGCAGGTTAGGTGGATTGGCGATTCTGAATTGGCCCCAGTGTGTGTGTCCTGCGGTGGGTTGGCACCCTGCCCGGGATTGGTTCCTGCCTTGTGCCCTGTGTTGGCTGGGATTGGCTCCAGCAGACCCCCGTGACCCTGTGTTCGGATTCAGCGGGTTGGAAAATGGATGGATGGATGGATTTATGGTGGCTTTGCATTAGACTAATATATTCTAATGTATGCATAACTAGCTGTCCCCGGCAACTACGTCCACGTAGTAGTGAAACTTTAAAAATCAATAAAAAAATTAAAAAATGTAATTCTGGCCAGGTGGAAGGTGGGTACGCTAGACCGTCAAACATTGCCACTGGCCATAATATCTCTGGCAATCAGCAGCTACCCTCTAAAACATACATAGCTCTGATCTCTCTCTCAAAAACGTCAAACATTACTCCTTAACAATCTATAGATGATAATGTCTGTTGAACAAACAGGTATCATTAGCTAAGCGGAGGGAAGGCGCTCTCCAACAAGAGGTAGACCAACTCAAATGGAGGCTGGCGTGTGAGTGAGGAGGGCCCTGCCCCTTGACCCGCAGCCGCTCTCTCGGATTCATGCAAATAAATCGGTACAGCAAGCAAACTATGATACTTCAACTGGAATACTCAAGCAAATTATAGAAAAAAACCTGATCTAAACCCATTAAGTCGTTCTCTCGTGAAAAGTGGACAGACATAAAAACAGACAGACGTTGGATTTTATATATATAATAAATAAAATTATATTTGGTAATAAAATAGGCCGCTTGATGATATCGGGATCCTGGAAAGCAGCAGTTCTCTTCACCCAGGAGAATGCAACAGCCATTGTTTTAACCAGTTGGCCAAACTGCACGGTGATCACCGGAGTGTAGAAAATATGTGTTACAACCACCAACCAATACATTTATTCAATCTGACTGAATTCTGGGTTAATTCTATATCATTGACTTTTTCATTTTAAGTCATTTTTAGCGGGGCTTTGGTTTGACACATTCACATACTGGAAGAAAATTCTTCTCATAAGTCCCAAGTCTTTTTTTTTAGCTCCTAAGGTCTTGATGTAGAGAAACATTCCCACAGAATAATGTTGCCACAACCATGCTTTATGGCAGTTATGGCAGTTGCTAGTACCCAAAGTCTTGTAATTTCTCTGCCTGCTCATCAAACCCACCAAAACGTTACACACCCCAAAGACAAAAGTCAGGCTTATACTCCTAGACTGGTCTGAACAAAACATGTAGGCCTCACCTCTCCAAATCAGACTCAAGATGCATGAAAATACCCAGAGAGGAAGACAAGAAAACTATAAAAAAAAAAAACTCTAGCCCAAGAAATATGTGCAGTAATCTTGTACCAGGTAGGCAGATGCTCTCCATTCTGCTTCTGTGCATTCCATGGACAACTCAAAGTACTTTTCCTTCTTCTTCTCAAAGGCTACCTCCATACCTTCCTACCATGGGACAGTGAGCTTGACCATGACTACTGTAAAGTCATCCATCCATCCATTATCCAACCCGCTACATCCTAACTACAGGGTCACGGGGGTCTGCTGGAGCCAATCCCAGCCAACACAGGGCACAAGGCAGGAACCAATCACGGGCAGAGCGCCAGCCCACCACAGGGTGCGCACACGCACACACACACCCACACACCAAGCACACACTACGGACAATTTAAAATCACCAATGCACCTAACCTGCATGTCTTTGGACTGTGGGAGGAAACCGAAGTACCCAGAGGAAACCCATGCAGACACGTGGAGAACATGCAAACTCCATGCAGGGAGGAGCCGGGAAGGGAACCTGGGTCTCCTAACTGCGAGGCACACATAGGAATTTCAGCTGTTGGTCCAGGTCCACTCTCATGTTTCACTCGCACCTAGGTATCAGGACAAACCACTCTTTCTGGTTGATGTTTTGTTTTCTGGCTTTTTGCCGGATGAAGCGTATCCATCACTGGGAGGTTGACAGGTTGGTCTTATTCACTTCGCATTTGTATACCTCTGCCATTTTTCACAGGACTCTGTCATGACTCCATCAATACCGGCTCTAGGTCAAAGCTGCCTTGCAGACCGAAAGAATATGGTGCAAGCTGGGGTTCTGGGCATCACAGTAGTGGCAGTTCTCCTTGGTGTCATACAAGACGTGTATCTTTCTGGGACTTGGGAAGGTGTCGCATGTAAACCTAATGAGGAAGCTTAGTCTTGCCAAAGGAATCTTCCACATGTTGGCCTATGTTATTGCCCTGTTGGTGACTGCTTTCCAATTTGTCCACCTCCCTTGTTGCAACTGGTTTTCATCTTGTGCCTCTCCTCTTCCATTCTGGTTACTTCTGAAACCACCAACTCTTTCCTCTCCCTCTTTATGGCTTTTGACCACATCCTGGAAGCCGGTCCTCACCCGAACCTGGCCCTGACTGGTTGAGACCACCCGACTCTCTCATGACGCTTCATCTTGCTTATAGCCTTGTTGACTGCTTGTTCTGTACTTCGTCTGCTCCCCGCTTACTAGAGAATTTCCTGACTCATTCAGTTACATTTTTAAAATTCCAATTCTTACATTTGTGGTTATTAAAGTGTATCATTATGTTGCTGACATCTTCACATCACCATTTTGTGTAGGATTTGTATTTTATTTCCATGGGGTGCTATCATTCTGTTGACTGCAACAAGTATTCCTAACCACATGAGAAATTGATGACATCACATGCTCCATTATTGAATTGCCACCATTATAAAAGAGGCAACTCACGTCCAAACTTTTTAAAACCAATAAAGAGAATTCCCAGTAGCTTAGCATTACAGAAACTCAAAAAAACGTAAAAGAAATAATAAGTATATTTTAGTTATGAGTTCAATGTAGTGGGCGGTATAACCGATAAAGACAGTGTCCTGTCAGAATAAGCATCATAATGCAGATTCTGCTTTACTGTTTATGCCAGCAGAGAGTGGATTTTATTGTTTACACAGAGTGTGCAGCCAGCATTATTGTAAAACAGTATATTTTGGGAATTTTTGCTGTTGAACTATCATAGTTTTTTAATTATTCAATATTTTAGCTGCACTTGTGTTAGGAAATTGTTGGTCTTGAGTGTCCTTTTACCCTTTTCTGGTGAAAACAAACACATTTGATCACTGTGCCCATTTGCAAACACAAAAACCCACAAAAATGGGGAAAGGCAATTGATGAAATTACTGAAAAGATTTTTTTTTTTAAATTTTATTGCTTTTATTGTAATCATTCCATACAAACAGATCAATTTTTACAAAAAATAGGATTGAAAACAAATAAATCAACCCCCACCCCTAATTACTGAAAAGAATCGAATGCATGAAAATAATTTTGGATTTAAAAAGTTGGACTGCAGGCACATAACAGTTATCTGTGTATTATATCAGTGACAATTGTAGCCAGTGGCAGTAATGCACTTAACGATGAAATATTTATTTGAATATAGGGCCGGAAGGAATCGCTTGAATTGGAGGATTAAAATTATAATGATGCATTTATATCACCACAGACAATGATGAAAACTTGTCAAAGTTGTGAAATTAACAACTAGAAAACAATTTAGGTTTTGGACTTACTAGAGGTATGTTTAGTAATAGTAATAGTGGTGCTATCACGTGTTCAGAGTACAGTAAGTGCCTCGATGCCAGGATAAACAAGACTATAGTAAAATACAGAGCTCCATTTTATGTAATAGATGGTTTATTTAATCAATGTTTATAAATGTATTGTGCTATTTCAAGCTCTGAAAATAAAGAAGTTAAATTGTTTGGCTTCAGTTCAATCTCATATTTCAAAAACACTACATGAACAACACATTCAGTAACCAACAATTGATAGTATGCCAAAAATAGTTAACTATGGGTGTTGTGATGTGAGATTTTACATATAACTTGATAAATGTTTTGTATGCCTTTTATTTGTAATTTGGGCAAAGCAATGTTAATTAGTGTTTACTGCCCCATACCCCCAACCCCGAGACCCCCCGTTGAAATGGGTCTGTTTGAATTTTACGACAGGATTTGGGGGATGTGTGTTTTAAACCGGTTTGGCAAGTGTTTCTTTGCTAAAGTCATTTCTACCCCCGCAAATGGGCTAAGGTGTACTTTACCATATGGTTTGAGGGCAGGTGTTAAGATGTTCTATTCCCCCATTGGTCTGAAGTATGGCTGTTTGGAATTGGCTTATCTCAGAGGCCTTTAAGTACTATGACGCCCTATTGGCTGTAGGGATTGGACAGAACATCTATAAATGTATGTGTTTAACCTCACGATCTCTCTCTTACCAACCAACATATGATGAAGAAGTATATCTCTCTTGCTAACCTGTGATGATGTAGAAGTATCTCTCTCTTACTAACCAACATCTGAAAGAAGCATCTCCTTTGCTATCTTGTGATGAAGAGCACAGCTCAGCAGCCATTTTGAACAGACATGTGGCTGAAAGCTGGACACCAATGATGCCTTAACTAGAGACATTTAAGTAACTAGAAGACTGTGTGCCACCTGAACTACATATCACCATTTAATCAGGTTGTATGGTTGCCAATATTCAAATATACTTTGCATTTTGTTATTATTTCTGAATATTATCAATAATACATTATTTTATGTGTAACTTAACTTCTGCTTGTCTTTTTACTACATCTAATTGCCTAAGGTAATAGATATAGAAGGGAAGGTGGGGATAAGTTATATACAATAATACCTTATAAACAGTGGTAAGTCTGTGAGATTAGGCATTCTAAGGCTACATATTAATAATACAATAGGGGAAAGTAGAGCAATATATATTACTCTACCAAGACAAAACAATTGGCGTAGTCCGGCAGGATTTTGCGGTAACCATTGTTTTGTACCTTGTCAGACAAAACAATGGGCATTAAATCTTATCGAATATCGTAGCCCCTTTAAGACATGCTCTTCTGAAAATTATGATAAAACAATTCAGTATTCTATATACAGTATATCATTACCATCCAAAATTAAAATTATACCACAGTATGATATAAATTTTAGGCCACATTGCTCAGCCCTAGCTTCATTTAAAAAATTGACTAAGAATTTTGTATAAAATTGGTTTTGTTGAATGAGAGACTTTTAGATGTTTATTTCCCCACTTAACAACAATCCTTTTCAAAATATCTAAAACATTGATGATTGATATCTGCCATTCAAATCACTCTTAAGTTACCGTATATACTCACATATAAGTCTGGTCTTGAAACCCGAAAAATTGATCATAAAATCAGACCACGACTTATACGCTGTTTTTAAACAACTGACTGATGTTTTTAAACGGAATCTAAAAACTGATATTTTCAGAAAGACTTTTTGTTAAATTATAAATAGATTTTCTTGTTTTATTATTTTATTTTTACTCTGTAGCACTTTGAGATTGCTAAAATATAAAGCGCATTATAAATAAAATTTATTATTATTATTATTATTATTACGCCCATTCAAAAATTCGACACTTCATTTTTTTTGTATTTTTTTTACATCTTCTTGTCTCCTCCAATCTTGCATCAGTTTATCAGATGCATCATATTTTGTTGCAACAGCACAGTTACCAATTTCTTTCACCACTTCAACGACGTTTAATTTAAAACCAACTCCATATTTTCTTCTGATCGAACGCTCCATCGTAGATAAGGGACGCTCTTACGATAAAGGTGTATAAAGGTGTGAGACACAAATCAGTGCAAACGTTGCTTTTGGAATAGTTCGGGTATTACCGTGTGGTCACATAGGCAAAATAGAGAGAGAGGTTAGGAGCTCACGCTGATACAGTGCATTGCTGCACCCACATAGAAAAAAAAGGCAGTGTGCTCTGTGGTTACTCTCTCAGGTGGGCGTTAGCAAATCATAATCTCTTGGACCAATAGCGTGAGTTTTCTGTGTTCGACTTATATGACCGACATTATAAAATACAAGAAATTATACTGCAAAATCAAGTCCCGACTTTTCCACGGGGGAACTTATCTGCGAGTATATACGGTAATTTTAAGTGAGCACAACCCAGTTTTGTTTTGTTATCATAACTAATAAATCATTTAACTTTGAAAAAGGTTGGGAATGAGGTTTGGACACCAATAGCACTAGTTATTTTGCATTTCAATCAGTGATAATCTGAAAAGTGTACATCCACAGCCAGGAGCTCTTGTGTTCTGTATATGGTTATTTTCTGAGCTTTGGGTTATAGATTCTAACAGCTGGAACTCAAAAAATATATAAAAAGAAACACACTACTTCTGCCAAGGCCTGAGGACTGAGGGCGCCTGTTTGCAGTAGGATGTGTTTGTGATGTTCTCTGTTTCAAGGAGTGTGAGGAGATTCAAGGTGTGTCTTGTGATATGTGGCCGGCCTTTCATCCCGGCCAATACCCCCAGGCCGCCAGGTGGAGCCCTTCCTGCAGCATGGAGGTGCCCCGAATGCCAGCAGGGAATACTGGACAATGTGGTTTTTATTCCCAGCCCTGTTGGATACCTTGGGGCCTGCTAGAGGACGCTGCAGGGAGGCACAGAGACTATTTGCCTTACGCCCAGGAAGTACGTCAGAGTCAAGTGGACAAAGGGAACGATGTGCTTCCTGGGTGAAGAAAAGAAGGATTTTTTATCTGACCCGGAAGTGTTCCAGGTCACATGGACAGAGAGGGTGAAACGCTTCCGGGTCAAGGACTATAAAAAGGACAATGAAACACCACAGCATTGAGCTGAGCTGGGTGGAAGGGTGGCAACATGTCTGGGAGTGGAGGATTGTGATTATTATATTATTGATTATTGATTTATGAGTATTGTGGAGTGGAGGGTGCTTTGTGCACTGTTTATTGTTCAAATAAATTATATTTGGACTTTTACCTGGTGTCTGAAGAGTGGTCAGAGGGTTCAAGTGGTTGAGAGGACCACAAACTGTCACAGTCTGTATTTAATCCCTGCAGTAGACTCGTGGGACACACACAGGTACTTGCAGGCACAGTCAGGCTATCAGTTGGCAAGCTTTCATTTATTAACCAAAATATAAGGGGGTTGTCATTTGCATACAAGCAAGGCCTGATTTCAGAACCAGTCTTCTCTGAGGAGGGCGAGGTTGAGGCCCACCAGGTCTAACAATTGCCTGCTTTAGCAACACTTTCACATGTAAGATATGAATTACAAATAACATTAATTGTATTTTTTGTTCTCTGCTCAGGAAATTCAAAGATGTCTGTAACTATCCAACATTTTGCTAGATATGCTTGTATCTGCATCTGATACTCTCTGTTAATCACTGTGAAAATTGTACAGTATATTTACAATGAAAGTATACAGTATGCAACGACAAATGAAAACATTTTCTTTTATTTGGTTCAAAATTTTTGGTAGTTTCCCTGCCTTGTGTTATTTGTTCCCAGACATTGAGTTTGAAGGACACCCTACCGATTATGGATTGTACCCTAATCGGTCCATTTCAAGAACTTGCCATGCGCGTTCCTTTATGTTAATGATACATTTTCTGTTAGGGGTTGCACTATCCAACAACAGTATTTGACTTCCCAGAGAAAGGTTGAATTCATATGAAACATGTTCAGTGCTCATAGGGAAATGTTAACTAATCATGTGACTCCAAAGATAACTGTCCATTTAATAAATGTCATTAGAATTAGGGTTATTTTTTATGGAGTGGATTTGTCATTCCAGTATTAGTTCCTGCTTTACTCTTAATGCTGTAAGAACAGGCACCAGCTGTCCAGGGTCATGTAATGTATTGTGCAGATTCAGAAATTGGAATGCCAGAACACTTGTAGAGTCATGCTTTCATTTCAATATCAAGACTGAAAAGAGTGTCTCCTGTTTCAGAATTTCTTCTCACTTGAAGAGTGTTCATTTCCATGGAGTCCTACTTGCAGAATGCCTGTTGGGTCTCCTAATTTTCTCAGTACAGTCCTCACAGATTTATACCAACCCTCCCCATTGACATAATGACTAATTGTGTCTGATAATGCCTGCAGGGTGAACTTAGGCAGCCTGCAGTTGTATTCTAGACTCACTTCTGTCCACATTGTCACTCTATCATGTCTTTCATTTTTGTTTTTTTTTTTCTATGTGCACATTTTGAAAGATTATAACTTATTTTTTCAGCAGTACTGTTTCACAGCTGTTAGAGTATAAGATGCCTTACCCCAATCTTCTCTTTTTAATCCTGAACAGAAACTCTTGGAACAATTCATGGATGGTAGTTTGGCTTTGGAAGACTTTTTGGAATCATTTCAGAAATCCAGAAAGGTTTGTCATATCCGACGTGCCCAGTCTGAAAAAGCTCAAGAATTAGGGCGACAGGACAGAAACTTGAGAAGGTTGTGCCATCCAGACGACACAAGAACCACCGAGCAAGAGTCCACCTCCTTGAATAGTTGCCCAATTCAAGCACCACCTCGGGTTTATCAGGTTCGTTATGGACTCACGCCAGCAATTCTTGTCCCTTCTTTTCCTTTACCTTCTGCCCCAGGTTCGGGGACCAGCACCAATTTGCCACCCCTGAGTGTCCATACAGGGCATCCTCAGGTTTTTCGACCCGGCTCTCCCCACTCAGGGTTAGGCGTACCTGTGGGGCTTAGGGTGATTGGACAGATTTCTGGATGGCCTCCCAGGTCAGCGCGGACCAAGCAGCTTCACCATAAGAATAAACAGCATCAGCAAGGACCCCCATACCGATGACATATGGCAGAAACTTGATTACAAGTTAATCTTATGAATGCAATACAGTTTGATCATCATTTCCATGCTTTGGTCCTCTGCCATTTGCTGTTTATGAATGAAGATCAAGTGTAGGGATTTTACTAAGGACTGAGGAATTAAGGAATGTTTCTAACCAAAAAATGTGTTTTAATGTGTAGTGACCTCATATTCATTCTGTACAGGGTGGGTCGGCAGCTAACCGTGGCTCATACTTGCCCGGTTTTGAATTTCTGCTGTTGGCCTACCCCCAAGATGGTGTGCCTTCCACGGTGAAAGACATCATAAAAGAAAAGGATGATAAAATAGACTATATATTTAATGACAGTAGACTTGGCTCTTTTTGAAGATGGCCTCCAGGCACACCAGTCTCATTGCATCAGGATTATGGAATCTGATGTGGCTGATTATCCTGTTAATGTATTAAGATGTTATTATTTAAAATGTATTATTCATGTAAAAATGATATTTTGTGTACAAATTACATCTTAGAGTTAGCGAAAGTTACAGATCATATATTAATTTGCCAGGGCTCAAGGTTTGAACT
The DNA here is from genome assembly GCF_900747795.2 of Erpetoichthys calabaricus. NCBI lineage: Eukaryota > Metazoa > Chordata > Cladistia > Polypteriformes > Polypteridae > Erpetoichthys > Erpetoichthys calabaricus. Next base: position 101,303,893 of record NC_041401.2, read on the forward strand.
ACATCTTTGGGGTAGCGCAAAACATCTCAACATCAAACTCTTGTGTAAGTTACAGGCATACTGTATGTGTGTCCTTTATCCATATTTGTATCTGTGTTGTTCATTTTGAGAGGTGTCTTCTAATTTGAAAAGAAAAAAAATACTTGAAACCCTTTACTTTTTTCATAATCAGTATAAATAACACCAAGGTGACTTGACTGATTTGTCCTCCATTCCTAAAATCTGCAAGTAATCTGATAATTCTGTGTTTAAATAGTTGTACAGTTCAGACCACTCACAGGCATCTAAAAGCAGAGAGCCTGCCAGAAAGCTACAAACAGGGAAAAAGGGTAAGTATGCCAGGCTAATATGATCTGACCAACAATACAAAATAGACTGGCACATACACCACTGCCAAAGGAGCTGCCAGTAAATCCACATTTGCTGCGCAACTTTATTTCCTAAATAATGTAAACTGAAATGAGACCTGTGGTGCAACCTGGGAAAATGTAAACTTGCTTCTTTTCTGTTCAAGCACTCTATAAAATAGGATGTCTTTTTCTCTCTTAAAGGTGACATTAGTAGATGATTGAGTTCAATTTAGGTTGAAGAATTTCCAATAAACAAATAAATATAACAACATTTTCACAGCTGCATAATTCAGCTCAATATTGCAGGTGGCCATTGCCTATCTTGACAACATTCAGCACAACCTTGTACTGGGCGTCAGACCACTGCAGGGCCCACTCCCACCCACATTTAGAATAGCACCTTCGTGCAACGTGGTATGATGGAGAAAAACTAATGCAGTCATTGGAGAATGGGCAAACTCGACAAAGACAATGAGTGGGCATGGAATTAAAGCCCGGAACAGTACATCTATGAGACAGTAGTGCTAACCTCTGTGCCACCATGCTGCCCAATATTATTAATCTACTCCTTAAAATAAATATATCAATAAAATATTTGATGCCTCAGTGGTGTGATGAAATTTTTAATATGTCTATGTGATGTTGGTGTGCTGACCCAAGTTACTTGACCATAATACTTAAATTTCTCAAAGTTAATTGCTTCACAACTTTAATGGAATACAAACCACTCAGAGTACTGGTACTACAGTCCATTAGTTTTGGAGCCTTAAGGTGACTTTCACTAGTAAGAACTTTTTGATTTAGAGTTTCTACACTCAGCTGCATGGTTGAAAATGATATACAGTGTGAAAGGCGCAATATAGGCACCCGACCCGACACAGACTGGACACGGAGGCACATGTAAAATAAATGAACTATTTATTTTTCTTTGCCTGTGGGCGCACGTCTTCCCCATGTCCCACAGGTAGTACACAATCCCAAGCACAAACAGACCAAATATAACAAAAAGCAAAGCACACTCTCATTCTTCCTTCAGCACTCATTCCAGGCAACCTCGTCGTCCTCCTCCCGATTCTGGCCACTGAGTGGTGGTTGCTGGCTCCTTGTATTAGGCACCCGGAAGTGCTCCAGGTGCTCCATCTGGCTGCACTTCTGGGTGTGGCGATACTAATGCCCATAGGGACTCAGCAGCTCCCACAGCAGCATCCCCTGGCGCCGCCTGCGGAACCCAACTGGGCTGCACCAAACTCCAACCCCCATGAAGAACCACTGCAACCCAGGGAGGCTGACATCTAGCGTCCAGGGGGAGGTATTGGGTCTCCCATCCTTTCTCCACTGGAACATGTGCTGCAGGGGCATCCCGGCCAGGTCCATCACAACAGCAAGAAATGGAGGAAAATGTGCATTATTGTCACAACCTTCACTAAACAGGAGTGCATTCGCCTGCACCCTACCATCTTTTAAATAACTTAAAAAAGAAGTTAATCATTTCCAATGAAGCAAAGAGGTGACCAACAGTGAACGAGTCACTCCTCTGTAGGGTGCAGATATTGTGCGGGCCCGGCATTTTTGAGATCACTCTCTTTTTGAAAATAACATTTCAAGATGGTAAGGGAACACAAAGCAAAGCACATTATGGAGGCCAATAAAGGCTGACATCTTGGAAAAGTGAGGCGCTGGTTTTTAGTTTACAATTAGGGCTAGTAAATGAAAATTAGAATTAAGACACAAGTTGAAGAAAAGGTCGGAGTCATAAACCGCTTAGGAGGGAGTTGGCCGTGCTATACTGGTGGTTCATTTTGAAGGTGCAGTGTCAAATTTAATTTTGGCAACTTCATATTCACTCAGAAACTGCATCTCCAACAGATTTTACCCATCTGCTGTGAAATCATGTAATCCAGTTCAGGGACATAAGGGCTGGCACTTATTGTGGTAACACTTTATACAAGGCAGAGGAATCAACCCGGGCACACTCATCCATACACATTCACAATTTAGACTTACCAATTGACTCAACAGACACATTTTTGGAATGCAAGAGGAAATCCCACACAAACATGGGGATAACGTCCAAAACCCATATAGACATTAGGATAGAACTCAGGAGCTGATCAGTGTGCCAGTAATGTCTAGAACATTGTTGTTTTTAACTAGAAACATAAGAACAATTTTGATGAGAACAGGTCAAGATAAAACATCAATCCCAAGTTAACTTACTGTTGCCAAATTGACACTAATTACTTCATATTTGGTAACTCATTGTAAATATGGTTATTCATGTGCACAAATGCACCAAATCCTTCGTTCTTGTTCTGCAAAATGTACCCTTAACCAGTATCCATCTGTCCATTTGTATTCTATTTAAAGAGTTCACTTTACCTTAACAGCTGGTTTCCAGCCTACGTATTTCCTTTCATAATTTTGAACACCTCTATCCCATCACCTCTTAATCTCTTTTAAACTGAAAAGATTCAACTACTCCAGTCTTGCTCCATAGTTCTTTTTTTCCAGCAATCAGTCTAGTCACTCTTTTTCAGACTTTACTGATGTATCTTTGTGTAATATGGAGACCAAAACCGCATAGCTATTCCAGACGCGGTTTCTCATGGGGCATCATACATTTCTTCATGATTTATAACGTTGTTGTTAATTGTAGTTAAAGGTGGGCAAGTTTAGAATTGTGCTTCTCGTTTTTTTAACCAAAAAAAAAACACAGAATAACACAGCGGTGTAACTATAAGTTTGTGTCGCTACAGGTTAGACAATAAAGAATCAAGTGAGAACCCCAGCACAAATTCTCAAACTATGCAGGAATTCCCAGTCGTGTATGTGCGTGTGTGTCAGGAACATGATAAGGTCGTTTGCACAAAAGATGAATATTTTACTTGTGTATTCGTTTTCTGTTCTTTTTGTTGACTCTTTGTTTTGCCATTTTGTGGGTTCTTTTCTGCGGACTCCACAGTATTGTTGCTTGTCACATAGTTTTTGACCTTTTATGTCATCATGCTGTCCCTATAAAAGATGGCAGCATGCTTCATGAGATGTCCAAACTTTACCTTATAAAAGAAAGACCCTTGCTAAACAAAAGAGTTGCAAATTAAAAGTTGATTTAGGAATTTTTCAACTTGTTTTCATTTCTTGACTTTGATTTTATTATTGTTTGAAGTTTGGATCATTTGATTTTTCTGACTCTTGTTGCTGAATCTCACTAGTTAAGACTACTCTTCCAATTACAAAGCTAGTTTGCAGTTCTGCCACTTTGACTTTGACTTTAGGTTTAGGTTTAGGATTATTTGTCATATATAGGTTAACACAGGGTCAACATACAATGAAATGTGTATGACGAGAAAAACAAGTCACTCAGCCTAGATCCAATAAAGCTAAAAAAATAATAAAAAAAAAATTACAAGTTAAAAATAGACAAGCCATATAAAATAAAATGTGTACATTTTAAAAGAAGTTACTAAGAAGGTCTTGCATCAAGTGCGGCTGGGTAAAAACAAAGACAAGCATTTATATTTTATTTTTTGCAGTGCTGCTCATCAGCTCCCAGACTTATTCCAGAAGTGCAGGGTGGTTTAAGTTAGGAAGAAAGAACAAAGGAGCTAATCATTCAGCTTGAACAAAAAGGAATATTTAAAAACTAGCTGGCCTAGTCCACTATTGGTCTAGTGCTTAAATCTAAGTGTAGAAGTGACCTCTAACTGAAATAAATTCAACATGTATAACTGCAGCACTTTATCCCTGACGTCACTACTGACATGCTGACTCAGGGCTGCCATTCCAAAGCATACTGTATGTTGCATGTACTAATAAAATTCATTGCATTTTTCATTCCAACTGTTGTCACATACAACAAACACTATAACCTAAAAACTGAAAGTATAAATAGAAAAAATATATAGGAAATAAAAAGGCTAATGCAGGAAGTACTAATCCCATTGTAGCCCATGGACTGTCACCCAGGGAAGCCGCTGATTTGACAACAAGGCTCTCAGACACGCATCTTGAGAGGCCAGCATATTATTAGCTGTTAAAGGAATCTGTTATTTATTCACATTACCTGTTACTGCTCTCATTTTGCTGCACTAATCAGGGCAGGTCACCAGAATGTTTGATGAACCTCAATGAGATTAGTTCTCCCTCTATCATTCATTTTTATTTCCTATGTTATTAATTTAAATTTTCCTTTATTGGGTTATAATTTCACTTTGCCTGTTACATTTATTGCTAAATAGTACAATGAAATTCATACTTGCATGGCTCCTTAGACAGCAGCACTGTGGTGCAGTGGTACTACTGCTGCCTTGCAGTAAGGAGACCCGGGTTCACGTCCCGTGTTCTGCCTGTGTGAAGTTTGCATGTTCTCCCTGTGTCTACGTGGGTTTTCTCCATGTGCTCTGTTTTTGTCTAACTGTCCAAAGATATCTGGGTTAGGTTAACTGGCAATGCCAAACTGGCCCTAGTGTGTGCGTGTATGTTTGCTCTGCAATGGATTGGCGCCCTTTCCAGGGTTTGCCATGCACCATGTGTTGGAATGAATAATGTAATGCATTTTATTACTATGTGTGTTACAAAATAGACTCCAATAGATGCCACATCTAAATCTTTAATGATGAATATACCCAGACAAACTGAAATCAACTTATATTATACTAGATATCTTACCTGTCGCCGAGAGGTAATAGAATAAATAAATAAAAGATATTTCTCTTTTGCCCTATGTGTACCTTCATCTCCTTTCCTCTGCATTCACTTGTACTCCATCTCTCCAGCCTGTTCCCATAAAGCCTGCTTACAAGGCACTTTTCTTGCTTTCTGTCCAGTTTTATACATGCCATCTTTAAAGGCGATTCTCTATGCATGCCTCATGCGCCTTTACTCCTCTTCATGTGTCTCACACTCGCACTTTCTCTTTCGTCACATCACTAAAGCCAAACTGACCGGTCACACCAAAGCCAAACTGAGCAATCAGATTACTTAGAGAGACTGGACACACAGACCTTAGCGCTTTATTATATATTAGATAGATATGAAGTTGGGTGGCACGGTGGCGCAGTGGGTAGTGCTGCTGCCTTGCAGTAAGGAGAACCATGTTCGCTTCCCGGGTCCTCCCTGTGTGGAGTTTGCATGTTCTCCCCGTGTCTGCACGGGTTTCGTCCTACGGTCCAAAGACATGCAGGTTAGGTGGATTGGCAATTTTGAATTGGCCCTAGTGTGTGTGTGTTGGCGCTCTGCCTGGGATTGGTTCCTGCCTTGCACCCTGTGTTGGCTGGTATTGGCTCCAGCAGACCCCTGTGACCATGTGTTCGGATTCAGTGGGTTGGAAAATGGATGGATAGATAGATATGAAGTTCAATAAGACAAAATGGAAGTTGATGAAGGGCAACTTTAGCATAAATAATCACTGGGACTGTCAACATTAAACTGAGATAAAAGAAAAGGCCCTGGTGAATTTTGTGCCTGTGCAAGTAAATCTACGCATCCCTTCATTTTTAAACCTGTATAGTCCAATTTAAAATTCTGGGGGTCACAGCCTACCCTGGCAGCTTTGGGCACAAGACAGAAACTAATAGAGTACATTCAAACACTCACAAAGGTCTAATTGACACACGAGGGAAAAAAAAGGAAGAACCCAGAAAAAAAATTCACACATAAACAAGGGGGCAAAAATTCTGAGTGGCCTGCTGTTACCCTTTTAAACCCCATTCTGTCTGATAAGGGGCATCTAAGCAAAGACAAGCATAAAACGTTAAATTCTCAAATCTATTTAATCCAATCTGAGGTCACAGGCGATGGAGCCTATCCTGTGAGTATTCTATGCAAGGCAGGAACCAAGCCTGAGGAGGCTGCCAGTCCATCACAGGACCTTTTTATGTATACATCCATTAAGCCCATTTAGAATCACCATCTAACTAACACCCATGTGAGGAAAACTCTCACAGACAGTAAACACTGAAAATAAATGTCTCACCTGGATAATGATAGCTGCTAGAACATCTAATGGCTCCTGTGCTTTCAAGGTGTTTGTCCTAATTAATGACTAACTGACTCTATTTTTAAATTGCTAGTTTCTATACAAATTAGGAAGATTTAAGGCAGCCTCCCTGCTTCTGCTATACTGTCTGCTTACATTGGCCATTTCACAAAATGCCTCCCCTGTCCTGACAGAAGACTGGTAACTTTTTTGTTTCACATTTATCTCCAGGAAACAGAGTCTTACAATACCTGATCTGTAACCTCATCAGTGGGCTTAGCTTTTCCTGCCCCACCTTCCTCCTCCGGCTTCTGATCTGTGATTCTTTCTAAATGAGCTTCACTGACAACAGATGGAGATCCTGAGATGAAAGTTCACTCTTGCTTTTCCTGTCTGTGCCATTTCTGCTATTCTTAACTTTTTTTTTTCTCCCTTTTGTAAACCGCACACGGCTCTTCTTCCAACAGGAAATTCCCCTCATTCCAGTTCAGCTCCTCAAACACTGAATTCAGGAAATGCTTCATCTAAATGTGGCTATAATCCATTTTTTAACACTTGTGCCTATTTGATATTGGCAAATGGAATACCACACTTTCAATGTAATATTTGCCAATAAAAGAAAACATAAGACAAAAGAAAGTAAGTAGATAAAGGCAATCCTCTATCAAATGGGGCTTCAGCCCAGGTCTTTCACATTAAATTTTCAATAAAGTGTGCAAGTCAACCGACACTGAAAGTCACAGATGAACAAACTTTGGTAACACTTGAGGTTAAGTATCCATTATAATCAGCTATTAAGAGTCTGCTTGCTACAAACCCATCCACTTCAGCATTGTATACTTAAAGTACAGTGTGATCCACTTTAGAAGAGGGGATACCTTGGGGTATCTCAGAGCCGGCCCTAGACAATTTCGGGCCCGAAGCAAGCTGATACCGACGGGGCCCGGCCCCTGCAGCTAGGGGGTCCGGGGCAGAGCTCCGGCCGCCAAGCAATTTCCTGCATTCTGAGCTGCAGAAATGTGTTTTCCCGGCATCTACAACCATCACTTTTTGATGATTTCTGTTTGACACTGACAACCGTAACCGTAACACACTGACAGGAGCCAAATTTGCAGGCTGTCAGCGCAGACTGTCGTACAAGGCCCTGAGTGAAGGGTATGAGTGATGGAGGTCGGAGCAGGCCCGCATAAATGTCTTTAGTGACGATACATTAACAGATAAAGCTACATTTTAGCCAGCTTTTGCTGTTTCCACCAGGTAGCTCGTGAAGGTAAATAGCTAGGCCAAGCACTTATTTTTTTGCTTTTTATATATTTTTTTTATTTTATGAAGATGAGATCCACATTATTTTGTTTTTACATTTTTATTCAGTTTTAAAGCTTGTTTTCTTACTTTCGAGATATTCAGATTTCCGAATAAAATAACTTACCACCGTGGAGGCGGCAACAGGCGTGCGGGCCTGAGTGAAGCGTAATGAAGATTGGATTGCCGAGTCGAGATGTCCACGTGGAGTAATTAGGTGATGGAATATGTTGCCCGTGAATTATATATATAAAAAAATTAGTAACAGAGGTTGGAGTGAAGGAGTCTGTTGCTCCATTGGGCTCTCCGCAACAGCGTCGCACATCACAGGAAAAAAAAAAAAACCTTGGGCGCAGTGGGCCCCCTCCAGCTGTGGGCCTGAAGCGGTCGCTTTGTTTGCTTCGCCCTAAGGCCGGCTCTGGGTATCTGATTGCCAGCTACTACTGTGCCACCTTAAGAAATGCGCTGCTTAGTTTTAATAAAGAGTAAACACAGGGATACAAATGGGAAGTGGAGAAACACTTTAAATAAATGCAAATTTACATCAGGAGTCAGCACTCAGCCCATCTTTATATATTGCTGATGGAAGTATTGAACAAAAACATCAGAAAGGAGGAGTTGTGGGCATTACTCTTTGTTGAAGATCTAGCTATAGTAGCAGTTTCAGAAAGTAATTGGAATTTTGAAGACACCCTAAAAACAAACAAATGAAAAGTAAATGCAGGAAAGACGGAAATTAAGGTGTACTGTAAAACATGACTGCGGTGGGCTGGCGCCCTGCCCGGGGTTTGTGTCCTGCCTTACGCCCAGTGTTGACTGGGATTGGTTCCAGCAGACCCCCGTGACCCTGCAGTTTGGATATAGTGGGTTGGATAATGGATGGATGGATGTAAAACATGAAATATAACAACAAGAGCCATTGACAGAAGAAATATATAGCTAAAACAAGTGAATCAACTCAAATATCTAAGCTCAGTGTTTAAGGCAAAAGGGGGTTATAAAACATCAACAGGAGACAAAGGAAGACCAGGATGGGTGGAAAGAAGTGGCAGGAATTATAAATGATCAAAGATTGACGATAAAATTGGAGCATAAGTTGCATAAGGTAGTAGATGGCCTGGTGTGGCTGTATATGTGCCAAACTTGGGCCTTCACAAAAGAGGACCTGTTCATCACAACAAAAAGGTGCTGGCTGCTCCGCATCTGTTAAAGAGAAAGAACAACAAATGAAGAAGTCCACAAAGTGGCAGAGATCAGTTGTCTTGTGAAGGAAGTCAAGGAAAGCAGGACGAGATGGTTTGCACACACGAGTATGATCGTCCACCCACCATAACCCACTACCATTACAAGCAATAGTAACTCATGACCCACCAGCAAAGTGGTTGATAAAAACTGTCGTAAGACTTGCAAAGTAACAATGACAAGCCGTTAGAATTAGGGACTTCCTCTAGTGCACCTCTTAGTCATTTAGTACTATGTACGAAGACCTTAACAGTGGGGTCGAACGGATACACAGCAGCAGGCCCCTAAAGGCTTATTCTGAAGTGAGACTTAACTCTCCACAGCACTGACTTGCTTGCGTGCCATTGTTCAGGTCATTTCCTAGACTTCTCAGACCCGGATGTACCGATCATACACGAGCAGCAACTGCTTTCCTCATCGGCTCAAAAACCCCGCAGGTAGCTTTACAAAAATGCTGCTCCAGCAGGATATCCCATTGTATTCTACAATATTATAAAAGCACCAAAAAAAAATTACATTGAAAACTGAACTATTAATCTTTTCATTCCAGACCAAATTCTGCCGAAACTCAGGTGATTTATTTTCTACAGAATGCTGGCAAGCCAGGTGGCATTTTCTTTCTTTATATTTAAAGCATATAATTAAGTGTTGTAGTTTTTTTATTCCTAACCTTGGGTGGGGTTTAGAATTTAGTATCTGTGTTTTATCCCATGAGAAGGCAAATCTCACTGTTTCCTGTTTATAGATTAGTGGATTAGCATCAATGCTTCCTGGAGCCACCCCTCCTGTATGTCACATATATAGTACAGGAATCCATACCAGCGGCGCGGACTCTGACCTCCCACTGAATTATTATTTAGCCTTCACTTTACCATAAGCTCACAGGACACATCAAAAATGGCCTGGCATAACTCCTAACCCTCTACACCCTGCCCATTAGAGACTTTACTAATTTCTCACAGCATTTTGCACATTTTCTAGATGAGGGTCAGGCACAAGTTAACTTCTAGGAGGTATGTATGCAAATTATCAATTATTTCCTGGTAAAATGTTTGCCTTTTAGTCCAGTGATCCATCCAGCCATTTTTATCATTACCAGCCAGCCTTTTCTGTCAGTTTCAGGTACAATCCTAACACTTTAAAATCTGGGAGTCAACTGCAAAGCACAGTCACTTGCACACAGGGCCGGATTTTCCTATAGGCTAACTAGGCTTCAGCCTAGGGCCTCAATATCAAGAGGGGTCTACATTCAAATTGTTAGCAAAATTTTATTATCTCTCATGTAATTTACAAACTTAAAAATGGAAGGTGAAAGGGCCTAATAAGTGGAATAGCCTAGGGCCTCTTTTCATATAAATCCGGCCCTGCTTGCACACCTACATTCACTCCGTTTACAGTCTAACACATTTCATATGTGAGACCAAATAAGGAAACACACACACACACACACACACACACGTACATACAGAGAACAAGCAGCTTTAGCACAATGACAAGGCTGCAGATCACATGTCTCTGGAACTGTGAGACAACAGCATTAACCACTGTGCAGCTGGCTCACTAATATGTTGGCTAAGTATTCATTGATGTACTTTTATGAAATCATATTTTGGCATGCTAATTGACTGGAAATATAACAAAATACGTTAAACACAAGACTAAAACAATCATCAAATTAGAGTCTAACAAGTCCCTTTATGACCAACTTAATTCAAGTGGCGTTTTGCCATCTTCAGTTCAGTCCGAGGGTCTATGCTGTATTAAAAGATGAACTTTAGCTTTACAAAGCATTACTCTTTCATTCTATGGTATCCACCTACTGAACATGAGTGCTCACATTTTAGATTTAGAGCTTTATTTTTAGATCTTCCTTTACCTATATTTTGTACTAACTGTACCCCGTGGCTTTGCCCACATAGTAATGAAACAGGTCAAATGTTAAAAAATCAATAGACATTGGCACTGTATCTGATCGTGATCAGCTCTGATGGGGGAGCATCCTCCGTGTGGGGGGAAAAGCACATGGCTGTGATATCTCTGGCAATCAGCAGCTACCCTCTAAAACACACATACGTCTCTTAAAAACATCAAATGTTACTCCTTAACAATCTGTAGATGATAATGTCTGTTGAACAAACAGGTTTCACTATCTAAGCGTAGGCAAGGTGCACTCCAACGCGCGGCGAGACGTAGACCAACTCGAACAGAGGCTGGCGAGTGAATGAGGAAGGCCCCGTCCCCCTGCTCTCGGCCCACAGCCACTCTCTTAGATTTGTATAAATACATTGGTACAGCAAGTGAACTATGGTGCATAGCGCAATGAGAGAAGTCGCAAAATCAACTGGAAAGCTGATACAAATTATAGAAAACAACCAGATCTAAATCCGTTAAGTAATTCTGTTGTGAAAAGCAGACAGCCATACAGATAGAATGAGCTTGGACCACGAAATTTTTAAAACCGTTTCTTAGTGAGCACCTACGGGCCAAGGGTAACCTACATTAACCTACATTCCAAATTTCAAGTCCAAAGCCCTCATGGTTCGGGAGATTTCCTGATGAGTGAGCCAGTGGTATTTGGCTTTTATATATATAGATTAGCCGATGTTTTTTCTACATTCCCAAACTGGGATCTATCTATCCAGAGCAAAACTGTGCTTAAGTGCAGAAATCCTGAGGAAAAAAGGGCACAGGTTTTCAAACAAGCAGATGACCATCTCATGTTTCATGGATTTTTTATTTTCTAACACAAGAGCTCATCTTAACCTAGGCTATACTATTATTTAGACAGATGCACAAAGCAAAACATCGAGTGTTAAAATGAATATTCAATTACTTCCATAGGTACACTTTTTTAAGGGCTCATTTATATACACCTGTAGGATGTTCAATGCTAATATACTTCATAAACAATACTCCAATCCAACTTGCCATGCAATTCTGTTTCAGTTCTGTGGCTCATTTCTCATTCTGAAAATGCATAATCTAATTTGGCGTTGTTGGTGAACTCTCTGGCAGGACTTTGTCCCAAAGAAAGAAACAATTTAACATCGCTGTTTATCCCGTCCTGTGTATCTTTCATGATGTGGGAGGAAAACTGGAGCAACCTGAGAAAAACTTACACAGTGAGAACGTACAAAATTTCACCCAGACAAAGACCTGTTTCAGGATTTGATCACTGGATGTTGAATCTGTGAGGTAACACTGCTACCCACGATGCTGCCATTACACTTTACAATATAGCTAATTCTGGCAAGTGTAAGCCTTGCCCGGTACATTTGAGTCAAGCCTGTTCAATACTCCCTGCACAAACTGTCAGTCAAATGGTCCCCTGAGCAGACAACGTGACTAATTTTACACAAGTATAAAGATGGCAAGCGATTTGAAACAAGTAATCCTCATATATTTTAGTAGTAATGCAGCCTTTTTTTCATTAAACAAAAGATCTACAAAGGATTCTTGACAGATATGTACAGCTGCAAAATTCATTACTTAGAAAAAGGCATATGGCTACCTATGCCCACAGGCCTCCAACCCTAACCTCAGTAAGGTTTAGCTGTCACAGATTGCAGAGAACTTCTAGGCAGCACCATGAAAGCACCTCACTAATGATGAAAAAGACATCTGGAAGATCATTTGTCTTTCCAGTGCTGAAGGGTAAGTTTCCAAAAATAGACAACCAGGACAACATCATGCTTGCAAACCCTGCAGATAAGGTGGTTGATTGGGTGATCAATTAATGATTTAAGCCATCCAGGTCTCTAGCAGTCCTGCAAAAACTGTCACTTTCTGCATATTTTAATGAATGCCTGTATGCACAGTTATGAGTACAGTATATCATTTTAGCACTATATTACTTTCTAGATAGTAGACATTTGCAGTCCTTAAATATGAGCAAAATCCTTTAATTATATTTCTTGCTCATTACAGATTAAAAATGTCTTTCTTCTCATAAAGACAAGTTCAGATTTACTGTCATGTGTACAGAGTTCAAAGAAATTCTTGTCTGTCACTGAAGTGTAGTGACAATAGTACAATACTAACAGCAGACAATGAATGCGATAACAGACGATATACAGGTTGTAAGGGATGGCCAGCAGCCCAACCAGGTCGGGACGCCCGAGAAATGTAAGGGTGGGGGAAAGCAGTTTCTTTAGCGCACTGCCTCCCCCAGAATGGTAGATGGCAGCCCCCCTGGATTGTAGCGGTGTCTTGGATTCCCACAGGGCTCCATGAAAGCTGGAGGTTGGCACAACCCTGCTGGGTTCTGTGGTTGCTGTCAGGGTGCTGTAAAAGGCGCTATATAGCGCCCGACCCGGCACAGACTCAGGCAGAGGCACGTACTTAAATAAATACTTTTTTATTTCTCTTCAGCCGTGGGGCACGCCTTCCCCGTGTCCCAAAGGCCCAACCCAGTCCCAAATACACTCCCAATTAGCACAACAAACCACACTTCTTCTCTCCCACCACTCCTCCACAAGCTTCGTCCTCCTTCCTCCCAACTCTGGCTCTCTGAGTGGTGGTGGCTGGCCCTTTTTATATCCCACCCGGAAGCGGTCCAGGTGCTTGGCCACCTGGTCCTAATTGCCCTTCCAGGTGGGGCTGAAGGTATGACCAGCCAGGCTGCTGACTCCACAGAAGCTCCCCCTGGTGGCCATCCGAGCCCCCAACCAGGCTGTGGAGGACTCCATCTCCCATGGAGCCATGCGCCGGGTTGGGGAATCATTGGCTGCCAGGGAGGCTGCCACCAAGCATCCCGGGGGAGGTATTGAACAGTCCATGGCTGCTCCCCCGGAACAGATGTAGCAGAGGCGTCCCTGCCGGGCATGGGACCCGGCTGTCCTTTACAGTGCTTTGCAGGAGCCCTTTGGTTCAGCACTTCCACCACACCTGGAAGTGCTGCCAGAAGATGATCCCCGGACACCTGGAGCACTTCCGGGTGCCCTATAAAATGAGCCAACTGCCACTACTCCGGGAGCCAGAGTCAGGTGAAGCTTGTTAGGAGGAGGGGAGGCACTTTATTGGTGCTTCTTGTACTGTGTTGCTGTGGGAAACAAAGGAAAAGCGGTTTCCCACAACTAAATAAAGCCCATATTGTGTGGGGACTTGTGCCTCTGGTCTATTGGGGAGCTGTACGCCTTCTGGTGGTTCACAAAGTGTACAAGAAAACAGGGGAAACCTAAATTAACCCATCCTGAAAGAGTGTCAAATATTGACCTTACCTTGAAATTTCTGAAATCTTTTTTTCTCCAAAGTAATACATTCAGAAAAGTAACTTTAAAATCTCAGAGATCTTTAGCAAGTATTCCAATACACTGTAATAATACATGAGCAATTCATTCATGAGGGGACCTGTGACAGTGGCCAGGTGCAAGTGTACTGTCCTCAGATGCAGTTTTAAAACCAGACTGCAAAAAGCCCGGTTTTAAGTTGACTAAAACAAACATGAACCAACTAAAAGGAGTGTCATGCACATTTTGGATTAAACAGAACAACAAATCTAGAGGTGACTTTAAAAGTCGTTAATTCTTCTGGCTAATAGAGATGCTTTTTATACTAAAGGCATTGCAGTAATCTTCTCCGTCTTTAAAACCGCTGCAGTGTAAATTGAACTCGGTGGCCACATCAGGCAAGGTCCCTGCCGGCATTGTAGATGGTAAATTTTCAATTCAACAGGAGTTCCAGCTTGTCAATGCACTTTGGCTTCTTATGTTACCAGTTATGTTTGTTGAACTGTTCACAATTCCATAAAACTTTTCATCCTACACTGTCTCTGCTCCTGTTATATGATCTCTGCTCTTCATCACATATCATAGGCTGACCTTGAGTTTGGATCTGCTCCGTGTACAAGGTGTGATGCAGAGCACCATCCAAGAGCAACGCAAAACAATAGTTTGTGACAAGTTTCAACTTGTATGATACTGTCAGTCGTTTGTGAGCCACTGTTGAGTTCAAGTTTGTCATTAATAATGGATATTGAGCAATAAATTAACATGAAATTTTGTTTCAAATTGCAAAAAGCTCAGGAAACCCATCAGATGTTAAAATCGGTTTATGGTGACACTGCACCGACAATTAACACTGCTTACAAGTGGTTTGATCGATTTCATAATGGATCTGATGAGGATGTCCTTCAACATCAATAACTGAGGAAAATGTTGAAACGGTTTCATTCTTCATCATGACAACGCTCCTTGTCACACATCTCTTCTAGTACGACAATTTCTGTCGAATAAAAACATTACGCTGTGTCCGCATCCACCTTATTCGGCGGATCTGGCACCGTGCAACTTCTGGCTGTTCCCTAAATTGAAAATGACCATGAAAGGCAAGCGATTTCAATCCACTGAGGACATCCAGACAGCCCTAAAGACACTCTTGAAAGAAAACTTCCAGAACTGCTTCACAAAGTGGCAGGAGCGTTAGGATAAGTGCATTCGAAGTGGAGGAGAGTATTTTGAGGGTGACAAGCAGTTGTAAATCTTTTACTGCAATATTAAAAGCCAGAAGTGTGTATGACCATCAGCATCAAGTGACTCTGTGAGAACCCTAACTACAAAGAGGACTATTTCATTTATGTTAGGTAGAATGCCCAGAAGGGACTGGGTGGTCTCATGGCATGGAACCCCTACAGATTTTATTTTTTTCTCCAGCCGTCTGGAGTTTTTTGTTTTGTTTTTTCTGTCCACCCTGGCCATCGGACCTTACTCCTTTCTATGTTAACTAATGTTGTCTTATTTTAATTTCTTATTTTGTCTTTTATTTTTCTTTTCTTCACTTTGAGCTACTTTTTGTATGAAAATGTGCTATATAAATAAATGTTGTTGTTGTTGTTTTTTAAAACATTCACTGTATTTTTTGATCACACCTCGTATACTGTATGTTCTACCCTGCTGTTGTACCTTCTGCCTTCCTGACTTCTTGGCTTTTACCTCATTCAAGTCTAATACACATTTATTGCCATATGCACCAAATGCAGTCCTTGTCTTGACCCTCAACATTATCAAAACCAACATCTCATCACTTTGGACAGACCTTATAGTCGAGAGCTAAACCTGAGCTTTAACAATGACTTAACTGCAGTACAAAACCATTGAAGTTGGATTTCTTGGGAAACAAAGCATTCCACACCAATTGTAATTGGAAGAGCCATTTATCAGGTAGTTAGGTTATGTTAAATTGATTATTTACCTAGTTATGTTAAAATGTTTGCCTATATATTAATTCATAGTTAACAGAAGATCCTATTATAACCCCTACAAGCTAACTTGTAAATGGAATATTTTAATTATTTCTTGTCATTCCGACTTGAGACTGGTTCAGTCTATGATCTGCCTTGCAGATGGTAAGGAATGGAAGACAAACAGTTTCAAATTGTACTGAGTGTACTGAATTAACTGAAAGTATTTAAGTGCAGCTTACAGTATGTACGTTTGCCATAGAAAAGTAACACAACTTTTAAGCACAGAAAGTTTAACATGCGGAAGCTAAAATTGTAATGAAACAGAGAAGAAACTTCTTCCCTTTTAGTCTATGTGTGTAATAACTTCTTTCTTGAATTTCAGTGATTTGTTCTTTTCTAAATTTTCACCGAACTTTTTAAAATGATCCTTATTGAACTCTGGAATTTCTTTTGCTGTGCATTTGACTCATGCTGGATCCTACCTTTCCAACTCAATAGCTGCTCAATTTTGAGAACCTGGCAAAGACACAGCTACAGTACTTTTATAAAGAGTAAATCTTGAATGTGCAGTCTATATTGGAGAGTTTGTAACTATAATGAATAGCTGTGCTTACAGTACAGATATGGCTTAAACCAGCTGTCCAACACCTGATTTCTCTCCCTGAATAATCTGAAAACCTTCTAATTATACCCTGAACAACAGAAATAAACAACTACAGGAGACAATCAAAACATTTACTAGTGAGAACGTGCAGTTTGGAGGTTGAATTTTACTAACTTAATTAATTTTTCTAAATAATCTGGACCCTGCTAACGCTCAGGCCATTAGTGAATGCACTGTTCACTCTGCTGCACCATAAACAGTGGCATCTCCTGCTCACCAACTCAATGAGCCAATGATTACTGTACCCCAACAATTTAAAGGAGGAGTGACAGCGTCCCACTGCTTCCTAATGCAATACGCTATTCCAATCTCAAGATTTTTATGTTAATACATTTGAATTTGCTCTGTTTTACTTTGTGTTTAATGTAGTTTGTATTTTTATGTATGCAACTTGCATTATAACAATTTTCACAGTTCATCCTTTCAAACACAAATGTCTAAAGCAGCTTTCACTGTGTTTTGTTGTTCATTTACATTTTCAAATTGGATGCATAATACACATTATGGTGGACCTGTTTCAGGATCTGTCAAAAAGAAAAGTTGTAACTTTACTAATTACAGAAATACATAGCAAAATACAGTCGGCTATTTACAACTCATGCTAATGAAAACATCTGGACAAAAAGGAACTAAAACTGCACACTATCAACCTTTAGAAATTGGCTGGATATCTCAGCATAAACACACAAAAACCCAAAAAACTGGAACAAAGCAGAGGAGCAAAGAATCCCAACACCATTAAGCTGCACAACAATAAAGCGTGAAAGGGGGGCATTGCTCCCTGTTACTGTGGCACTCCTCTCATAAAATAATTTGCTGCACTCACATGCTATGGCACAACAAGAAATAGAAGTGGGAAATTGGAGACAACAATGCTGCCCAAATTTGCCCAGTTGTGACATAACGTTGACATTTCACATCATTCAGTAATAAAAAGAATAATAACCAAATCGATCAGGAATAGCATTTTTGTGGAGACACTATATTTGGAGTGATGAAAAACATGCTGAATGTTTTTAGTTGGCTTTTTATTTTTATAAATCAGAAAGAGTTGATCCTTAATTGATTTTTTTTACAAATCAAGTGGCAAGTAAGCAGCAGTCTTGCTTTCCTTTTATAATGTTGATTGGAAATTCACATGAACATAAAACCGAAAACTCTTACAAAAATTTCTTAATTACTTCACCTAAAGTCTCTCGGGAAAAACTCAGGATGGGAGGCCTAAGCATCATAAGAGAAGTTTATGTTATTGACTTAATAGGCCCATCATCAATGTTGACAGAGCCAAAGCTAGATTTCAGAATAAAGCAGGTTGAGGTAAACACCTGAAAACATAAAGCAGGAGCCAAACATTGGTACACTGCAACTTTTTCCTGATTAAAAATTCACTTGGATTTCTGCTCTCATTAGAGTTGTGAAAGTACAGGATATTATCTGCATAGCTGTTTATTGATTGGCATTTAAAATTTTTAAGCCATTTTGAGGAGGTCTTCCCATTTCTGTGACCATTTTTAGTGTTGATTGGCAAATTTCACCAAAGTGTTTTTTGCACTGAATATGCTGTGTTCCCCAGAGAACTTGTTCACTGAAAATTTTCCTGGAAATTTGCCTTGTGGCTGTTTTAGGCGAACTTTTTATTCCATGCACCCCATGTCGCTTTACGAGGCCAGTAACGTGGACGACGAAGATGTGCCAAAACCATCCACCAAAGCACTTGACAGTGCTGCGCAATATGTCATCAACCTGAAGCTAAGCATGTTCAGGCTGGGCCAGCTCTTGAATTGGAGACCAACCATCAGGAAAAGCTTGGGTTGATGCTGGAAGAGTTGTTGACAGGGCTTCACCTGTGGTCTCAATGTGGATCCCAATGCCCCAGTGCAGTGACAAGGACACTGTGCAATTAAAATGTCACCATCCTTCAAAAGAGACAAAAAACCAATGTCCTGAATCTCTGTGGTCATAAAAGATCCCTGGAGATCTTTCATAAAGGTAGGGTTTATCCCGCTGTCCTGGCTAAATTGCCCACTATGGCCTGGTCATTCTGGCCCCCAAATAATCCCATGTGACTAACTGTCTCTCACCAATTCACCACCTAACAGCTAATGTGTGACAGCAATGCATACAACTTCACGCATGTTTAACGTGGACGATGAAGATGTGCCAAAACCATCCACCAAACACTTGACAGTGCTGCGCAATATTTTTCCCCCCTCTCTCACCCTAGTCCTTGCTTGATTTTGTGGTCTTATCAACCCCCAGAGCTCTTCATTTGCTCTATGTGGGTTGTCAGTGAACTTAAAAAAGTAAAAATGGGTCCCGAAGCCACAAAGGATGAAAAACACTGCCAGCAAGGTGTTTCTTTCTTCTTGATAGAAGCATCTGCATAGATACATGCATACATTCCAACTGTGCCCAGAACCGCAATGTTAAACAATGGAACGAGCCAGTCCCACATCTTACGGCCATTGTTGTACAGCCAATGTGTGCCACAAGATTGTAACTCTGTAATCGCAATTACCTAGATTTTATGTACTTTTTTGTTCTGTCTGTCTCTTTTGTTGTTTTAAGCATGGTGGCACAGTGCTTAGAACTGTTGCCTCAGAGCTCAAATAACACATGGCCACAATCGGTCCAACATTGTTGGCAGACTTTTCCCTAGACTTTAGGGACACTTAAAAGGCCACTGCACCATTATAATCCACTCAAAAGTAATTCATTATCCCCACTAGTCCCCATTGACTTCAATGGATTTTGCAGAGTTCTGCGAAGTTTGAGAATATTTCTGTGATTTCATCAAACTCGAGGCGAAATGAATTCAGCTGGGTTCACCAATTATTTTAATTAAGTTGGTTCCTCATCCATTGATGATTTCATTTTGTTGTAACGATCCATGATAAGCATATCTGCTTTTACACAGAGGTTGCTCCTTCAGACACGGGTTCTAAAATGCAAGTCTTGTTCCAGTTGGCTCTTGATTTATATGGTGTGTAGAAGGTGTAGGACTTCCCAGCAAGAGATAAATGTGATGTCAGGGACCTGTTGCTATCTGGTCAGACTCTGGCTCCTTTAGTGCCTGGTATGAAAGTGAATAAATGGTGTTGCTGGGTTTGTCGCCCGACCGGGATGCCCAGGAAGAGCAGAGGAGGGCTTGTGCCTCCTCCAGGACACGAGGAGGTGTCCTCCCTGGTTGCTTTGGGGGCCACGGGTACAGAGCTTGGAAGCTCTACCCTGTAGGGGCCGGTGGTCACCGCCAGGGGGCGCCCCGATGCCTTGGGAGCCCTGGACCTCAGTACTTCCGCCACACTGGGAAGTGCTGGGGGGAAGAGTATTGGGGACACCCGGAGGACTTCTGGATACACCAACAGAGCTTCCGCCACACAGGGGTGTGGCTACAGAAGCCCTTAGGATGCACCTGGAGCCCATCCGGGGTGTATAAAAGGGACCGCCTGCCTCCAGTCAGGGGCAAGAGTCAGGTGGAAGAGGACGAAGCTTGGTGGAGAGGAGTGGAGGCGGACCAGAGACTGTGAAAGGCATTGTGAGTGTGGCCAGGACTTAAGGGGTGATTGGTGCTGAGGCACTGGGTTTGTGTGCACTAATTGTATATAATAGTTGTAAATAAACGTGTGTGGTGAAGAAACATCATGTCTACCTGTCTGTGTCCGGGCTGTTCCACACAGTGTCTATAACATTTCAGTGTTTAGCTGTATGTTTTTATTACCTGTGAGCTAATTAGGGCTTTTTACCATTTCATTCTTCTACATTCTTTGTTTTGTCTTATCTAATAGATCAATCACAAAAATTCTGAAGTTAATCCAGTGTCACACACATACTGTATGGGAGCATTTTGTGGACTTGTTTGAGGTAAATAACCTAGGGACCAAATTAGGTATGACACAATTGATAACACCTTTACCTTCTTTGGCTCTATGCAAGATGAGGAATATACGGAGGGTCTCTGACATTACATTTGTCTCTTGCTGGGAAGTCCAATACCTTCTGCACACCATATACAGTAAATCTAGAGCCAACTGGAACAAGGCTTTCATTTTAGGACCCGTGTCTGAAGGAGCAACATCTGTGTAAAAGCAGATATGCTTATCATGGAGCGTTACAATCCTCCTTCTGTTTTATCATTTGATGGGTGAATCTTTATTAAAAAGGGTTTCTGTCTTGGACCCCAAATCTTTGTTTACCTGTGTGTGCTTGCGTTAAACTAGGTATACTAAATTGACAATTCTCACCAGGTTTCATATTGTGGATTCAAAGCAAATGCCAACAAAGACCTTGACACACCTGACCTGTAACCAATAAGTTCACTCAGAGGTGAGTCTTCCTCATCTGCCCCCTAATTAGCCCAGAGAATGAAGACACCAGCTGGACACAACCATCTCGAAAAGAGGATGACACATGAGGCTTTGTGAAGGCGTTCTGCTTTTTTCCTCCGAATGAGACTTGTGTTTCATTTGTTTCAACAGCTGCTATTGTGACAGGCAGCACAAAATGAGCAATTTTCTCTTCCGTCAACAGCTAATTATGGATCTCTGTGTATGAGGATAAAGTCTCCAGCACCGGTTTTCAAACCTCACAGGTAGACCAATCTGTTTTAAACAAAATTATAAATGATTCCTTAACATAAAAAGAAACATATATAGTGTGCCATTCAGCTTATATAATAGAACACCTTGATTACAAAGAAAATTGGTCATCTCAGAAACTGACATCAAGAAGTCCTAAAAAAATTGACAGGCAACTTCTAATGTGCTAACTAAATAGACAGACAAACAGATAAGGATCCCTGAATCCAAAAGTAACCCTTTAGCAAGGTTTAAGAGCTGTTTCCTGATGATAGTTCACTAAGCTTGGCATGCAATTAGTAGCTAGGTCGTAAACGTTTCAAATGTACGGAAGTCAGTATGAGCTGAAAAGGAAAGCATGAGGAAGGGAACGGGAGAGGTAGAGGATACTACTGCTTGAGAGAAGTTAGTTTTGGATAAGGTAACTAATCCAACTGACAACCGGGGACTAGACACTGTATAACGAGACACAGTGGGCCTCTTAGGGTTTATATTATTACTATTGTTCTTCATGTTCACCTTGTTCTGATCTCTCCCTTGTTTTATTTGATAAAACTATCATTTTGATATATTTTTAATTTGATATCTTAGTGTTCTATAGCCCCGTTTTGTACTCTCAATTACCTTTAAAATGAACTGTGCAGAGTAGTACAGTAAACCAATAATATGAATTAATCCTGAAGTCTTAGGGTCCATGTCCAACTTCTTAACCAGAAAACTATCTCCCATTTTTACTAGCAGTCTGTTTTCCCAAATATGTAATGGTAAAATAAGGAATCCTGGACTGTATTAACCTCCTTAGTATCAGACTTGAGAGTCACTTGGGCTGTGAAAACAGTGCCAAAAGCATTAGTCCCGAGTATTACTAGGGCAACGATATAGATGCGTCTCTCATAAGCATTAGACCCGAGGATTACTCGGGCTGTAAAAGTGCCAACAGTGTTGGTCCTGAGTGTTACTTGGGCAACAGTATAGGAGTGTCTTATGTAAGCGCCAGGCCCGATATTACCCGAGCAACAGTGTAAACACATCTTCTTCTAGCCTCATAATGGTGTTTCGTAAGAATCTTTTTTCAGCAGTCCTAGTGTTGCACACTCTTGACAGTGATGCTAACATTTGATATTGTGGGGCCTCTCATTAGCAGTGAAGACAAAGTGAGTCTGTGTTCAGGCAGTGACTTCGAAAGTGACGCTCGATTACGTTTGGGTTTCTGTTGACCCTGCTTTAAATAAAGCAACACCACCTTGTCTTGATTTTGTGAAGCATATGCAATGGGCTCTTGGACTTCGGCCTACAGATTCAGCCTATACCATAAAAAGAAAGACTATCTCTGTGTTGCATTAAACAAAACAAAAGCATAATTACCAATTGTCTTATTTAAATTTATCTTACTATTTGCGTATTATAATTTTTAATTTCTACCGTCTTTATAAATCGTATTACAACACCTGAATTATAAATATGCAGTGCTATATCTTATTCAAATCAAATCTGACATCCTCTCCTCTTGTGTTAGGATATAGCGGGTTGGACAATGGAATATGAAATGATCTCTTAATGATACTGAGGCACCCTAAAGGTTAGCAAACCTTCAGCATGCTTAATTAATGAATGTCAGCATTTAAAAATATTAAATATTTACAAAACATAAATTCTGAAATAGTTTTGGACAGTTTAGTGTAATGTAAATTTGATTTTATCTAAATATAAGTAAATATTCTCATCCTATTCCCACTTTGTGATTGTAAATGATTTATACAGTTGTGCTCCTAAGTTTATATACCCTGGAAGAATTTGTAAGATGTGTACCATATTTTAAAGAAAAGATGACTGATCAGGCAAAAAGCATTTTATTTACTTTTAACAGAGTCCAAGTTAAACTATAAAGCATCAGAACTCCACAACCATTAAACAAAACATAGTACAGTAATAAGGAAAATAATGAGATGGTCCCAAAGTTTGCATACCCTTAGTTCTTACTACTGTTTATTTCCCCCTTTAGCATCAATGATGGCAGGCACTGTTTTGTGATAGTTGTGGATGAGGCCCTTAATTTTCCCAGGTGGTAGAGCTGCCCATTCTTCTTGGCAAAAAGCCACCAGATCCCATAAATTCTTGGGTTGCCTTGCATAAACTGGACATTTCAGATCTCCCCAAAGTGGTTCAGTGAAACTGAAGTCAGGAGACTGTGATGGCCAGTCCAACACCTTCACTTTTTTCTGCTGTAGCTACTGAAGGGTCAACCTGGCCTTGTGTTTTGCATCATTGTCATGTTGGAAGATCCAAGTGCATCCCATATGCAGCTTCTGGACTGATGAAGGCAAGTTGGTTGTTGTATTCATCTTGCTATCAATTTTCACAAAGTCACCCGTGCTGTTGTAGTTCATACCCTCCAGAACATCAGAGATTCACCTCCATGCTTCACAGCAGGGATGGTGTGCTTTTTGTCATGGGCCTTGTTGCATCCTCTCCAAACACAGCATTTATGGTTGTGACCATAAAGTTCAATTTTGGTCTCATCACTCCAAAGGACTTTGTTCCAGGAGTTTTGAGGCTTGTTTCAATGTGGTTTGGAATATTGTAAGTGGGCTGTTTTGTTGCGTTAGCAAGGTAAAGGCTTTTTGTCTTGCAACTTAACCATGCAGCCCATTTTTGTTCAAGTATCTTCTTATTGTACATCTTGAAACAGCAACACCACTTGTTTACAGAGAAGCCTATATCTCAAGTGAAGTGGTTTGTTGGTTTTTCTAGGCAGCTCAACAAATGATCCTGGCTGTTTAGGCTGAAATCTTGGTTGGTCTACCTGACCATGGCCTGGTAACAACAGAACCAGTAACTTTCCACTTTTTTAATCAGAGTTTGAACACTACTGATTGGCATTTTCAGATCTCCTGATATCTTCTTATATCCTTTTACTGATTTATACAAATCAACAACCTTTTCTCACAGGTCCTTTGACAGTTCTTTTGCTTTCCCCATTGCTTGGTATCCAGCAAAGTCAGTGCAGCTCTGAATGAATTTAAATAGACTATAAACAGACACTGATTACAATCAAAGAGGTTACAAGTGTGCACACTTTCCCTTAATTAACATTAATCTGAACCTGTGTGTTAACTTAAACAGCCACCACAGGTAAGGGTATGTAACTTTGATCAGGCCCATTTGGGTGATTTCAGTTATCATTATGATTTAAAAAGGGCACACACAATTATGTGATAATAAATTGCCTCACCTGAGCATACTCCCTAATTAAAAGGAAAGCTTTCTGCATGATTACTTGCATTTTTCTAAACAATGGCAAATATTTCACAAATTCTGCAAGGGTATGTACACTTATGAGCACAAGTGTAATTCTTCCAGATGAATAACAGAAAATCCTAGTGATGTAGTCAAAATACCACAACTGATTCTTCTTTAGTAGTTGATAGAGTATTACTAGTGGGTTAAAAATTTTGTAACATCCAAAACAGTAGGGGAATATTGACATATATTATATTATATTATATTATATTATATTATATTATATTATATTATATTATATTATATTATATTATATTATATTATCTGCGGTGGGTTGGCACCCTGCCTGGGATTGGTTCCTGCCTTGTGCCCTGTGTTGGCTGGGATTGGCTCCAGCAGACCCCCGTGACCCTGTGTTTGGATTCAGCGGGTTGGAAAATGGATGGATGGATGGATATTATATTATATTATATTATATTATATTATATTATATTATATTATATTATATTATATTATATTATATTATATTATATTATCATGAATTGCCCTCTACAATCATACTCTTGTTTAGCAAAAAAACTAAATCCATCAGTCCCTACATCAGTTCTCCAAACAGCCTAGCCCGAGAGACATGAGCTAATCAGTCAAAGAAATGTAAAAGCAATCATTGCACAGTAAAATCTCCCTCTGTTGCCTCTAACACAGATATTCACTAGGCTGTGGGGTCGACCTCCCATGGAGTGTCATTTTTCACCCTTCACAATGACCCGGAAATATGACATTTTTGAAATCACTGTAGACAAAGAATGTTTGATCTACTGGCCAGATGTTGGCTATGTGGGAAGATGACAGCAAGAGGCACTACTTAGTATTTACTCTGCTTCTCTGCAAACTTCCTAAAAGTGAAGGGGCTTTGTCTTCAATTCTACTATTTTGAGAACCTGAGAGATCAGGGCTGTTTTCATAAAAGGAACCTCTTTAGAGATATATGGTATACAGTATAAGCAGTACTATATAATGATTTCAGTATATAAATGATTTGCTGACATTTCATTCTTGGTCACTAGGGGGTTCCACATCATTTTATTAAATACAACTTACTTCTCAGTTGTATTCTTTATTTTATACGGAACTATAATAGAAAAACTTCCTGTTATACCTGATGCTGCTTGGATACATTGTGGCCTCCCATGACTCTGAATTGGATTAAGTGATTTTAAGAATGTTGTGTTTACTCACATATCACTTTACATATTCAGCACTGTTGCCCTAGTTAAATAATATCCTACATATGCAACAGCAGGAGTACATTTAACTCAGACAAAGCAAAGTCTATCAACTCTTACAGCTAAAAGAATGCCTTTTATGAACCTAACAGAAAACAGACAGGATATGGATTGACATGATGCAAAAATAAACTTGTTTTCATTGAGCAAAGTCCAGTAAAAAGGCCAAATACAGTATAAGATTTGTGTTACTTTGCAGGTTTATCTACAGGAGAAGCAGAAAAGTCCAGCATTCTTTGTATGGCACATAGAAGAGAAGTGAAGTGAAGTGAAACTGCCTCACAACTTTAGGATCCTTTCTGTTTTCTGTTATAAGCACCTAGGGCATGGTCAATGCTCCATATAAATAAAATGTATTATTATTAAAATTATTATTATTATTGAACAAACAATCTTCTTTGCATTGTAACCACACTCTGGTTTGGTAAAAGTAAACATCATTCCATTTTCTCAGCTTGCCATATCCAGTACGATCACTGGGAGTCAAAGCCTAGCCTGACAAGATTGGATACAAGAAAAGAATCGGCCCTGGTCAGGATGTCAATCCCTCAGAGGGAACACGCACAGTCACTCATTGGAGGCCAACACCTATCTTATAGACGCAGAAACAAACTGGAATGTCCACGGAAAACTGAAAGAGATATATGGAGAACATGAAAGCTCCACATAGACAGTGATAGCCATGAAACTGAACCCAGATTCATTGGACTGTGAGAAGGCAGTGTTAACATTTGTGATGGGTGCTAAAAATTGTAAAAAAAAAAATATGAACATGTGAAAATGCTACATTCATAACGCAGGTAAATTAAACTGTACCGAGCCATCAGAAACAAGGTTAAATCAAAACACACTTTCTCTTAACGTGATTAATTCAATTCAGGGTCATGATGGAGCTGGGGCTCATACTAGCAGTTGGGGGCACAAAGTAGAAAAACACAGAACAGTGCAAAGTCAGTCACTGAGGAGTCAAGTAAGAGTTGTCAAGCAACCTAATCTACACATCTATGGAGGTGAGGAAGGAAAACACACAACAACTTATTTCTTGTATAGCACAAGGAATGCCTCAATGGTCTTTAACAGGCTGTTTTTTGACAGATCCCCCACCACACCAAAAACCTTGATACCCTACGAAGGCAAGGATTTGAGCCCACTAAATCCATTTGGCAGCAGTACTAAGCACCGCACCACCCAAGATTAATTCATTTCAATAAATTATTACGATTACATCAATATTAATCCTGTTCATTATTTATTTATTTTGTTTTACCACTGTCTGTTTCTTGTCGTGGAGGTTGTCTGGCCTACTGGGTGTTATCCTCTCAGGAGCTGATTGGGAGTGAGTGGAATCAAAAAAAACACACTAATGAGTTGTGCAACATGTACATTTCAAATTTGCATACAGTTTCTAGCATGTTTTTAACAATATAGGCTTAGACATGTTTCAGATATTAGCTGATGAATACAAAAGTTCATTTTTATAATGGATCCAAGAAAGACAGTGGGGACCACAGAATTAAACTAAATTTTGTATTAATATTCTTTTTGAAATGTAATGGCACATAGGACATTGTTCTCCGCGTACTCCAGTAGTCCTCCCACATCACCGAAGTCATGCAGGTTAGAATAATTAGTCATTCTAAATTATGAACATGGGTGGACTCTGAAATGGGCTGGTGGTCTTTTCAGGACTGTTTCCTGGTTTTCACCAGGAGCTAGCAGAATGGCCTCCAGCCCCAAGAACTGGATTAACCAGGGTTAAGGAAATTATATAATTCTGGGGAATACATAGAAACAAACCTTCATCACATATTTTCAAAGTTAACTCTTGAAAATCTGCTATATGTACAGAATATTTTCAGTCATTCTCCAAGCCTTTCATAAAGCAAAGGGGTCACTCACCAAAATATTAAATTTCACGTCTAACAATCTGTGCTTTGTGTTCTTCAACAATGCATTCAACCTGCATAAACTGGTCTTTGTTCCATCTTGGCAGACTGCAGTGCATGCGCTGTTAAATTCGAATATGCATTGAGATTTTACAGTGATAAACCTGAGGCAGGGAGGTGTGTGTTAAACAAGCCCTGAATAAGTCTTCATGTCAGAGGCCTTCACTGGATTTTATTTGTCTTTTGTTTCACATGCTGAACTTGATGAGCGCTGTCAGTATGGGTTACTTCTTAGTGAACGTGAGAAGAGTTGTTTGGGAGCAATGCAGTTTCTCATATGGCTGGGGGTCCTCAGCTTCAGCTTCACAAGTCCCCCAGCCTCTCCACTATGCTTTTTGTACTGTTCTTTTTTTTAAACGCTGCCAGGTTCAATTAAGGCAGTGGGCTGAATTAATGCAAGCAGCCAGTTCAAGCCTGCTCTTGCTTGGTGTGCCCCCCAGAGCTTGTCTCCTTTCTGTACGGGTATCTTGCTCGCACAGCAAGGGGCGAGTTAGAGGGTAGAACATCCCTGTTGGAAGTGCATGAACTCCCACAATGACAGCACTTTAAAAAAAAGCCTGACAATTAAATGTGTCAGTCAGCACATTAGGAATGGGAGGATTTTAGGATAGGCAGGGGGACATAGCTCAGACCCTCAGTATGATAAGAAGCAAAAATCTCATGTTGTCTGCTTCAACTTGGCTTAAAAGGCTACAACAAAAGGCCTGTAGCATATCTTATCAAAAAGTACTTCATCAGAGTGTAACTGGCTTCAGCTTGGCAGAAAGGCACATACTGGATGAAATACACATGGGCAGTGCCCATCTTTGTTTACCGTGTTCACATTCACAACTTCTAGTACATGGGCTGCTGGATTCACAGCGCAGAGTGCAGAGTTGAGCTAAACAAGGACTCCCATCTCTCTAGTGACAAGTTGGGCTTCTGACTGTAAGGGTGTCTTCTTTTTTGCAATTGGGCCTCACTATGCTTGCTCCTCTCAATGCATAAGCGTTTAGCTTTGCCTTTAAATGTAGTCTTGCCCTCAAAAGATGTGCAGGTATAAAACCCGATTGTACTGCTTCTGGACTGACCATGCTGACCTGAACTGGACTGAGAAGGCCATAACTTGGGCCAAAAACAATGGGAGAACTCATCCACACTTATCGACACCAATGGACTGTACCAATGATTTGGATGCTCAGAACAACAAATGTATTCATTGCATCTAGATCATGGATGCCCAGCTCCAATCCTGGAAGACCCAATGTCTACAAGTTTATCAGTATGCTGCTGCTGGAGTATGTGAAGTTCCCCTTGGGATTAATAAAGTATCTATCTATCTATCTATCTATCTATCTATCTATCTATCTATCTATCTATCTATCTATCTATCTATCTATCTATCTATCTATCTATCTATCTATCTATCTATCTATCTATCTATCTATCTATCTATTCTAACAATTTTCTTAATTAGTGACCAGTTTTGCTGCTAATTAATTTCATTTAATATATTTGTTATTTAAGATTCAGACCCTTTAAATCCGAAATGAGCAATTTAGGTCCTGGAGGGCCACAATGGCTGCAGGTTTTTGTTCCAATCCAATTGCTTCATGAGGAGTAATTTATTGCAGATGAAACATTAATTGCTCAAGTGACATTTTTTTCTTCTTCTTTTCAGTTGTCTCACTTGTTATGATCACAAACCCTTAATTGCTTGTTTAGTTTTAAACAGCTACATTCACTGTTTTTAATTTATCCTTATTTGCAACAGACATTATTAGAACTGTTGCCTCAGAGCTCAGATCACACATGGCCACAATCGGTCCTAGACCTTGTTAGCAACAGAACCTATTCTACATGGTGGCAATGACCAGAAAGCAGGAGACAGAGCTGAAGGTAGCAGAGTTAAAGATGCTAAGATTTGCATTGGGTGTGACAAGGATGGATAGGATTAGAAATGAGTACATTAGAGGGTCAGCTCAAATTGGACAGTTGGGAGACAAAGTCAGAGAGGCGAGATTATGTTGGTTTGGACATGTGCAGAGGAGAGATGTTGAGTACATTGGGAGAAGGATGCTAAGGATAGAGCTGCCAGGGAAGAGGAAAAGAGAAAGGCCTAAGGGAAGGTTTATGGATGT
Source organism: Erpetoichthys calabaricus (assembly GCF_900747795.2). Classification (NCBI taxonomy): domain Eukaryota; kingdom Metazoa; phylum Chordata; class Cladistia; order Polypteriformes; family Polypteridae; genus Erpetoichthys; species Erpetoichthys calabaricus. Next base: position 101,333,774 of record NC_041401.2, read on the forward strand.
GATGAGAGAGGACATGAAGGTGATGGGTGTAACAGAACAAGATACAGAGGACAGAAAGATATGGAAGAAGATGATCCGCTGTGGAGACCCCTAACAGGAGCAGCCGAAAAAAGAATAATAATAATTAGCAACAGGATATAAATGGCAAAATGAACGAGCAGTTCTCCATTTAATTTGTTTCCATTTATACCTGCATGTACTCATTGTGCACTATTGTATTTGGTTTAATAAAGTACTCAGAAGGAAACTGAAGAGAAAGGGATGAACTACAAATTACTTGTCCTTTTTAAGTTTAATTCATTTGGATAACTTACGATTTAACAATTACCTGACATTGCAGACTTACAACAAGTCAAAATATGAAATACAACCAGCTATTGGCAAGGATTGCTTCCTAATTAAGCAACTGGATTAGAGCAAATACCTGCAGCCATTGTGGCCCCCCAAGACCCCTTGGTCTAGATGAAGAATAGGGTTGTCCTAGGAGGACGAAAGCCAAATAGTCCAATGAATGAAAATGGGCTGGGTCAGAATCAGGAAGTCACAATTATTGAGAAAACAAAATTTTATCCAAAAATCAAACAACTATTGCTAGAGGTCAGAACCTATTGTACACTGTTACAAATAACTGTTTTACAGGATTGATTAGTTCTTTGCAGAATCATTGCTTGACAAAGCACAGTTTAATTCTGGGAAGGGTTCTCTGAATATGAAGTTGGTCCTTTATGCTTTGAAAAACTTCCCATTATGCTAAAAAAAGAAATACTTTAATGTATGGTATGCTATCTATCACAACACTGACTGATTAAGAAAACTTGGACTTATACTGTTTTACTGTAAGCAAAAATATTTTTTAAAATTATAACCCATTGTATTTCACAAATCTGTTACCATCTATTTATGGTTATTTACTGTATGAAGTCACAGATCTAACTAATTAAAGGTTCTTGCTGGGATCTTCATGTGGATAGGCCTTTTGGGAACCAAAAATGGGTTCCCTATGGCATCACTCTGAAGAACCACTTTGGCCCCATTACTTTGAATAGTGCAGACTTATAGACTCACAAAAACTTGGAGGCAAAGAATAGCAAACTGGCATGTCTTTACCAGCAGGTATGAAATGTGAGAAACCTGTTTGTCAACTGCACTTGCTAACCTTTAATTGATCTTATTATTTCATTAGGTGACCTTCTTCCTTCTCTTATATTGTACAGAATTTAGAAAAGTACAGAAATGGATCTGTTCTGGTCTCAAAAGAAAATTCAGGCTGCTAAAAGCTGCAGGACCAGGAAATGAAAGAAAAATCATCATCTTCTAACTGGCCAAGGTCAAAACCAAGAGTCAAAAATGGAACTAAAGACCAATAAATTAACTAAATATCAAGATGAATAAGCATACAAAAAGTCCAAACTCCATAAAATTATTTTGAGAACAGGTAACACAAATGGGGTTTGTTACTGAATCTAGACCACTGGATACAGCATCGAGTCCACACAATTGCAGGAGAACTTCAAGAATGCACAGGACAGCTTTGAAAGCCTCAAAGCCGAGATGATCTTTGTATTTTGCCAAGGGCTTCCCTCAGTCTTAGTCCCTAATGAAGAAAATGATTCTTGAAAGTGCAAATGTTTGTCAGTAAAACCACCTATTTGGTATCATTTGGTTTTATATGTTTTCCTATTAGCCCTTGAGGATGGTGTGGCAAAAGGATTGACCTGGGCATTTTGTCTCATCTCTGAACAAAAAAAGGTAATTCCTGTACAATAAACCACACAACTCTTAAGATGCAAACATTTTGGGTGGCTTTGCACACAACTAAACTGAAAAACCTGGGATCAGTTCCTTCATTTAAACCTCTTCTCTTTGTTTTTGGTCTTAATATTACTCAGTCTCCAGTCTTAGTTTCCTTTATTTTACCTTGTTATTTTTGTTGATTATTTTGTTTTTCTATGTCAATGTTTTCGTTCTTTTATATGATATTTTGTTTTAGTTTTATTGTTTTAAATTAATCTGTAACTGCTGATGTTGTTCGTTCTCTTTATACTTGTATTAATGTATATATTGACTGCAGCAGAGCAAAGTCTTCTTACACTGTATTTGTGTACCTACCTTAGGGTCTGTTTAAGAGTTCTGCATACCTCAGAGCTAGTGTTGAGGTAACAGCTTTTTAACTGTGTTTCCATCTAAGAACTTATTAATGACATAAAATAAAGAATGCCATTAACCTCTTTGAAACACCTAATAAAACATGCAGCACACTGTCACTTATGGCACTGTAAATTAAGTAAAAAAAACAATTTTTCAGTTCATGTCCAAGATTGTTGAGTTCCAGCTTTGCACCTTTTTTAAAGATAAGAGAGTATTTGGGTGATCAGTTAACAAATTTAAGTAAAATATTTTATTCAAGGCTTTTTTTTTTTTTTTGAGCCAAGCTTTTTTTTTTTTTTTTTTTTTTTTTTTAATATTTTCCTCAAGTGTTAATTTTTTCAGGCCTCAGGCCTTTTTGAAGTATATTGGCCTCAGACATTCTTTGAAGCAGTCAGGCTCTTTGTGGACCTTAAATTACAACACTCTTACCGTCTACTCTTTTTGTAGTCTTTTCTTGAATGAGTTTTGTTAATACCATACTACTTTCTAAGCCGGGTTATTAATGAGCAAGGTCCTGCAAGACTGAAGGCTATTACAGCAAGCATAAGGTGCAGGGCAGGAACAATTTACTAGACAGGGCACTAGTCCATCGCAGGGGAGCGCACTATGGCCAGTTTAGCATTGCCAGTCTACCTAACCTGCACCTGAGGAAGGACACTTGAGCACCCAGAAACGCACTCAGACAAAGGGAGAACATGCAAACCCTAGTCTCCTTACTGCGAGGAGCCAGCACTACCACAGTACTACCATGCCGCCCCCAGTTTTGTTAAATTCTCATTAAATTGTTTCTGCTGAAAAAAAAATGTTAAATAATTATTTGTGGCTTTAGTAAGCCATTTTCATCTTTGATAACTTACAACAAAAGTACAATTTGGTTTCCTGTCTCTTACTAGAGGTTTGTTTTTCCTTTTCAGTTCTCCTTTTTTGCCAGTTAATTCATTAATTTATTAACTTATTTATTAAGGGGAGGCCATGGAGAACGACTTTAGGATGGCTTCGAGGAGATTCTGGTCCACCGTCCGGCGAATCAAAGACCTCCTCAATCCCACTAACATGCCTTCCAATGAGGAAGCAGAAACTGGGGACTCGGAGGTGGGCTCCCCCATCTCTGGGACTGAGGTCACCGAGGTGGTCAGAAAACTCCTTGGTGGCAGGGCCCCGGGGGTGGATGAGATACGCCCGGAGTTCCTCAAGGCTCTGGATGTTGTAGGGCTGTCTTGGTTGACGCGTCTCTGCAACATCGCATGGACATCAGGGACAGTGCCTCTGGATTGGCAGACCGGGGTGGTGGTCCCCTTCTTTAAGAAGGGGGACCGGAGGGTGTGTTCCAACTACAGAGGGATCACACTCCTCAGCCTCCCTGGAAAAGTCTATTCGGGGGTTCTGGAGAGGAGGGTCCGTCGGATAGTCGAGCCTCGGATTCAGGAGGAACAGTGTGGTTTTCGTCCTGGTCGCGGAACAGTGGACCAGCTCTACACCCTTTGCAGAGCCCTGGAGGGTGCGTGGGAGTTTGCCCAACCAGTCTACATATGTTTTGTGGACTTGGAAAAGTTGTTCGACCGTGTCCCTCGGGGAATCCTGTGGGGTGTGCTCCGGGAGTATGGGGTACCGGACCCCCTGATAAGGGCTGTTCGGTCCCTGTACAACCGGTGTCAGAGCTTGGTCCGCATTGCCGGCAGTAAGTCGAACCCGTTTCCAGTGAGAGCTGGACTCCGCCAGGGCTGTCCTTTGTCACCGATTCTGTTCATAACTTTTATGGTCAGAATTTCTAGGCGCAGCCAGGGTGTTGAGGGGGTCCGGTTTGGTGGACTCAGGATTGGGTCACTGCTTTTTGCAAATGATGTTGTCCTGTTTGCTTCATCGGGCCGTGATCTTCAGCTCTGTCTGGATCGGTTCGCAGCTGAGTGTGAAGCGGCTGGGATGGGAGTCAGCACCTCCAAATCCGAGACCATGGTCCTCAGCCGGAAAAGGGTGGAGTGCCCTCTCAGGGTTGGGAGCGAGATCCTGCCTCAAGTGGAGGAGTTCAAGTATCTCGGAGTCTTGTTCACGAGTGAGGGAAGAATGGAGCGTTAGATCGACAGGTGGATCGGTGCAGCGTCCGCAGTGATGCGGGCTCTGCATCAGTCTGTTGTGGTGAAAAAGGAGCTGAGCCGTAAGGCAAAGCTCTCAATTTACCAGTCGATCTATGTTCCTACCCTCACCTATGGTCATGAGCTATGGGTAGTGACCGAAAGAACAAGATCGCGAATACAAGTGGCTGAAATGAGTTTCCTCCGCAGGGTGTCTGGGCTCTCCCTTAAAGATAGGGTGAGAAGCTCAGAGTGAAGCTCAGAGGGAGGGGCTCAGAGTACAGCCGCTGCTTCTCCGCATCGAGAGGAGTCAGATGAGGTGGCTCGGACATCTGATCAGGATGCCTCCTGGACGCCTCCCTGGTGAGGTGTTCTGGGCACGTCCAACCGGGAGGAGGCCCCGGGGAAGACCCAGGACACGCTGGAGGGACTATGTCTCCCGGTTGGCCTGGGAACACCTCAGGATTCTCCCGGGAAGAGCTAGAAGAAGTGGCCAGGGAGAAGGAAGTCTGGGCATCTCTGCTCAAGCTGCTGCCCCCGCGACCCGACCTCGGATAAGCGGAAGAGGATGGATGGATATTAACTTCCTGAAATTTTCAATGACCGTTTAAAAGGTTAGTGTTTTAGGTTATTTTTTAAATTCATTCATTTGTAATAAATGTACATGTAAGATTCTTTATATGTGAAACATTAATTTTTAATAATTTTTATTCTAAACATTTTGGATTTTATTAAGCCAAATAGTTATTGATAGTTATTTAGATAAGTTCTCAATAACTAGTCTCAATAACTCGTTGTATAGCATGACTGTTTGGCTGCTGGCTGGAAAAAAGAAACAAGAAACGGTTCTCAATTTAAAAACAAAGTCAGTTAAGGAAAAAAGTTCTATCAGCAACAGTAACTGGTACTAAAGAAAAATGGCGGGACAAACACCTGCAGCCATTGTGATCCTCCAGGATCAGAGTATGACAACCCATTTTCAAAGCATTTAAAAAATAAAAAAAACAATTAGCTATTATGTCATGTTAGGGTCATAGGGTGAAACTATTTTTTTCTTTATACTTTTTTAATGCAATCTAAGATCCCATACCCACACCACCAGGCAATGTTCCCTTTTAAGGTGTGGCCGAGTGCTGTGCATTTTTTGAGCACCAGCGTTAGCAATGTGTTTCTGTATATATCACAAAAAACATTATACATGACAATTTACTGTATGGCATAAATAATGTTAAATATCAAAAAATTAACTAAACTGATATAACAAGTTTTTTAAATAAAAGGTTTATCTCTACTCAGAATTTCACTGAATATTTGAACAGTTTCTCTTCTTACCTTTCTATATTTCATATGTTATACTGTAAAATCTCATGTACAATGCACACTCGCATATAATGCGCATGGCTAATTTAGCCCAAAAATTTCATGTAAAACAAGAAATTCATGTATACTGCACACCCTTAACTTTTCAAAATTTTATTAAAATTTCAGTCATTCTATTTAACAAAATTTAAAGTAATCATTATTAAAATAATTTTTATTTAAATTACATAAATAGGTATATTACAATTTAACAATACTTATACTAACAAATAGATAAGTGTGTATTAGATAGCAATTTTTTAATTTGCAAGATTTTATTTTAAACTGCATATTTTTTTTACATACCAGTAGTCTACCAATAAGTAATAACTTATTATTACCCAATCAAACCAAGCATTCCATTTACAACAGATAGCATCCTTCAACGGTTCACTGACAAAAGCATCTAAAGCTTGTAATAGACGGGTCATGCTGCCTGGAATAATAACAAGATCAGATTTTAGTTTCTTAAGTTCCTCCTTTATAGAAGACATTCGATGTATGGAAAATAAGTCCAACACCATAGACGGTTGTTTCATTAGACCACCAGGACTTTTAGCCCAAACACATTTTAACCAGTCAATAGTTAATGCTTCATCCATCCATCATTTTGAGTGAACACACATGTGTACACCACTTGGAAATTTTATTCCTTTGGGTAGAGTTTTTTCTCTTAAAAATTATGAAAGGTGGCAACTTTTCTCCATCTGCAGTATACACTAACATACTGTAACAGTAAAGTGATACAGCTGTAAGTACACACACAGTTTTTGTGCCTTTTTCTTCTACAGTCCTACTGCGAGGCATATCAAAAGTCAAGGGTGTCTGTTTGGCATTTCCAGTCTGTGCAAGATCATACATGTGTTCCTTTCTGAATTTTTTTATGTATCTTGGATGTCTAGGAATGTTTCATAGTCATCTGGAAGAAGCATGATGGAAGTTCTATGAACTGAAAGACCATGCCACTTCATAAAACGAACTACCAATCCATAAGATGCTTTAAAATCTGTTGCCTTTACAAAAGACAATTTTTAAGTTCCAAAGCTTTAAGTCTGATTTCAATGCCTGAAACACTGATTCCCTTTAGCCTCCTATTTGTTACCCAGTCCACTGCCCCACAATTTGCCTTTTTTTATTAGGTAACACTTGCAACAGCACTTTGTTTTTTTGCGCCATAATCAGGTGTTTGACTCAGGAATACAAAAATGGCAACTGGCTGCCCGATTGCTGTTAGTTTCTGCATATTAATAATAGCTTTTCTACTTCTGCTGCAGTATAACTTATCCTTGATTTCATTTTAAGGGCTTAAAATACCAAATGGTATTAAAATTATTAACATACCAGTACCTGCAGAGAACACGACGATCACTTATCCACTACTATCAAGTCTGTTGACCAAGTTGAAATTACTGACTATAATGTGGTATAATGAGTGTGTGGACTGAGCTGTTAGTGCAAGATATCTTAAAGCCGCTGATGTCTTAAGTGGGACAGGAGAACTGTAATGCAGCTCCACCCAACAGAGAAGTGGTACTGCAGACAGAACCAAATGCTTTATACACATAATGAATTCAAGTACCTGTATTCCTACTGTGCACGCATATTGAAAATACCCAATTAAAACGATGTCTCGTGTATAATGCGCAATCCCATTTTCAGCAAAGTAAAATGAGTAAAAATTGCGTGCATTACATGCGAGATCTTATAGAAAACTCTACAAACATTAACAGTCTCTAGAGAATTTAAAAAGTTTCATTCTCATCAGGTTTTCTAAATGCTCGGCGTCTTAACCATTTCTAGACTTGTTATTAAATTGTTCATTAAACTAAATCCTCTTTGTTCGAAATATAGAAGTGATCTTGTTGTTTAATAGATATCTGAATATGTCTTTAAATATCCAGTTTCTAATTTTTTCTTAATCAGTATCTTGAACCTCGTTTAGGAGTTTAAACGCAACAATGTCTGCTTTTGCAGCTTTGACAACTACTTCAAATTTTGGCTTCTTAACAGATAACCTGCAGAAAATAGTATAAATTGTCCTTACCTGGAACCCCTACAGATTTTATTTTTTTCTCCAGCTTTCTGGAGTTTTTTTTTTGTTTTTTCTGTCCACCCTGGCCATCGGACGTTACTCCTTTTCTATGTTAACTAATGTTGCCTTATTTTAATTTCTTATTTTGTCTTTTATTTTTCTTTTCTTCATTATGTAAAGCACTTTAAGCTACTTTTTGTATGAAAATGTGCTATATAAATAAATGTTGTGGTTGTTGTTAGCTAAGTCTCAATGCCACTCATCAGGGGAATAGCTTTCCAAGCATCATCTATACCCAGGTCCTCATGATGTGCCACACGATATTGCTCTGATAAGTGTGGAATAGACTGGCACAAGATTAGCTACACCTTTTTATTTGCTCTGCAAATCATGTGCTGACTGGCACTATGAAGCAAGTTGGTTTTAGCAAGCATTCTGGGGTGTGTTTTAAACCTTAAACATCAATACTTCCATTTACTACTTGAGCCCTCTTCAAGATTTTTGCTTAAACATAATTAAACTAACTTTTATAGCAATTTTGTTTGAGACTCATTTAAATTGGATCGGTAATTGATCTAGTTTAATTTTTATAGTTAACGTTTTGTCAAAAGTTTTGTCTTTTTGTGAGTGATCTTGTAAAATCTATTAGTGATGCTCCTAAAATGCATGAGTGATCGCTCATGTGCTCAGCTCAGATGGAACACTGCTGCCAGGTTAGTGTAGTTCAGCACTTTACCCATTCCTTTTCCAACTATAACATCAGGCAATTACATAGAGTAAAAGATCTGGCAGGAGAAAAAGTTATACTTTTATATATATATTAAAGGTAATATACCCAAAATAATAAACAAATACAAATTTGAGTGTTGGCGAATCATACATCCCGATAGTGCTAGATGTGTGGTTTCAGGCAGGACACTAACTTGTAGTTACTCGATTCCTTCTGATCAGATCTCTTTAGTTCATCATCTGCACAAGGTTATTATGGTCACCAAGAGAGAATTAGGTCTTCTCAAGATGGGGAAACAGTGTGAGAGAGACAGCTTCTTGGTTACCTCTGTCTTTATCTTCCTTCATATACCTCCCAGACCGATAGGACAAGCCGACTTTCAGTTCTCCAGTTCTACCCCCATTCTAGTCCAAGTTTTTCTATTGGCCGTTGAAGGGGCGTCATAAATTCTACCAACTTATCCCTTTCATTTGAGGCTGTACTGGCCAATTAATGGTCTTTTCATCTCAGCCCACCTGTAATTCTTCAAGCCAGGTGGACAGAATTTCTAAGATTTATCAATACTATTTTAACCTGCAGAAAAAAAAACACTTGTTCTAAAGTGTTTTATTCTCAAAGTTCTTATTTTTATCATATTATTGTTACACTATTCTTCTCACATTTGCTAAACTGAAGAAGTTCGAGTTTCACATTACTTCACTGTTATTCCCTGGTTACAAGGGATAGTTCTGGACACAAATAAATTACAGATGGATTAAGCGTATGTTGAACATCATTGTTTAATGAAAGCCCTGTCCTTAGCTTTACTTTATTTTGGCCCTCCTGACCTGAAACTGCAGTTGTGGCTGCCCCTGGCTTGTATAACAGCCTAAAAAGCCTCAAATTAATGAACATTAACTTTTTCTTGTGTTGTTCAATTCCCCATTTTCAATTTCCTTCTTAAAAGATGTTTTTGGAGGTTTCTGGTTTTGATTCTTTGGTTTCAAGATTTAGGAAGTACTGTCACTCCTTGTTCAAAGGTTGTGGACAAATAGTTTAACAAAATCCCAAAAATTTCATTTCTAAAATTCATATGCACAAAGTTTATTGTAAAATGAACAAATATAATCTGCTAAACTGAAAATCAAATTGTCATTTATTTCACTGCTGAAATGGCCCAAGACTTAAAACTGCATTTCTGAAGTACAAAAAAAGTAGCTAATTTGTTTCACCCTTTTCCAATTATTTTGCAATTTACCATAGTCTCTTTTAACTACATCTAGGGCTGGGCAATATGAAAAAAAGTCTTATCATGGTAAATGTTTCTTATAAGTCCATATTGATACATATCATAATATAAAACAAATCAGTATTTCTGTCACGCTTAAAAGTGCCTTTTTACTCCTAAGTTAGATGTGAAGATATAAGGTTGATTTGTATAAATATTATTTAATGTCAGAAGTGGAACATGACAAATGTACTGTAGAACATTATACAACTGTCTTTCAAATAAATAAAACAGATGTATATCATAAACTAAAATCTTAATTCTGGCCAGTCAAAAGTGTTACAGGACAACACAAACTAAATGCAAACTGAATTCTTTGATCAATTCAAAAGCTTTCAAGTTTCACAGGAAAACACTAAAAAAATGCTGGTCAACTCCAAATAAATAAAATAAAATCTTAATTATAAAATCTTAAATCTAAAATGAAAATCTTAAAAGTTTTCATGTTTTACAGGAGAACACAAAGTAAATTCTTTGGTCAGTTCCATATAATGAAACTAGGTATTAATACAAAATAAAATATTTTAATACAAAATGAAATCTCAAAAACTACCTCTATACTGTATTCTTTCCATTGTACAGATTCAAACTGTTTTAAATGGTTGGGAAACAAACACACAAATAGACAAAAAACATTCAGTATATATCCTCAGTACAAATTCAAGCAGCTTTCAAATGTAAATGAAAGAGAACATAAACAAAATTGATTAAAAAAGAAAGGAAGACACAACATTAGTACAGCACTCGCTTGGGTCTGGGACTGTAAAGTATTGCACTCTGTGTGCTGTAAAGGATGGCATTGCTTCAGATGGTACAAAAGATTAGTGGTATCGCCTGTCTTCGTGGGAACATGCTTTCAACACAATTTGCAGTGCACATTACTCTGCTTCTTGTTGGACTGTAAATAGCCAAAATATCTCCACATTACTAAATTCCACTGACCCTTCTTTTCAACAATGTCCTCATCTTTTGAGCCTTGAGCGGTGTCTTCTTTGGTAGCGCTGATTTTTTTTTTCAAGTTTTCGTTAACATTTTCTGTCATCATTTTCTCTTTTATCTTGCTCCTACTCCTGATGTAATGGTGTTTACAGCTGCTGTAGTCCAAACATTAGCACGTGTGCCGCTGCTCCTGCCCTCAATTCTGTGTGCGTCAACTTAACCTGACGTGACTCTACTCCAAACACATGATTGGTTCGGTGTGACGCTATTCTCATTATCATTAGCTTTCTATGTTGTCTGTCAAAACATGGATGGAATGAGTTCTATCAACTTGTATCAAACCATGTCTTCTATTTCTATTGAGGAAAAGTTATTTCGTGACAATTATCTTTATCATTTATCGCCCAGCCCTAACTACATCCCTATAAATTTGATCTATTTGAACTATAATTTTATCAAGGTAATTTAATCCTCATCAGAGATTTTCTTTACTTAAGATGTCGTTTAATTGTTTTATTAATTTATCTTCCATTTTCTGAGTTTCTTTTTATAGTAAGCTTTCTACAACAAATAGCAAATTGCATGACATTTTATTTAAACATTTCAATTTTATGTATATGTAACATAATTCATTTCTTAAATGTTTCAGTAGGAATTAACCTGACTTCATTAATAAAATTATCCTCCTTGAGCAATTTATTACTTAATTCCCAGTAACCTTGAATTGCATTTTTATCTTTCTTGCTTGGAAAATCCAACAAAATATATTTATGATGTGGAAATGTAGCATGAACATGTAGCTTCAGAAAAAAAAATGTACACATGACAGGCAAGGGATAACTTCTGACATAAGAAAAGAATGGCTTTAAAATGTATTAGATGAGTTAGTTATGTTTTGGTGGAAACAATTAAGAAGAGTTTCCAACAGTAATTAAGTGAGCATCAGAATATTTCTCTCTAAATATTAGACAACACATATGCAAAAGCCTTAGAATGAGTTGTACCACTCAAGTCATGTGCACTGCATACTATGAAAGTTGATTTATCCAATTTTAAATACATAACATCAAACTGCCATTTTCAGACAAACACGTTTCATTGATATTTCCTTTAAATGCAACGCCTAGAGAATGATGACAGCCATAGTTAAAATAAATTTGATCTCCTTATTTGACATCATCATCAACATAAGAGTGTGTCTTTTGGGGAAAAAACATAGTTATATCTACAAAAAAAGTAAATTCTACAAGATAAAAATCTAAATTTTAGATAGTCATTTAGAAGTCCGTAAGCAAAGCACTGAATACAAAAAAGACAAGAAAGAGAGTAGAAAGCCCAAAACGGAACTTGAGGGGTGAGTCCAGGTCATCACTCCAATATGCCAGCTACAACATGATTGTCATGTTTACACAAAACTGGCAATGAACACATCATAAATGTGTTCAGAATGGGTCGGAGTGGGTTTATCTCTTTGTTTTGAGAAGGTTTTGTTGTGTTTGGGACTGTTAGTTTGAAGATCCTCAGATTCTCCTTATGTAAATTGAAAAATAATACATGCAGAACAAAACAGGCAAAAGTAAATTTTGATAGAAAAAAGCTTCTACAAATGTAACAAAATAGTATTTCTTTAATATACAAAGGAATAAACAAGACACTTATTCAGTAATTTAAATGAATTATGTTTAAAACCGTAGACCAATACACAATAAGGATATATTAATACATTCAAACCTGTTAAAATGAGAGCCTCTTTATTAACATCATGAAATAATTATTCATTGTGATTCTTGAGAATTAGTAAGAGAAACAGAAATGCCTTTTCACAAATCTTTTATTCAGGAAAAAATACAAATTATGACAAATAATAATAACAGTGTAAGTCAGGCACGAGTTAAAACAAAGGCAGCAGATTTTTAAAGTGTGTGGTAGACTGAATGAATGATACAAAAAGGAAAAACAAAGAATTGCCTGCAAGAAATTAACCTTTTATCTTAGGATTAACATCCTTAGTGACCACTTCTAAGTATAAAAAAGAAAATTCTATTCCATGCTTTGAACAAACATATGGGGTGAGTTTAACACTAATGTTTAGAAATGCATTCATTTTTGATGTGTACTGGTCAATAAATCTTAAGACAGTTCTTTGCATATTGTTATTAAATGGCTTATCAGGAGAGAAATCAGTCCATTAACATTTTGAGGTAAAAGGTGCACATTATGTTAACTGTATAAATAAAACATATATTGTTAAAAAAAAAAAAAAAAAAAAAACTTAAATTATGCAATTTACAAAAGAAAAAAGAGATTAAAAGCCATTAAGAAGAAACAATTAAAGCTCATCCAATGCTGTGTTTAAATGCAACAAAAAGAAAAACAAGGGCTCAAATCAGGCAACACATCAGGCAACATGAATGCTACTATTGAAAAATGTCTAAACAGTAGAATCCCTGAATCCTACAAAAAAAGTCATAATGCCAGACCACCTTAAATTCCTTTGTACCTCTTCATCATCATCTTTGTTTTGCAAATGTGTCAATCAGCACAAGCAGCAAGCAGCCTGCTATCCCACCTCCTACTGATACAGCTGACATTCTCCCAGCTCAAGTCTCTTTATCTGGGTGTGAGGTGCCTTGAGTTGTATAGGGTAAATAATATATTGTTAATTGGAATACATGCATTTCATGTGTGTTCTGTGTCTATAACGATCTGGGTAAATGCTGGATGACAGGAAATGCGAGGCAAGAAAGGTTGAACGCATAAATAAAACAGAAACATTTTCCATGTTATAATAATGACATGAAGTGTATAATGTGTGAAGACTTTAGTCCAAATATCAAATAAACACATGTGCTTTTATTCAAGAATAAAACCAAAGAAAAATAAATCATTCAATTTACATGTTGCTGTCAATGAGTTAAAAACCAAAGTTCAAATGCCAATCGAAAGAAAACTGACATGTCTTCTTGGATGGTGCAGAGGTAGGAACTGCTGCTTTATAACGAAAAGGTTGCGGATTTGAATCCAGGTGTTCCTTGTTTTTAAGTAGGAAGCTGCTATTATTATTATAATAAAATAAAAACATATTTCATTTGAGTCTGTAACAACCGGTGTAAATTTTGGATACTTGTAAAAGTTAGCTTTTTTTTTTTTTATTCAGTTTTATTCTGTCAGTGATGTTTACGTTGTAAAACAAACTTGCCTCACCCTCTCTGAGTTGATGGCGTTTATCTCCATTCTTTTCACAAGAGCAGCAATGACCACAGTTGGTTGATACCTGGTCAGAACTATTTGTTGTACTGGCAACCAAAGATATGATGCCCTGTGACTGCTATCTGACTATCATGTGACATTTGCGCTCTGACAACAAAGACACCCGTGCAGAATGTGTGAAAAATGACAGATTTGCTGCGATCTCAGACATCTGGCAATGTTTTGTTGAGAACTGTGTTATGAGTTACAACCTAGGGCAACATATTACTGTTGATGAGCAACTGTTTCCAACCAAGGTCCATTGTCCATTCTTGCAATATATCTCAAGCAAGGTTGACAAATTTGGCATAAAGTTCCAAGTATGCTTTTGTTCAAGAATGAAACTAAATAACAAAAAATTCAAGTGACAAGATATCAAGAAGACATGATTCCCCAGAGTTTGTGCGTCTCCTTATCTACCTTCAGTGATATATTTTACAGGTAGCAAAAATTTACACCGGGCGCTACTGACTCAAATCAAATGTATCTTTTTATTATATTGCAGTAATCATTATAGACGGAGGATGAGACAGTAAAATGAGAACACAACACAGTCAATAGATGTGTGACAATGCATTGGTGCTTTTATTAAAACAAAAGTCAACAATCAGGAGTTCAAAACCCCAAAGTGCAAAATCTGGAGTGCAATTACAGTATTCCACAATAAATAAAAAAGTAAATAATCCAATGAAAACCCTGTGTTGTAAAACCAAGTAAATACAACAACTAAAAACAGTTCAAGTTCTTTGGCAGTAGGTCTAAAAACATGTTCCCTGTGACACCAGCCTCCAAAGGAGCACACACCCACACTTTACTTGTGAACGGTGACCACATCATTTCCTTCCTCCAATCCTGGTGAAACCGCCATGTACTAACTTATTTGCCCCATCCACTCCATCACAGTGCAGTGCCTTCTATGGCCACACCGAATGCAGCTCCTCCCTTGGCAATACCCCTTTCTCTGCTGCTCTGTCACCACAGCCCTGACGTCTTACACCCTGAACTTTGCAGGGCCTTCTACTCCAACTCTGCAGGAAGCCCATTCCATCTTCTTCAATCAATATCCAAAGAGATTAGTCCAGTTCTACCGGCTTCATGCTCCCAACACAGTTCTGACATTTCATAATGCCGTTGGGAACTCCTTACTGCCACCCAAATTGCATCCACTAAAGACATTTTCATCAGACATCCCCCTTTCTCTGCTCAGGCCCCCCTTTTAAACGTCGATAGTTGGGCGCAGGTACCGTGATGATGCCAAATAGAGTGCTAATGAGACAACTGACTTCCACTCACATTCATATGTGAATGCTTGGTTGGCCAATTACCCACTAACACCCTGGAGCCACTTCACCATGCTACCCCTCCAATCTACACCTCCCTTTCACCCGAGTATGCCATTTATTTATTTACAAACATGTCACCACAAATCAACTATACCACATTCCTATCTTTCACCTAAGCCCAAACAGACACCAAAATTAATTGGCAACAATCAAAGCCCAAGATCAACAAACTAGAAATAAAAACATTTCCTGTTAAGATTTCAACTGAAATCTTAAATGGCTTAAAAGTGCATTGTGGTAACATTTATATCAACATACTAGTGAGTCATAGGTCCCAACCTTCATGAAACCTCTAGAAATGACATATAACAATAACTCCTGGGAGACACATAAAAACTTGAATAAAAATATGATTATAACAGTCATGATCTGTGAGAAACACACAATTAAGAATTTGATCTTTGGTCTATCTGTCCCAGAAAAATAAATCAGAAACCAAGAAGGTATCAGAGTTAATCAGTGAAATTACCAGAACAGATGAAGAACATGCCAGTTGTCTAAATGAGGCACTTCATAGTGAAAGACAGTCCTTGCATTCAGAACTCAACCTCTTAACAACAAAAGAAACACAGCAATTCATTTTTAAATCACAACATCATTACTATGAACACGGAGTAACTCAACAAATCCACAAGCAGGAAGTTTGCAATGCAATCTCAGCAATTACCAACACCAACAGAGACAAAATCATTGACCTTAAAAATATAATAAACACATTTAGAGACTACGATAAGGCCTTATATTCTACTCAGAGTAAAGAAAACAAGACACAACCTAACGTGTTTTTCGATGCATTACAGATACCACAACTAGACAGTCTCAGTGTAGAAGAACTGGACAAACCCCTGGCACTATCAGAATTACGAGATGCTACGAACTCACTTCAGAGCGGGAAAGCAGCAGGCCTTGATGGTTACCCTGCCGAATTTTATAAAAAAATTCTCACTTAAGTTAGCTCCACTTTTATTAGCAAAATTTACAGAAGCTAGAGACAATAAAATTCTTCCTCAAACTTTTTGCCAAGTATTAATTACCGTGTTTCCTAAGCAAAATAAGGACAATGTGCATCATATAGACCAATCTCACTTCTGAATAACAATGTTAAGATACTCCCCAAAGTCCTTGCCAGTAGGATTGAGAAAGTTCTTCTTTCAATAATATCACAAGACCAAACTGGATTTATTAAAGTCAGACACTTAGCTTCTAATCTTTCACCTGTTTAATGTAATATACTCACCCACAAAGTCTAACACCCCGGAGATATTATTATTGATGGATGCCAAAAAAGCATTTGATATGGTTGAATGGAACTACAGTTTCACCACATTGGAACAATGTGGATTTGGCCCGTATATATGTGCATGGATTAAACTGCTGTATACCAGTCCAGAAGCTTCAGTTTGTACTAATAACATTATTTCAGACTAGAAATTCAGAATTAGAACGTGGTAATAGACAAGGATGCCCCTTGTCACCACTGCTTTTTGCAATTGCCATTGGCAGTTCACTGTCAAAATGCTTATGAGACAAAGGGGATTATAACAGAAGGACTTGAACAGAAAATTTCACTATATGCAGATGACATGGTACTATATACATCAGATCCACAAAATATTGTGCCTGTAGTCCTAACAGTACTAACAGAATTTCACAAGATGTCCGGTCTCAGAATTAATTTGAATAAAAGTGTGCTGTTTCCAGTGAACTCTCCAGCATGCAATATTAGATTGGACACCTTCCCATTTATCATCGTAGATCAGTTTAAATACCTAGAGATAAACCTCACAAGTAAACATAAAGCTCTCTATCAACAAAATTTTACTGTGCACTGTCCAAAAACTTACGCAAGACTTGCATAGATGATCCACACATCATCTCGCTTTAGCTAGATGAATTACCATTGTCAAGATGAATATCCTTCCAAACTTCTTTTTCTATTTCAAAGCATTCCAATATCTATAATAGTGATCTCTCACTCAACATTTCGGAACAGGAATGGAAGGCAGCCATACACAGAATTCACCCTAGTTCCATATGCACAAAACATACAATCATTCAACTTAAAATCATCTATTGAGCACATCTGTCTTGTTTAAAATCGTCCAAAATGTTTCCAGGGCAAGATCCAACCTGCGAAAGTAGCAATTCAGTTCCAGCCTCATTGGGTCATATGTTTTGGGAGTGCACCAAATTAATAATTTGGACCAAAATCTTTAAATGCCTTTCAGACAGCCTTGGCATCACAATCTCCCCTACCCATTAACAGCTGTGTTTGGTGTACCTCCAGATGGGCTTAAAGTGGAGAAGGACAACCAAACTGTAATTGCCTTTACTTCACTATTGGCACATAGACTTATCTTGCTCAACTGAAAGAATCCTAACTCGTTAGTGGGTAACTGATATTATATACTACTTCAAATTGGAAAAAATTAAATACTCACTTAGAGGATCTGTGCAAAACTTTTTTAAAACCTGGCAGGATCTAATTAATAACATTTCAGAATAAGCATTTAAATTGCGGAAGCGGATTCTCTTCCCCTTTTTATTCTATTTAATTATTTACTTATTTTTTCTACTATCAAAGTTTCATTATGTTGGCCTAGCTCTCTTTCTCATGGGTGGGGGTTGACTTGATTTGAACCTAGTCTGGAAAAATCTGACTTGCTTATATGGAATGTTGTTTGATTTTAATAAGCTCAATAAAATGTTAAAAAAAAAAAGAATTTGATCTTTTGTTCTGAGGTTTTGCAGGTTTCAAAGAGAAATTTTACTGGTACACTTCCAGATAGACCATGATAGAGTTTATTTGCCTAGTCACTTAACTTCTTGTCACACATTGCAGTGTTAGTTTGCAGTTACAGCTTTTTCATATGTGATAAATTTAGATTAACTAGTCTGCTGAGGGTTTGAAATCAGGTGTATAAAGTCATTGCTTTTAAGTATGGTTTCTCAAATATGAGGCTGAATGTCATTTGCAACCAAGCTAATCTCCATTAAAATCTGTCTTCCACTCTTGAATTGAAGCACAAATCACCCTGTTATGGTAAAGGGGTGATAACCCCTTTTGTTCAGAGCTGCATCTTTGAAGTGTACAGGAGGAAGCAGAAAACAAAGAAATGTACCACAATTCTTAGTTGCATGGATTTATTAATAAAGATGCTGACCTTTTCTATTAATTTTCTCATTTCAAGCTTTTGGTTGCAAATTAGCAGGGACACTTACTCATCTATGCTTGTAGAGGTGAGCAGTGAAAATGAATATGCCAACTAGATGCAAATTAGAAATTGACATAGCAGTTGCTCAGGTCAAGCTATATTATATCCAGTCATCCTTTTTTCAAAACTGCTAATAAAAATGCACAATCACATCAAGTTCAAGGCAGGAAATGAGTACATCTAAAACAGTGATGACTCTGGAATACCTAGAGAAAACCTACAGAGTGGTCCAGATCTAACTATGCAACTTTCCATGCAATGCAATGCAATAATTGCATAGTTAGATCTGGACCACCCTATACAAAAGTGAAAGGAGGGAACATGGCAGTTCCATACACTCATTTCCTGAATCTCAAGGACTAATATAATTCCCAGTAATATACCAGTTCGGTGTCTGTCAAAGGTCAGAAAACCTCCAAAGGAAGCACTATGTAAACACTCCCTCAAGTAATGAGTTACACAATCATAAGAGACTCAGACAATGATTTATCCTATATAAATCAACAAGCAAATTAATAGTTTTGAAAAACCAAAGTGTTTGCAGTGGTTACTATTTAAGAAATATCTGTGAATTAGGGAAATACCTGAGTTACGGAGCTAATCTCAACTTCAATGTATTCTTTCAGGTTTTCTTTCACACTTTGCTGCAGATGTCAGCATTTTCCAATCACTGAAAACATGTTAACATTACCCATCCTGAGCCTAGAAAAGACTAACCTGATATTTACATTACAGAGTTTTGGCCCACTTAAATAAAAATTAAGATTACAGAGAAAATTTAAAACCAATCTTTCAAAAGAAAGTTTTGCTGAAGTTCTTATAGTGTTGTGTAATTTAGTGCAATAGTTAGCTATGAAAAAAGCTAAAGTTAGCTTTATGTTTTATGTGTTCATTGGGTGTTTCAAAGGATATCGCTAGAAAATGATTGTAATATAACAAATGAACCACGAAACAAACACAATGTTGGTGCTTGTGGACTTTTAATGCAGGATCTTTGCCACTTACCTTGGACTGTCATGTGTGCATGCCATTGACCTGAGAAATTACCTCATCATCATGCAAACATGTCCCACTTTATTCCTGGTATAATTTACTTTTGATTTCTGAATGTAAAAATAGGATTCTGAAAATAACAAATGGCTCCCCCTGCTACAGCATTTCTTTCATTTTCCTTCTGAAGTGAAAACCTGAGACACATAAAAATCATTTGGACACCCCTTTACACATCCAATACTAGCACCTATTCTGAGAACTGAAAGTGAAATTTGGGGTATGTGTCCTGTGTAAAACATGGATTATGGACCTGTGTCAAGTGTGACTTGGCTGAAGGGCTAAACAAAATCAAACTTATACAAACAATTTACATAACTGTAAAATACAGCATTTTAAAAATACGGTACCTGTAAAACCATTTTCTAATCCGCTTATCGAGTTTAGGGTTATAGAAAGCAAGTGATTATCTCTGCATCCTAGTATAATGCACTCTCCCTAATCCAGGAATTAGCCAAGTAAACACATCTTTGCAATGTAGAATGAAAACAAGATGACCAGCAGGAAACCCAGAAAGACACAGGCATGGAAATTCTACACAAACGGTGTCCAGCCTAGGATTTCAGCCCACTCCTGGAGTAACAATAAGCATTGCTAACCATTTTGCCACTGTGCCTATCATACTTGAAATAAAGTGTAATAATACAGTATATAAAATTTTTAAGCAATAGTACACAAATGCTGATTTATGTGACCTTCGGCAGAAAACTGACAAACATTAAAGCATTTCAATTAAAGAAGCACTCTGAAGCATATTTTAAGTAATTACTTCTAACAAGTATGCAATCATCACACTTAATTTTCAGCAAATTGAATATTATGCCATTTCCCTATTTTAACTTGTATGTGCACATTTTTATGACAGTTTTGTTTAGGCATAGCCAAAAAAACTAAATCCTTTATGGCTACAGTGATAAAAATAAAAACTTTTTGTGTAAATAGAACAGTTTAAGTGTTACTAATAATCAAATAGATATTTGATTTTAATGACTGACCAAAATGTACACAAAATACTGGAATGAGAACCAACTCAAATCAGGGTTACTGGAGGTATGGCAAACACGCGACATCAAAGAGCCCATGAATCCTAGCGTTCATCCAAATAATATGCTTATACATAAGAGACAAACTTACTCTTTTCACCATCTTAAGATGTGCCCAGTCTATGTACATCAAGACAGAAAGAGAATATTCAGCTCTGTCAAGTATTACAACTATAAACCATGCCTATTAAAGATCAGCTTACCATTGCAAAAGGTACATTTTGAGGGGCAAAGCCAATAAAAAATGGTTTCTCTATCTATGCTTGCCAAGTTCTACAGGCTGGTTTCACTGGATTCTGTCCTCACTGCTGGCAAAACATCCTAGTACAGCATCTGTTCAACTCAGGACTGCAAAGCAATACAGAGGGTTGTGAGCTTAGCTAAGGATAATACCAGTGTTGTAAAAAGTACATAGAAATGATACTGTAGTAAAAGTTGAAGTACATCACCAATTTTGCACTTTCTCTGAAGTAAAAAGTATTTTGGTTAAAAAAAAAAAAGTTAAAAAAAGTACTGTATCTGCTTTCAAACGTAAAAGTGCATTTTAAAACACTGAGAAGGTGCAATGCTTTGTCTAAAGCACATAATATATTTATTTTACTTTTAAACAACACTTACACAATATTTTTCATACAGAAATGCAACACATTATAAAGAATCATGCAATGGCAACCCTGCCCTTGATCAGTTCATAACTGCAGCCAGTGTCAAGTTGATGACCTGAACTGTGTTACTAGTGAGTGTGGATAGGACTTGCGCTGTGCCTCACTTATTGGGATACAAGGAGGCAATAGATGAGGCACCCATACTCCAGGGAGAATAATAATAAAACAAAATACAAAAATAAGAATACTAAATTAAGTGGATCTCATAATCTTGTAACTCAAATTGATGCACAATATAAAAACAATGAACATCAACACAGATTGGTTTTATTATACTTCAATGAAGTAAAGATGGATTTTAGAAAGGCAACTATTACATTAAATTACAATCCAAAAATGTAAGAATTGCTGTTTATCTTTAACAACGATTCTCTTTGCTAAATTTGGTACCCAATTTTATTTTTAAATTAAACTATAGAAATAATCAAAATTAAACTCAAGGCATATTAAAAACTCTCCAGTATAACCAGATGTATATCAGTTGATTGTCTTATAATATATATATATACACATTTTTAATGCACTCCCATTGAAAATTTAAATTCTACAAAATAACATTTTCCCCACACATAAGCATTAAACCAAGATGCATTAATACTACACTACAACAATTCAATTTAATAAGACTTTAATATAATAAAACAGCAATTACAAATTTGAAAGTCAAGTGTTCTAATGACAAATATTCTGGACAAGAGTCAGTTCTGTTAAATGTAAATGCTTTCCCCTGAATCATGTAAAAGACTAATAAAAAGGAAAGCTCAGAGTGAAAAAAGTCAGTTTTTGCAATTCAGTCGAATACAGAGTAACAGATGTGCATTATTACTGAATAATTGACCAAGACAAAATATATCACTACTGTATTCTAAGTTCACACTTGCACACAAAACTAGAATGTTCACTTATTAAGCCACCTACAAATGCTTTCATTACTCTTTGTGGCTCTAGTAGTTTCTGATCGGTAGCACAGGGCTCTGTTAGCTTTCCCTGAGCTCAGATTCCATAAGGTAGCAACAAAAATAGTGTACTGTACTGAGAAAGACCCCTTTTATTAATTTGCTCTCACATAACAAGGAACAGCAAGACTCCTCTCAAGCCACAAGATCTCATTGGAACTCATTGGAAGTCGGTCTTTTCCAGTTCACCCAGGACCTTTACAGCCAAACTCACTCTAACGTTTCAATAGTTGGTCTCTTAAGAATCCACCATAATATCTTGTGTATACAATAAATTGATATTTTTTGCACACTAACTTGTGGTCTCAAAATATTACTTGTGCCCATAAAATCTTGTTTGCAAAAGATTAAAAAGGTGCTGATTTTTGGAAATTCAGTGGAATTCTTGAAAGCAGCAATTTCCTTGAAGGGGCTTTCCTTCAAATAAGACTGTGGGGAAAGTTCACATTCAGTTTCCATTTCTCAACAGTGGGTGAGAAGTATGGGACTGTTCTACCAATTAAGTAGTGGAAGGCACACTCGTGTGCTTTTATTTTTGAATGATAGGCAGCATTATATGGTCTGTGTCTGAGCAAAGCTGAACTATAATCTTTTATGAATTTATAATAGCTTGTTCTGTGCAACAAGTACTTGCTGAAAAATGTAATGAGGTAAAAAGTATGCTATTTGCCTAAAAATATAGTGGGGTATACGTAAAAGTAGCCCTAAATAATATGTACTCAAGTAAAGTACAAATAGCTGAGAAATGTTACTTAAGTAACAAAGTAGTCATGTTTCATTATTTTACACCTCTGTATATTACTGGTATGCAGCTCTCTTCTGTTCAGGACATGTATAACACATACAGCCTTTTAAGGCAAATTGTATTCAAAGTGCCAACACCACTGAATAGTCAGGTTTCTCCCTCCTTCATCGTGGCAAATTATACATGAGTGCGACACTAGATTCAGAGCCAGTATTTACCTTCAAGTCATCAAGCTAATCAATATCTGCTCACAAGGTCACTTATACAAGTAGTATTCAATGAATGTTTCTTTTATGCGCTCTATTTTCTGTTATTTCAATTAAAGTGTTATCACTGTTATGTGACAGACATTTAAATAAGAATCTAATTTTACTGTGCATGACAAACCCAAACTTGAATAATACCACCCCATTTACACAACATTGATTTCAAAAAACATTGTAGACAATACACATTACAATTGAATGCACTGCAACATATATGGGTTTCCAATGAGAGTAACATACAGATAATTCTTATAAAGAGACAGGTTTGACACCTTATTATTCCTAAGTAGTTTTGCTTCAGTACTCAATATTTTCAGCTTAGACTATGTGTATAGACCAGGGAAGGGAACAAATACTAAAGTTACATCCTGTTAAGCCTACTAGGTAGGTCAATTAATATACTTCACCAAATAAGAGATCCAAAAAGTCTTGCATTCTTGTAGAAATCACCACTAGTAAAAATTTGTTTGCTCGCTTATTAAATTTAGTAAAAACACATTTTTATTTTACTCATCACTGATTGCCGTAGAAACAGTATAACTAGAATAACTAGAAAAAAGAAAAACTGCTGCACAAAAATGACACACTGATTTTAAGCCTGACATTTCAGACTGATGTCCAGGTGACAACAACTACCCATTCCATTTTTAAGGTTAATATGGCATCTGTCCTCAAGCTCAGTAAAAGAGAAGCAATTTCCATTGACAAGATGGCATGCTCTTTGCAGCTCAAGGCTACTTACTGTTGCATTATAGATGAAAATCAGTGTCACAGAGTCTAATAATGTGCAGCTCCCGCTGGTTTTAGATTTTGTCCGAACTACTCTTGTCACTTTTTCTTTGCTGGTGCTTTACCTGGAAAAACAAATTTTAAGTAAAAAGGAAAAGTAAGACAGAGTGTATTTAATACTGCCACCCTCTTAGTTATACAACAGTTTTTCTGTATAGACAACAGCAATTACTGACTTAACAATGATCTTAAGTAAGGTTCTCTTTTTAAGCAAATGAGTCAAACATCTTACTTGACAAAGAAATGCAAAAATATTATTAAAGAAGGATGTAAAAGGATTGTTCACTTTTTTTTCTCAAACCCTACTTTTTATGTGTCTTGATAAGCTCACATGAAAAGACTTCCCTAAAGATGTTTTTTATACAATGATCCAAGACTGCACTTAGTATAAACAAATCATATTTAGCAAGTACTGTACTTTATGCCTCAGTTTTTCATATAGTAAATTAAACTTGCCTTTGGCTCCTTTGCCTTTTTTGCCTCCTTTCTTGCCTTTTTTGCCACCCTTCTTACGTTTTGCCATCCTTCGTTCCCTGAAACGCCTCCAGTAGAATTGAATAAGGACTGCAGCCTTAGTCATAAGGTACAGCTTATGCTCCAGTGCTTTCTTCCTCTCCATAATAAGACGCTGTCTCTCCAAAGCTTCCTTGTATTCCACTTCCAACACAGCAAACCTCTGCTTCAAATCATCCATTTCTGCCTTCTCTTGTATGTAGAAACCATTTATTTCCTCATAATCCATATGCATTCTCCTAAGCAAGTCTTCCTTGTCTTCTATAAGACCTTTAATCTCTTCTTCCACTCTAAAATTCATCTTCCTGAGAATAATTTCTGCATCCCAGTTATCATCAACTAAGCGAACAAGTTGCTGTTTCACCTGTTCAACAGCTTGCTGCAGGTGGATTTGTTTTCCAGTAGAAACTTGATGGATTGCTTTGACCTTCCGATGTGCAGTAACTAATGTTCGCATATTCAACTTCTCTGCCTTTCTCTGAGAGTGCTGAGATGATCTTTTTACCAACCAGATGTCCTGATCTAGCATGGAAATTTCTGATTCTTTATTTTTAACTGCAAGAGCAAGTTGATCCTCCAAATCCTTTACAATTTTCATGTTCTTCTCACGTCTCAGCATCATCTTTTCGAGGTAGTAATTTTTCTCATCTTCTACAGGCTTTCTAGACCGCTTTTCAGAGAGAAGGCTGCGAAGCTGAGTAAGTCCTCGTCCCAGCTCTATTGCAGCAGTTCCCTTCAATGCCCCCTTTTCTTTTAGAGCTTTACAAGTGACTGGATTTACCTGAAACAGTCGCAGAATGTTTCTCAAAGATTGGCAAATAGCTTCCTTTAGCTTTACCACATGTGGGTCACGCTCTTTGCCCTCCTTTTGCTTCAAAAGATTCTTCAGACGGTCTTCTAGGTGGTGGTGCTCCTGTAGAGTTTTCAAAAAATCCTCTCCCAATATGTCTCTCAATTGCTGTAGATTCTCCAGGCAAAAAGGCAACAGGAGCATAAGTAGTTCAGTCTTTTTGAGGGTTTCATCCAGTATTGATGTAACATGTTTGTGCCTCCTTGAGGAAACATGTTTGTGGGTATGTTTTAGTTGATCCATGGTAGAGCTTAAGTCCTAGATGAATAAAAATAAATACATGTTTAGGATTAGGTGCTTGGATAGTACACAACCAGAGACCGATTTTCAGAACTAGCATCAAGAATAAACAGTAAGTTACGTATTAGACCAGTATTTCCCAACCTCGGTCCAGTAGCCCCCGTCACTGCAGGTTTTTGTTCCAACCAGCTTCTGTTTTTAATTGGACTCCTGGGCTAATTAAGTGAGGTGTTATTTCCCAAGTTCTGTGTTTTGGGAACAATATAGAAATTAGAAAACTAAGTTTGGTAAAAAAAAAATGTACCAAGCAGTTATATGGGAATAATGTATTTTTTTCTTTTTAACAATATTTTCATCTTGATTTTTATTCTACTTTTCTAGGTGTTCTAATTGTTTAATTAATCCATTATTTACTAATTAGTGGGTCTGATGCTAAAGTACTTGCAGCCTTTGATTATTCAGTGTTGTTTGCCAGTGTGTCTGCTCTGCTCATTTTTAATTGTCATTAATAAGATACAACGAAGGGGAAAAACTGCAGAGAGAAAGGGCAAAATATAATGAAATCAACAAAGAGAGTTAAGCATGTAAATCTATAGCAAAAGCAGAAATATTTCTAAATGTCTTATAAAAGTAAAAATCATGCTGCTGTGCTTTTCTGAATGTAGAATAAAAGAAAAATAATACCAGCTAATTAAATGAGATCAGTGCTATCAGGTGTTGTCACCAATTAGGAATCTGTTTGGAACAAAAACCTGCAGTCACAGGGGGGCCACAGGACCGAAGTTGGGAAACACTGTATTAGACAGTCAAACTACCTCTTAAAATTGTATATATTATCACCCATTACTAATTGAAAAAAAAATCACAAAATCAAGAATGGGATTAGTCTTTTTCCCTTACAGGGACTGAAGTAAAAGGCAGGAACATAAATACTGTATGTGCTGGTCTTCTCCTCTAGTTTGGAAGAGCTGTAAACCCAAACTGACCCCATCCACTGAAATAACCACAAAAATACTCCAGGACATCACCCAATGGTCTGATAATTAGGACAGGTTCTGAGAAGATTAATTAAAGAGGTGTGTCAGCAATGCATGACATAAATATTTGTTTGCATTTTTCCAGTATGGCCCCAAATCTTTTATGATGCTTTCTGCATTGATTTATATATGCATTCAACAAATTATATTGTGGAATCATACTGTTAAAAATGGTTACTTAATTTATCGATGCATTTCTTCTGTCTGAGTTATGTCAAAATGCTGTACTGTGAAAAAAACTTTATAAAAACATTTCATAAGAAACGTAATGCTACTAGGATGATTTACATCCCTAATAAACATGAGCTGGATTAAGTAAGTCTGGGAGATGAACGGATGAAAGCTGCCATCAGGGTTTGATGAAGTCATAAAACACAACAAGTTTAACAGATAATATGTTTACAGGCCAGTATTGTCATGTGTACAGAGTACAGTGAAATTTACTTACATGTGCTAATCAATATACAGAATGTTGCCACTCTCAGGAACCATTATTAGCAAATATAGCAATCTTACCTTGAAACTACTGCCTTCCTTATCCGATAAATCTCAGAACAAAATTAGTATACAATTGTAAACAGAATGTAACAATTCCATATCGTCTTTAACAACTCTAATAGGGTGTAATAATCAATGGGTGAAAGCTACAATGTGATAATGAAGACCTCTTCTTCACCAATTGGACTGTCACATTCAATTTCAGTTTAAAGAATGTGTGTCACACGTGGTAGCATTTAATATACCTTTGACAGCAGTGAAACACATTTGCATACACTCACCTAGACAAAGTATGAGCATTTATTAAAACTGTAGTACAAATATCAACTAAAGGCATATGTTTTTAATAATGGGATAGAAATATGACAGGAAAAAGAGTGCTTTTTAAAAAGTACGCTGATTATTATTATGTGCTTAAAAGGTTGTCTATTATTTCTCTTCTGCTGAATTTTTTGCTGCATTATTACCTGTTGTAATGTATGTTTGAACTGGCATAGTTTTATCTAGATAACCAACTGAGACAGCCATTCTTTGACTGTGAAATTGATAACTACCAACAATTTATAGAATTATGGAACCTGCATTTTGACTTTGGAATTTAATGACTTTGCCTGTCGAGGCCTGAAGTGTGCCACAGTGTCACTGTCTTACCTTTGTCTTTCGGTAGTGATTTGTTGTATAAATACTAAAGGTAACTGAAACACACCTAGATAATGAAATATCAGTAGTGTATTGGGTAACAACATTTTTAGTTTGGTTAGGAGAAGAAACAGATTCTTGCTGCTACTCATCGATGAACATTCTACATAAAGCTGGCAATGGGATAAGCACACATTCAGTAATCCACGCCCACTACTCTCAGAGTTTGTTCATATGTCTTATCAATAGCCATGGTGAAATAGTCACTAACAGGGAACTGGTAACACTAAACTATTATGAGAATACGGGTCACATTAAGGATGACCATGCTTAATTAGCAACTTACCCTTTCTACCTCTTGTTACCTTGATATGCATGGGTATAATATACAGATTCCACACTGCATCTGGTGCATGGGAGAAGCCAACTACGGATGATGTGCTAGTTTGTCACAGGTCACACTTAGGCACTAATCTACATGCACTCAGGGGAACCAATTTAGAAAAGCACACCTTTGGGATGCAGGAAGAAAACTAAAGTACCTCTGGAAAATCACACACACAATCTCTAAACGGGTTATCATTCAAACTCCATATGTTTAGTCTTGAATTCAGAATCTTGCATGCAGTAGTTGAGTGCCCTACTGACCATCTGATAACTGAACCTCAGATCCACTAGGTCCTGCAAACTAAAAAATAATACAGAATCTATCCAGACTATGAAATAGTGGACCAGATATTCATGTTGCACACATATACTTTGTGGATCTGGAAATAATGCTTATGACCATATTCTCCATGATAACTTGTGGGGTTTTGGGTGTACCATTCTGTCTCTGTATTTGCAAAGCAAGATTTGGGCATTGTGCTCAACCAAAGGTGTTCATTATTTTTGTTGTGTAATTACACTGTAAGTCTGACTAGGATAATAATTCATACATAAGGAGTATTTATGAAGCATCCTACACTCACTCCCAGATAGGAGTTCACAGTTGAGAGTAAATGACACCACAATTTAATGGCAATCCAAGCTGCAAACTGGCACTTATGAAAGACTTTTGTAGATTCTTTGGAAACCAGGACAACTCTGAAGTTTTCTGGTAATAAAGTTAATGCTTCACCACAAAGAAGGAAAGGAATAACTAATATGGTAGGATATTGCACTAAGCTGTACGAAATTGTTGCCACTTTGCAAAAACATTAAGTGTTACGCCAATGGTCCCAAGGATCGTGGAGAACAGAGCTTAACATGTTTGATCCCGTATATCTTCAGGGTAATATGATGGCTATAAAATATACAGTTTGCATCCACGAACACCTGTGTGTAGTGATACTGTGATCCCGTTTGCGATGCACATACAGTACAAATGTATCCGCAATTGGGACAATTACTCTTTATGTGCATATCGATTTTCAACTGAATGCATCTTGCTTTAAGATGACCTCGTATGGGGTAATATACTATAATCTGCGTATTACCTTACGTGTTGTAAGTGCGTTCACAGCTTAATCAAGAAATGTTTGGTTGTGACATAACCAGAGCATCGCTAACTCAAAGCTGCGTTTTACATGTAACATTAACAAAACTTTTATTTTGGCCGACAGCACGTCTTCTTTGCGAACACGGAGCAATCATCTAACGTACAAGATACGGTACGAATACTATTCATTCTCTGCCACATACAAATCTTTTACACGTAAACTGTTATCCTGTGTTTAAAAAACAATCAAAACATTTAGGCTTGGATGTGTGTGCCGACCTCCGCCCAAACGCTACCTTCTCTCCTAGCGAGTTAAGCCAGCTCACGAGAACTCCTAAATCCTGGGGAAGTTAGGAGTAGTTTTCTAAATTTGGAAAATGTATAAAATGCTTTGCGTCACTCTTTAATTTTGGTACCCAGCTAGGCCTGTTTTACTACTCTGAGAAGCTTGAGAAATAAATACGGGCACAGGAATCAATCCTTGATTAGACACCATTCCATCTTAGTGCCCTCTCTCGCACACATTCACAATCATTCACACATGTTGACTGGGTGTCACCCATGAACGTAACCTGAACATATTTGAGATTATCGAAAGATGTGTCGAGTACATGCAACTCAGAATGTGTTTGGGTCAGCATCCAAATCTAAGACTTTGGCACAGTGAGGCAGTTATGCTAACCACTCTAATACTACGCAACCCATTAGCAAACAAAAGTAGCCTACAAATATTCATTAAAATCTAAAGTTTTCATTCAAAGCAACAAATTAAATATCATCGAGAATCTTACTAAACACAAGACAAGTAGCCCCAGTGTTAGCTCTTATTCTGGACTGGGAAGTACTGTTTTTTTTTAAGTATTAAAGCCAATAAAATGCATTTACAGCTTTCAGCAGACAAAGATAGTAGAACATACCCTTCGCTGTTATTAAGTCTAATCTATCTGAAAATGTTACCTAATAGACAGGGAACTATAGGCGGTGAACGGCATAAGCGTTCATTTCGTGCTGAATTGCCCAAGTACTGTTTATTGTTTTCTCATTGACCTTTGACCTCGACTGTCTTCTAGAACAATCTGTTGGCTCGGCCGAGGATCACAGTGCACGATGGGTAACGTAGGTTCTCGCGTCACCGTTCGTTACCGCCAAAGCTGGAACTGCAACAGAAGGAGAAAGTGTCACCGAGAATACACCATGCAACGCTAGACGAAAACGGACCATGGTATTCATTCTTAATTGTTTCCAATCTTAATTAATTTAGGGGTTTACCGTTTATTATAACTATCGGTAAACGGGGTTGAACATCCGTTCTAGTAAAATGTTAAAGTTTCGTTTTTATTTGTGCGAACGAGTAGCCTGCTCGTTAGCAGGTGTCACGACTGACAGAAAAAAAACGTGCATTTACTGTACCTTTTTTTCTCATATTGCGTAATGGTTAAGTTGCCTCTGACACATTACTGCTGCGTAAGGCAAGGTGTGAAGCTTATGGTGCAGCTGCCACAGAATGCAGGCGTTTATAAGATCAAGTGGTTGTCGCGGAGAGCAAGACAGATCTCGCAAGAGCCACTTGTGTTCTGCTATTTGATTCATTACTTGATTTTCAAACGTGCATAGTCCATTTACTTAAATATTGGTAAAGAACTGAATGACAAGGATGGCTAAACAAAAAGAAAAACGCAGCATACATCCTTTTTTGAACCTACTTATTCCAAATTATGGGTTGATCGGGTAAACCTGTCAAAGTAGGTTTCCATCACGTTCTCTCCGTGCTGACGTTGGACGCCGCCACCTAATCCCACCCTCGATGTGCATGTGTTTGATTGGCGCTTCTGAGTTTTGAGCCGTCCAGATTCATCCTTTTGAGTATCCGATTTTTTAAAATTAATTGTCAATAATAACAATAAAAATTACAATACAAATATGAGCAGTTATCATTTGGCCACTTCAAACAAAACCATTGCAGGGGTGCAGACTAGAAACAAATAAAGTTTATAAAGTAATTTATTTAAATAGGGATAAAGTCCGCATTGCTTTCATATTTTTCCATTTTGAAATAGGTTGTAGACACACTTTTACATCCTTTTTAAAATGTTCAAACTCTGGATTTTATTGCAGACCTCTTTATTATGTGCGTACAACGATGGCAAATATAATAATTAAGTACAAATTACAATTTTTATTTTCAGTGTTGTAATTTAACCTCTTCAAAACCGTTGTCTGCATTAGTCACTTTTTAATGTAAGTTTGTAACTCTATCCAAAGGTTTTTTATAATGGACATAACCAAAACGAATGCCGAATAGATTCAAAAACATTGTTACAAAAGGTACATTTGCCATCTATTAATTTTAAATCGCTGAACAACGTACAGGTTAAATTTGATTATCTTAATTGTGACATCCTTAACTTAGTTGTACAGTACTTATGGAGTATCGTCCAGTTTTTCCCAATTAATCTTTTTTCCAAATAAAGAATTCCAATGTACTGAAACAGCAAGAATGTGGTCATCTTACAATAAATACCTTAAAATATATTGTTACATCCATAATTCAAAATGATATTTCCCTGCAATTTAATGTAAACTGTAAATTCTTTAAATGTTTCTATTCGACTTTCACCACAACGTCTTGGGAGAGTCTATATTTTTTTAGGAATTGCATTTATTACAGTACAATATTCCCAAAGATTAACATAAATTTTATATTTGCTCTTCAGTTCCTTATAATTATGTAAATCGCCATTATCATTTAGTTTTTGTTTAACCCAAATTATACCATTTTAAACCCAATTTTCAAATAATAAAAATATATTTCTAATTTTAATATATTTATTGTTCCAGATAGTAAATCTATGAGAGGAAAAGTTATGCTTAAATATAAGTAACCATGTAAGGATAGCCTGTTTATGGAAACTAGCAGTTCTGAAATAAAGTAGAAATTTAATACCACTGAATTTACTTTATTTTTCAAATAAATTTGAATTCATTATATTTTACAAATAGCATTAGCAGTTTTAAAGTCTAAAGCATTTATTCCTCCTCCTGACAGAGGATGACAAATAATATCTCTTCTAAGATAATGGGGTTTATTCTTCCAAAAGAAATTAAAATATTTAGAGTCAGTTTTTCTAATAAGTAAGGTTGGTACATCCAAAACAAACAAAGCATAATTCGGTCCAGATAAAACCTCAGATTTAGGTAAAAGTATTCAAACCTTTAAAGAGAGGTCTCAATCAAGACTTTTTCAAATGACTATATAATTGGATAAAAATTTAGATCATATCTAATATTTGAATCTTGGAAATCGTAATATTAAGATAATTAATTATATCTTTACATATATGAACATTTCCCAAGACCAATTAATCAATTCAGGTTTGTTAATATTTAAAAGTAGACCATGTACAGAAGAAAATGCCTGTAAACTCCGAATTGCCTTCTCAACTGCTGTCTGATTCCTTTAAAAAACTGTGAACATTTAATTTATTTATCCTGTATGTTAATAAGCTTAAATTCTTCTCTTTCATTATGAGTACACATTACTTGTGCAACCAGTAAGAACAAAATTGGACTCATGGGACATCCCTTTTGAATTCGTCTACCTATATTAAATTTATAGGAGGTTCCATGAGCACATTTAACTGAATTGTTAAATGTATTATATAATGTTCTTATTAATTTTGAAAATATTAAACAAAGCCAAATAAATGGAGAACTTCAAAAATAAAAGAATGTTAATTGTGTCAAATGCTTTTTAACAGTCCAAAAATAATATAAAGCCATCCTGATCAATAAATTTGCTGTAATCCATAAGATCTAACACCAGTCAAATATTGTTACTGTGTGTCTTCTTTTTATAAAACCCAACTGTAACTCATCAATAACTGAGTCAAGACTTGTTTTAAGTCTCTCTGCAAAAATGTATACATTATTATTAATCAAAGTGATAAGTTGGGGAAAAGACCCCAAAACTTTTTTGATTAGAAACACATGGGTCATCTGGTCACAGTTTTGCCGATATCCCTTAAGTGTGGGTTTGTGTGCCTGAGTTGGTTCCATGATGCATGGAATCTCATCAGTGTTTATTCATTACCCGGCGACAGTAAAGTGAAGTAATCATAGTTGAGAACATTTATTCATCCATTTTCTAAACCCGCCTTATCCCTAGCAAGTTCATAGGGAGGTTGGACCCTAACCCAGAAAGCGTAATGTGTACATGATAGGAGCAATCCTTCAACAGTGTTTCAGTCCATCCCATGATGAAGCACATTAGGGCCAGTTTAGCATTGCCAATCCACCTAACTGGCATGTCTAAGTTTTGTGGTCACACAGCGGCACACTTGGAGACGGATGAAAGATAAATGAATGGGAGCATTTTTTGCTTTTGTCAATTTCATATTTAATCAGTTTTTCTTTCCTGCTTGTTTAAAAATTGTGTTCTTAATAAAGAATTCTTTCTTTCTTTCTTTCTTTCTTTCTTTCTTTCTTTCTTTCTTTCTTTCTTTCTTTCTTTCTTTCTTTGCCATCTGGCTCACTGGTATGAGAAACCCCCTCAGATAATATACCCTCCTGACTGTAAATATTTGACGCAACTATTCTTATTATGTACTTCTACCTCAAGAAGTAAATCATAATATTTCTTATGAACACCCCGATTTGTAGAATCAGACTTTTTTTCTCATTGATATCAACCTAATGATTCTCCTTCCAGTTTATAACATTTTGCAAGAGGAAAAAAATGAATGGAATTTTTTTTCTTGATACTTTATGTAAATACAGTGCAAACATGACCCAATTAGGCAGAATGCAACACTTTAGTCTGTAGTGAAGTAATTTAAAAGTAAGTAATGAACTATTTTATGTCAATTACAAATATGGCATACCCAAATTAATCAACCCACTTATTTAGATTTTGTAGTTCTGGGGACCCAAAGCACATTGACAATGTGAAAGGCACTATATAAATAAAATGTGTCATCATCAGTCTGGGCAGCACTGGGCACAAAGCAGGAACCAAATCCTATAAATGGTAGCCATTCCAGCGCAGTGCACCCTCATGCACTTGTCCATATGAGTCCAATTTAAAGTTAACCTAAGGTGCAGGTCTTTGGGATGGAGACGTTAAATAAACAAAATCTATGCAGATACATACAGAGGAATATTTCAGTCAAAATAAAACTGCAAATAAATAAAAATACTGTGCAATGTGACAATAAATAAATAATGCTGGCATGAAATGTGAGTATAAATAATTAAATGTATCATGAAATAGATATTTTGTTGCTCAGGTCTGTATGTATTTAATTATTTCTTAATTTATTTATTTCAGCGACACTGAATACAACAAAAAATACGCCCTGAAATTAAACTGTCACTATCACTCATTAATGTTGAGAGGACAGGTGCTAGCAAGTACAGTACTCATTTTGGACTTATAAATCATCCATTGAGTGGACAGAATGAGTTTCCTCATATTTGTAATTCTATCTTCCAGTCGCGAGTGGGTATAAAGGTGAGTATTGTTGTCTCTCAACTGTAAGGACATGAGTCCAATACCTGTCTTCGTGAAACCTGCTGTAAGGAGAGAACATGCATCCTGCCCTGGATAGAGAAGGATTCATTTCCCAGACAGAAGCCAGAGTGGAACAGCAAACAAATTGGCCAGCGGGAAGAAGAAATAACTTTGTGTCCAGCTGGTATTGTTTGACAAAAGCAGACTAACAGAAGTTGAGAGTTGGGAGCTGTTTCATCCCCCATATGAAAGGTGGCAGTGGTCCTCATGTGGGGTCCCAGTTGGGACCACCCACAGGGATGCTTGGAGAAATGTAGCCATGTCGGGGTCCCTACATTTTGTTAGAAGGCATTGTCGGTGGAGGACCTCCCTACTTTTTCTATGGCCCAGAAGTGCTTCCCGGAAGACATTGAGTGGCACCAGCAGCATTCCTGGGTCCGGTATAAAAAGGAGCCCACTGCTGCACATTAAGGAGTCAGAGTTGGCAGGCAGTGGGCAACACTCAGCAGAGATAGTAAGGAGGAAGAATTGTATATTTATTTTCTAATTGAGGCAGACATTTACACACAGTACAATTGAACCCTGCGTTGCAGGGACCACTTAAATTGTTAGTATTAAATTAACAGCTGGATTAGCTGAAAGATTTTGTATTTAATAATGTTTCTTTTTTATATTTTTACAATAAAGATACAATGTCTTTTTAAAATTGGCATCATTGTTTTTTAAAAATAGTAAATACTGTAAATTACATATATACAAATATTTGTAAAATAAAATTTAAGCATAACAAACATATAATTTTTTCCAAAATAAATGTTACTTCAGACAGCACTGTCACTCACCATTAAAAACTGTGTGAAAAAATATGGGAAAATATTAAACATGGAAATATCAAAGCAGATAATAAAATCTTAAATGACAGTAATGTAAGATTAAGGAGTTAATGTAATCACCAGTTTCAAAGATTAGTATATCAAGGCAGTTGTAATTATAATTGCAATTAATATACAATTAATTGGGCACTTCTGCTTGGCAGCATAGCACTGCTCCATGTAGCTTTAAGCCACTCAGATGGGAACCTCTTCAGTCAGAACCTTTAAAGCTACTTTACTCTTTTTTCACAGAACAAAGCCTAGCAGCTCCTAATGCCCCTCTATCACAGAATTGCCAAGTGTGTTAACAGCTGGCCTGCATACTCAGATATTTGACCCACTCCTTTCCATTTTGGATCTTGTACTATCACCCAGTGGGCTGTAGGGTTTCAGTTCACCTCCTTTAAAATGGTAAGTTTTTTTGGGACCATAAGCTGCCCATACCAGCTCCAAGGTGTTCAACCACTTGCCAAACCGCCTTGCTTTCTTAATAGAGGGTCTGACATTTCAGATATCCTTCATGCAGGTTACATCTCTTTTTGTCTCTTGTACTTGTATCACTGGATATTATTGTTGAATCAGTACTAAAGTTTTGACTTTGGTATCTATACCAGCTTTTGGACCTCAGTACCAGTACTAAAATGGTTTTAAAGGGAATAACAAACAACTGTAAATCCCCCCACGCCCGCAATATGTTACACCAAGCCTCCCTGGTGTGCTGCATAATTACGGCGCTACTCTGCTCACAATTGTGTTTTCTTGGTGCCGTATGATGATTTCCATTATACACTGGAATAGCTGATAGCAGCATGTGGTATTGATAGAATAAGCATAAGCACCTCCAAGTCTGATGTATTTAGTGTGATTTCTTCAGTTTTCGTTAAGTAAAGTTGACTGCCTCCTTTAACATTTTTTTTACAAATAAAGATGGTGGAATATTGATAAAAAAGAGAAACATATTTCTCCTGTAAAAGCAACTATTTGCAATCGCATACAATCCAGAAAAAGTATGTACAGGTTGGGGAGATGATTGAAACCTATAAGATTAATTTGTCCATACACTTCTTTTAGTTCAGCATCATAGAATGGCTGGAGCGTACGATGGGAACAAAGCCTGGAATGGAAGTTGACCTTAAGTCTTATTATGGAGTTTTTATAGATCTCTGCACTTCACTTTAATGTTTAATTTCAGGCTCCTGACAGATTTGAAGTGTCAGTTTGGTGGTAGTCAGCAGACATATGGTTCTCGTCTTCTTCATTGCTAATCTAACACTCACATTAAGAAAAGATATCACAGCACTTGTTAGCTTTACACCCTTTTGTCTCTAGCTCTACACCAGCACAACCATGGACTGACACACTGAATCCTACACTACATTATCTCTGGAAATGGGAGTCATTGGCTCATCCAAGGAGCCTTATTTAAGGCCTAGTTGACGCCTTGTCTTATGCAGCTGCTGCCACATTTTAAACCAGTGGTTCTGTGGGCACCAAATGTAGCTGCTTATGTTTGCAATTTTTTAATCTGAATCTGTTTTCTAACATTAATTAAAATCTTTCTGGTGTTATTGGTTGACATGTATTTCCTTGTCTATTTCTACAGTCACACATATCTACTTGCATATGTCAAATAATAGAGTCATGGGGAGCCAAAGACTCAGCAGCTCTGGGACAGAGCGCAAGGCCATCACAGGCACACTCATGGCTTCTGCCTGTCGTTGGTGGAATAGACCGCAGCTCCCTCCCAATTGCAACCATTCATGAAGTTTGTTTAATCCAGTTCAGAGTGGCAGGGAGTTATAGTCCATTTTGGTGGCATCACGAAGCAGACAGAAATCAATTGTGGAGGAAGGATCTTCTTCATTTAGTCATCTATTTTATAACATAACATTGATCAAATTCAGGGTTAGCAGGAGCGTAAGCCTATCCTGGCAGTATATTTGGAAGAAGACAAGAAGGAGCATTCACATCCTCTGTTTTTCCGCAAACGTAATTTAACATAAAATAACATTTTCAACAAAGAGGCATGGGGAGAACATGCAAAGCCCACACACACTGGGCGTGAGGTTCATATGCAGGACACTGTGCCACCCTAATTATTCTTCCTTTGTTTGTTAAGGTTGTTTTCAATTATACAGGTTAGGGCAATGTTTGAAATTCAGGCTCCTGAAGCTGTATGGAAATAGTACTAATCCTTGCAGCAATCAAAATTTCAACTTTTTTTTTATTTAAAATATAGAAAAGTTAGTGCAGCCCGAGCCAAACTAGGTGTTTAAATGAATCTCTAGGAGGAAAGAAGTAACCCAACTTCAATATGGTGCAGGCCTCAATGTGACATACTGTATTCCTGCACATAATATAGAAGACATAATTTCTTTATATTTTCTTTTTTACTTACTGATACAATAAAACATTCTCCCAGGGAATACTTTTTTTTTTGTGATGACACTAATTACTGTTCAGAAAAGGACACAGACTGTGTTGCTTGTTCCTCTGTTATAGCACTGAAACACCCAGTACTAGCAGTGACACTGAAGATTTAGAAGTTAATGAATAACATTCAAAGATTTAAGCAAAAAAGCATTAATTCTTAGTTTATTATGAAAACACAGGAGAGACCAGAAGTAGTGAACCTACCTCCATTAGGATAACTCGGCAAGTTTCACGGTCGGGGGGAACAACCTGTGACATGGTGCTAAACCAAAGAAACATCTGCAGCAGCCATTTCAATCCTTTACATGACCACTAAAGGGGACAGAGCAGTTTAGGGCATGTGTGACTGTATGATCTACACTTTGATGTTGGCAGGCGTCGCTGTTTGAGAAAATGATTTGCCCATCGGTCCCATATTTTTACTCCATTTATTAAACATTATTTCTTGTGCTTTATTTCATTAATGTGAAGTACATCTATTCAGGTCAAGGCTAATAAGGCAGACAAGTTTAAAAAAAGTTTATGTCTGGATGTGACTTTGAAAATGTGCTAGCACATCAGGATCTAGTATGATTTTGGAAGACCCTGAACATCTGCAAAGGTGTTGTTAACAAATGTAACCTTAGACAGAATTACTGGGAGATTCCTAAAGCTTGGACATCTGTTATGAAAGGTAACAGAAAATCAGTTTACACTCAGGAGGCAGGACAGAGATATATTTTAAAAATTCAGTTGGTCTGCAGTCACACATATACTGAACAATATTTCCAGAAGCCAAGGTTTCCATTTTTTTTTTAAATATTGCTGAAGAAGCTCGAGCCCAGCTGATGTTAGAATAGAACGGACCTCAAAGAACACCCTCACATGCCCATCTGTGCAGACACTTTTTGTATGCTGCATGGCAGTGTTCGGTAAGCTATATGACTGGCATTATTTGCAGTAAACAGTACTGAGCCGTGGGATTGTTCTAGAAGTGTAAATTGCTATCATTTTATTTAGATTGACAAATCCGTATTTTGCTGCCCAAATCACTTGTATGATGCCTGGTTGGGAAAGCGTATGTTTTTAGAAATTGATACGGTTTGGCTACTGCTCTCCATGTTTTTATTTCATTTTTATAGTATGCACTCCAAAATTGTACTGCCATTCTGGTAGGACTGTTAGTTGTGAGTATTAATGATTATGAAGGCTCAGTGTCTCCCGTTAGTAAGTGAAGTCTTCTAAATGCATTCTAGCAGACTAAGATGAAGGAGTTTGTTTGACAGAACTTGGATAAAGCGGTATGTTCTCTTCAAAGTCATCAGACGTTTCTGCTAAGATTGGATCAAAAGGACCTGCAGCAGAAGCAAAATCATCAGTCATATTTTCATTTTTTATCTGAGTAGTACTTTCATCTTTTGTGGTGGGCAAAGGGATTGAATAAAATAATCTTCCTCCTAGTGTAGGTGCAACTACATTTTTCAGGTTCTCTGTTCTTTGAATTGCATCTAAAACAAAACAGAAAAAGAGAAAAGAATCATGTTAATTGTGCTATAATTAAGACAGTTGTGGAAGTGGTTAGGGAGGCTCTTTCACACCACAAAGCTTAAAACTTTCCATCAGTTTATCTTTTCTAATACACAAAATACTCAAAGTGATGCACTTTATTGCGCCCTGCCTCACAGCTGCAGGGACCTCAGTTCAGTTTAGGTCCAAGTTAAAGTTTATGTTCACAGTCATTTCTGGCCATCTCAGACCACATTTCCACTGTGTGTGATGTCGGAATATTCACCCAGTGCTTTAAGCATGTCCACTTTCTTCCATAACCCAAAGGCATGCATGTCTTGTCCATCTGCACTTATAATTTGGTCTGCTAAGACTGAGGATAGGCGAGTACACGAGTGTCTTGTTTCATGCCTGAGGGTGGTGGAATCATTTTCAGCTCCCCACTAACTTGAGTAAATAGATCCAGAAGGGATACTGATGAATGGATTATACTGCTCATATATAATAATAATAATAAGGTATTGGGAATATATATATATAGTAGGGGGTTCACCCCCTGCTTACTTTGCTTGCCAACCCCCCTGGCCTGCACTATACCACAGCCACTTTGCGTCTCTGCTGCTCACGTTGTGAAGAGGGGGGCAGAACGCACCCCAAGGAGATGTGGTCACTCCTCAGAAACCCCCTCCTAAACGGTGATACAATGGGAAACAACTAGTTTTTTTTTACCTTCTCTTTGTTTGATCAGCTGCTGGCTTGCTGCTACTGCTGTGCCATGTGATCTGCATCTCGTGTGGTGCTTCAAACATTTAAAAGCCTGTACAGCAGCTGTCTTACTCTTTGTCTTTTATTTCCGGCCCCTAGCGTGGTTAAATCTCTTGGCACAAAGTCTTGTCACATGGGACGTGACTTCTTGATATTTTTTAGTTTTTTTAGTTTAGAATTTAAAAACAGAATAAGAATCTGAAAATCTAACAACATTAAAGTTCGATAAATTATGAAAAGAATGATACAAAACATATATATGTAGGTTTTAAAATAAGCCCGATTTAAAGCGTGACAAAAAAGTGACATAAAAAGTCACATAAAATCGTTGCACTTTTATGCTTTGGATTTTATATATATAGAGTAGATATATATTATCCAACGTCTGTCTGTCTGTATGGCTGCCTGCTTTTCATGAGAGAACTGCTTAACGGATTTAGATCTTGTTTTTCTATAATATGCTTGATGCATCTCTCACCGCGCTAAGTATCATAGTTCATTTGCAGGACCGATTTATTTGTGTAAATCCGAGAGAGAAAGGCTGCGGGCCGAGGGGGGGAGCGAGCGGGGCCCTCCTCACTCATTCGCCAGCCTCCATTCAAGGTGGTCTGATAGAGAAGGGTCTAGCTGGAGGTTGGAATATGTATGACATACATCAGGTAATGTCCACAACGTCAGTCACAAAATGCCCTTTGAGTCAGATAACCCTCCTACATCCCTAATCTTAACCATATTGTAACGATGGGTGTTACATGACTGACGTCATAGATACTGCAGTCTGCAGTTACACTATGTTGGTCTGATGTGGCATTGGCAAGAGGGTTTAAATCCCTCTCATTCCTCTAATCGCCCTTTCAATTCAAGAGATTACAGTTCCTGGTGAATGTTTGCTTTGCAATGTCAATTAACAAGGCCCAGGGGCAGACTCTCAAGTTGGCAGTAGTTGATCTTAGCTCACCATGCTTCTCACATGGTCAGCTTTACGTCACTTTCTCCCGGGTTACTTCCCCAAGAAACCTATATGTCCTCCCCCTGATAGCAAAACCCAAAATATTGTATATCAAGATATTGTATATCGGATACGAAAGCTATCGATGTAAATTCTTCTCAATACAAATTAAAAATTTTTTTAATTTATTTTTAAAGTTTGTCCTATTTCACTACTATGCGGGTGGAGCCGTGGGGGACAGCTAACATATTATTAGATATAAACAGCATGGTACCATGTTCTCACCAACATACAGCAAGCATTTCATAGTTCATGAACTCTTATTTTATAGATATCCATCCATTCGAACTAGCGTGGTGTGAGGTGTCACCCACTGCACAGCTGCACTCGGGTCCTAAACTGAGAACCTGAAGTGGTTCATCAACACGCTTTATCAGTGCATATGCTTCAACCTCAGTCCATCCAACCTTTTTCTGAACCTGGTCATTCCATTTTAGAGTTACAGTATGTTAGATAGATAGATAGATAGATAGATAGATAGATAGATAGATAGATAGATAGATAGATAGATAGATAGATAGATAGATAGATAGATAGATAGATAGATAGATAGATAGATAGATAGATAGAAACTTTATTAATCCAAATCAGTTGGTAGCGCTGCGGCCTCATAGCTTCAGAACACTGGCTTTGAACCTCAGCCCAGACACTGCTTGTATGGAGTTTGTACATTGTCCCTGAGGCTGCATAGGTTTTTCATTTTGTAGTCTTGATATTCTCTCTGAAGGATGTGTAAGTTTGGTTAATAGGTGTCTTTAAATTGGGCCCAAATGTGTGAGGACCTGCAGGTGACTCAAATATTAATGGATAAAAATGATGATCACTGTATTGTTGTTCTGGCAGGCATGGAACCTGGTTTTGTGTGACTATATAAATCAGTTCAGCAAGCTCTAAAACTGGATGGCTGGAATTACTAATATCATTGTACCTAGGATAGGCTGTGGCTCACCTTAACCATGTAGTGGGTTTAGCAAAATCGGATTATTGCTTCAGTTAGAGACTTCATTACTGTGTTTATTACTTTCTTCCTATTTTTATGAAAAAAAAAATTAACTTCAAGTTTTGAATGTAAGTCTTGAAATCTGTAGTGTATGTTGGATAGATTCTCTGTCTGTTTTTGTGTTTGTGTGTCCTTAATTTCAAATTTCTTATTCTTCTAAGAGCTGGAGTAGATAGATAGATAGATAGATAGATAGATAGATAGATAGATAGATAGATAGATAGATAGATAGATAGATAGAAACTTTATTAATCCAAAGGGGAAACTCACATACTCCAGCAACAGCATACTGATAAAAAACAATATTAAATTAAAGAGTGATAAAAATGCATGTATAACAGACAATAACTTTGTATAATGTTAACGTTTACCCCTGCACCCGTCCCCCCCCCCAATGGTTGGGTGGGACTGAAGAGTCGCATAGTGTGGGAGAGGAACGATCTCCTCAGTCTGTCAGTGGAGCAGGACATTGACAGCAGTCTGTCGCTGAAGCTGCTTCTCTGTCTGGAGATGATACTGTTCAGTGGATGCAGTGGATTCTCCATGATTGACAGGAGCCTGCTCAGCGCCCTTCGCTCTGCCATGGATGTCAAACTGTCCAGCTCCATGCCTACAATAGAGCCTGCCTTCCTCACCAGTTTGTCCAGGAGTGAGGCGTCCCTCTTCTTTATGCTGCCTCCCCAGCACACCACTGCATAGAAGAGGGCGCTCACCACAACTGTCTGATAGAACATCTGCAGCATCTTATTGCAGATGTTGAAGGACGCCAGCCTTCTAAGGAAGTATAGTCGGCTCTGTCCTCTCTTGCACAGAGCATCAGTATTGGCAGTCCAGTCCAGTTTATCATCCAGCTGTACTCCCAGGTATTTATAGGTTGGAGCCTATCCCAGATCCAATCTTTGACACTGAAACCCATACAATGGTAGGTAGGCTGTAACCTATCCTGGCACTACTGGGTGAAAGCGAGCTCTGGACAGAGCACCACCAGTCCATCAGAGGGGCCATTTACAGAAACACTGACACGCACTTACACAGAGCTAATTTAGAATTGGTAATTTGCCTAACAAGGAATTCTTTGGGAACGTGAAAAGAAAATTGAAGTACGTGGAGGGAAACCTACACAGACACACAGAGAATGTGAAAACTCCACATGAATAATGTCCAGGCCTGGGATTTAAACCCAGAATGTTAGATCGCTGAGCCAGTAATGTTAACCTCTGTGCCACTGTACTGTTCATTTTTGAACTAATATATAGATATAATGTGCAGTATGTATAGTATTAATCCTTCTGTCCTTTCCTAATGTTGTAACTTTGTATCTGATGCTTTCCCACAGACTGTGTACACAAAGGCTACAGCTTCCGAGATCACTGGGACACACAATAGGAAATTTGCTTGGAAAGCTGGCCATGTTTTATGATAGAGTTGCAAGGAGAGGGAATAATGCTAGTCTGTGACTTTAACATGATTTATAAATATTAAGATTGACGAAGATACATACATATACAACACTGCATCAACCCTTCTAAAACAAAGACTAAAAAAAAAACAATTAAGAGCTAGAGAGTCAAGACTTGGGGGCTGTTAAAACGCAGGGCCTGTTAAAGCCCATTGCGGCACTCCTTGTGTGATTTTGGGCTATACAAAAAGAAATTGTATTGTATTTTGTCCTGAAATCCCTACAGAGTTTGTGTTTTTTTTCCTCCACATTAACTGGAGTTTTATTTTTTTTTTCTTTCCACCCTTACCATCTGACCTTATCATCAGACTGTCATTTATAAACTTAAAAAAAATAGTTCTAAGTACTGTACTTCTCTTAATTATATATTTTTCTTATGTAAATGTGCATTATTTATTTATCTTTACTATACTATGTATTCATTATTATTCTTATCTAAATTTAATTTGTTTTTCTTTGCATGTTACTCCTTCATTGACACTTTGAGGTACATCCGTTGTGAGAAAATGTCCTATAGAAATGAATGTTGTTGTTGCTGACTCTTTAGATATGTTGCAAGAAGTTGGAAATCTTTATCAAAATTTGAACAATGTGTCTGCTCAATTCTCTGCAGAGACATGTTCCTGCTGTACAAGAGTATCTTTCCATATTTTAAGGTGACCTAGGTAGCCATCACAATCAAGATGATTATGTGACCCCAAATCATATGCTGTGCACGAGCTGGGGACGTCGCGGTCACTGTACATTG
This sequence comes from Erpetoichthys calabaricus, assembly GCF_900747795.2. NCBI lineage: Eukaryota > Metazoa > Chordata > Cladistia > Polypteriformes > Polypteridae > Erpetoichthys > Erpetoichthys calabaricus. The sequence continues at coordinate 101,378,176 of NC_041401.2, forward strand.
TACCCAAAATTCTTGCAAGTGTTATTTCGATGCAAAGTCCTGAAGACAATTAGCTATGGTTGATGCTGGCGTTTCCTGGTTCCATTGAGTCTTTATTTAAAGGTACAAATTCTCATTAAAGCTTTCAAGCTACCTGAACTCTGCTGTAAGGTGTCAGCCTCTGCTTAGCATAAGTGGGGCTTGCCTGCTGTTACCCGACACCTTGGGGAAATAGAAATGGCTTCTTTCTAAGTCCTATATCCATTTCTCTTAAATGGGTAATTCTGGAGTACCTTTTTGCAGGACTAACTACAAGCTGGTATCCCATGTGTACCCTTGCTAGCTGTCAGAGGGTCTCACCAGTCATTAGGTTAGAGTGCTGACAGGCTGATGTACAGTACACATCATAGACAGTGTGCTAATGTGGCTGTGTTGACGTTGGATTGCCATGGAGTGTTCATTGCTGCTTTCCACTGTAAAGGTTCAATCCTAAAACTTAGTTGTGTTCACTTCTGAGTGTTTGGTCAGCTCATTCTACAGTTTTTTTTCTATGTGATACATGTGTTTTTTAATTTACTGTAAAAGAAATGATGTAGAGAGGTCTATAGAAATGAAAACGTTGTCAGACAGCAATAACAATTTATTTGTGGAAATGAATAACTGTCAGACAAAGCTGGGTGGGGGCTTGAGGCCTGTGAGGTTTTACCCATACTACAAAGAGCTCTGTGGGGAAGGTCTAGTTGAGCTGAGGCCTAGAGGCTTTTTAATCCGCATCTCAGAAAAGCACATTCCAAGCCATGCTAGTACTCCAGCTGGGGTAGCAGCTGGCAACAGGGTCATAAAAATTCAAAATATTGAAGACAGGCCTGCTTTTAAAGTGAAAGCCCGGGGCATGTGAAAGTTTAATTTGCGGTAGAATTGAGTGTTTAGTATAATAAGAGAGAGAGAACAGTGTTGTGATTTTATAGCAAAAGAGACACATTCCTTTGTAATAAAGAGGAAGCTCTGTAATAAAGAATATCACAATATATATTAATATTCTAAATAATCAAACCTAAATTAATGTTGATCACCTTGCAGATAACTAAAAGTTTCAGATGGAAAAAGCTTTAAACAAATACTCTAGCAGAACATTCTTAAACTTGCTTAAACCAATTCACAGTCACGGAGCCAATTCTAGTAGCACTCAGGCACAAAACAGCTGAAGATGTGGTGCTGCGGGGCCAACGCATCCACACTCTTACACTAAGACATATTTAGATTAATAGAACTGTATTTGTCAACAAGGGAAACTGGTGTTTTATAGAAGCTCACTAAATAAATAAATAAATATATATATATATATCCATCCATCCATTTTCCAACCCGCTGAATCCGAACACAGGGTCACGGGGGTCTGCTGGAGCCAATCCCAGCCAACACAGGGCACAAGGCAGGAAACAATCCTGGGCAGGGTGCCAAACCACCGCAGGACACACACAAACACACACTAGGGCCAATTTAGAATCACCAATCCACCTAACCTGCATGTCTTTGGACTGTGGGAGGAAACCGGAGCGCCCGGAGGAAACCCACGCAGACACGGGGAGAACATGCAAACTCCACGCAGGGAGGACCTGGGAATCGAACCCAGGTCCCCAGATCTCCCAACTGCGAGGCAGCAGCGCTACCCACTGCGCCACCGTGCCGCCCTATATAGGCAATCTGCTAACATCCGCCACGGTGCCCTCAGTTTGTGAGGAGCAGATTAAACACGTGTCGTGTACTCTTTGCATTTATTTGACAGTAAACTATTTTCAACCATTCTATGATCTGCTCCTCACAAACTGAGGGCACCGTGGCGGATGTTAGCAGATTGCTGGCCAACCACAAGCATTACCTGGTAGGTAACCACCCATACAATCAGATTGTGACACAGACTACGAATGCCGTGAATGTAATTACCCCGATCTACATGCTGTCAAATAAACGAACCACACGCCGTGGCGCAACGTTAGGGGCATCGCCTCTGGTGCTGACGTCTGAGGTTCGATTCCCGAAAGGGAGTGCAGTGGAGTGTGTACACCTGATGAGCCCAGAATGAGGGCGAAACACGTGTCGTGTACTCTTTGCATTTATTTGACAGTAAACTATTTTCAACCATATATATATATATATATATATATATATACTGTATATATATAGACACTAGGGGGTTCGCCCCCTGCTTGCATGGCTTGGCAACCCCTCCCCGGCCTGCGCTACGCGCCAGCCACTTCACATCTCTGCCACTTGCGTTGTGAAGAGGGGGTCTGAACGCACCCCAAGGAAACGCGATCGCTGCTCCGACACCCCCTCTTAAACAGTGCTACAATGGGAAACAAATACAGTTTTGGTTTTTTTTTACCTCCTCTTTGCTCGATCAGCTGCTGGCTTGCTGCTGCTGCCGTGCCACGTGATCTGCATTTCGCGCTGCGCACTTCTGTCATATCACCTACAGTATGTCAATATATTCAATCTCTTTTAACTTTTCATCAATATCGCATTGAATTTTGATTCCGTGTTTGGAATTACATCATGACAACACAATGTATAACTGCCCGTGAATGAATATCATTTCTTTCTCTCTACAAGAAATGTGTCTGACAAAACCACGCAGGACTTTTCCAAATCTCTTTTCATAAGCTCTTGTCATCTCATGGGACGTGAAAGTGTCTCTGAGACGATCATGTCTCGTCTCCTTCCAAGATTTTTTTTTATAATAGAGAGATATATAGACATACATACACACAATCACACCAGAATGACTAAAAAGAAAGAAAACTTCTGCCTTGGCAGTCGCAGTCACAGTGAGGCATTCTGCATATTGCTGTTTGTGTAAAGGAGCCCCAGTAGTGTTTCTTAGCACACTTCTGCTTAATAATTCATTTGCTGAAAGTCCTCAGTGTTAGTGGGTCAGTGAGAGGATGTGCAGCATTGTTCATAATGACACTCAGTTCTGTTTTAATTCTTTCCTTCACTACTACCTCCAGTGGGTCTAGGTGGTCTGCACAAGACAACTCAAAGTCCAGGACCGGCCTCTCAAAGGTCTTCAAATGTGTGACGTATGTGGCACTGGCCTATCAGCTGAAAAGGCATCTGCATTGTTTGGAACTCTAGCTATGCAGGATGTTGTCTACAACAGCTGCAGTTTCTGGAGCTTTAGGGGCAGAGTTGTGGCTCTGAGGTTAAGGATCTGCACCAGCTTCCGGTTCGAATCCCATAAATGCCAGAAGTGACTCTACTACATTGTGCCCTTAAACAAGGCCCTTAACCTGCAATTGCTCAGTCCTTAACCTGCATCCAGCCCTGCAAAGTGGTCCTCCAACGTCCAAGGGAAAACTTGGGAGTTGGTGGCAGGATTGGCACTCCAGCCACCCTAAAAAAATCTTATATTGTTCCAGTGTGCTGTTGAGGTGTCAGCCTTTGCACGGCTGCACTTGGGTCCAAATTCCAGATGGTTCGTTATGTGGTGGGCCTGCATGCTCCCAACCTCTCTCTCTTTAGGAACATGTGACATAGGATAGCACAAAGGTGGTCAGGACAGGCCTTAAGAACATAAGAATTCCCAATCAACCTAACCTGCATGTTTCTAGGGATGTAAGAGAAAACATGCAAAATCCACACAGGATTTAAAACCCAGAATGCTGGATTTCACTGCACCACCTTTAGATAAAGCAGCTCCTCTCTAAGCAAAAAAAAAAAAAAAAGAGTTATATAGGGTCATGATCTTCGGGCCTCTCCTGAAAAGCTCACTTCTGTTATCTCACTAGCCATTTTTATTAACTCCGTTATCAACATTCATTCATTCTCATACCTGCTTTATACAATTCAGCGGTGAAGAATGTCTAAAACCATCTAGGTGGCACTGACAGCAAGGTGGCAAATAACCCTGGAGATGGTGTCATCCCATTGCACAGCTTATACGCCCATTGGCTGCACACCTTTGAGACATGTAAACTCCACATAGACTTTGACCAGTCCTGAAACTAACAACCCTTGGCCCTGGATCCATGAGGCAGCAGCACTAGCCACTCTAACTACCACGTTGCCTATCAAACCTACTAATGAACTATAATTTACACATTTGTGTAAAGCGTTATTAACATCACAAGAATCTCAAGTAATAGTAATCAAACTACACTTTGTAACCATCCCTGAAATTCCCAAGGCTGATGCTGTTTTTCATCAAACACTACAAGTGATTATTGGCCCTGAAAACACCCCTCTTACCATCTGTCACATTGATGAGGACAGCACTGCTGGCTTTTAGGTTGCCAAACCTTTCTGCTCCCACTTGGCAGGTATACCTTCCAGCATCTTCGACCGTGACATTCTCTACAGTATATACATTTCTGGAAGTGGCTGTGCTCAGTAAATTTCCGTCTTTCAGGAAGTAGTATCGCAGCGTCACCATTGGCTCAAATACAGACCTCTCTGTGAGGCACCAGAGACTCAAGGTGTCTCCCACAGTCACAGGCTTGGAGGAACGGACAACAAGTATAGGATCTGTGAAGAGATCTGAAAAAGTGAAAATTCACCATTAGACTGGTCTGTGCTTTTCTGCAATCCTCTAATATGACCCTTCCACTGCTGACCACACAGTTATCTAAATATTATCTTATCTGAAAGATATAGTCATCTACTATAACAACCCAAAGATAAAGAAGTTGCAGCAAGAGCAATAATGTACTGTAAAATAATGCAAATGTAAGAAAGATGCACCATAAAGTATACATCCGACTGACATAAAAGCCAATAAACAGATTTCCTTTTGCCTTTTTCCAAAACTGTTTTTTGGCTTTTTCACAAAGGAAAACCTCATGAGGTCCTCGGGAGTCAATCTGGGAGAGAACTGGAGTGCCAAATGAACGTCAAACCAAACTCTCTGCAAAGATAACATGTTGGATTGATAACATTGATAACATTGATGGATTAAAGGCCAGAAGTCCATGTGACCGTCATCATCAAGTCCTTCCATGAAAACCCTGAATGCAATGAGGACTGATCATTTATGTTAGGTAGAATGGCTAGAGGGGGCTGGGCGGTCTCATGGTCTGGGACCCCTGCAGATTTTATTTTTTCTCCAGCCGTCTGGAGTTTTTTTTTTTTTTTTTTTTCTGTCCTCCCTGGCCATTGGACCTTACTCTTATTCTATGTTAATTAGTGTCCTCTTATTTTAATTCTTACTTTGTCTTTTTTCTCTTACTTCATCATGTAAAGCACTTTGAGTTACATTATTTGTATGAAAATGTGCTATAGAAATAAATGTTGTTGTTGTTGATCCAGACTAGTAAAGGAACAAGATCTCTGGTTGCACTCTCTTACTTTTCACAAAATAAAAACACAACAACAGAAAGAATGGGCAGGTATCCACTCCACCTTGCCCAAACATCAGACATCAATTCAGCTTCAACAATTAAGAGCATAAGGCCAATCAGTAAGCATAAGTGGGCAGCAGGGTGGCATAGTGTTTAGTGTTGCTATCTAAAGGATCTAGTGCCCTGGATTTAAATCCTTTGCCCTGTAGTTACCTAAGTAGAGCTGGTATGTGCTCCCCATGTTCATGTGGTGTTTCCTTCAGGTGCTCCTCCCACATCTCTAAACTCTTATGTCCAATAGCATTTTAAATAGAAAAGTGTGAAACGTGTGGACCTACAGTGATAAACAAATGCTATGAAAGGCAAGATACAGTATAAACAACAGTAAACTTTCCACCTCTTGTTTACAAAGGTTAAAACTTACACTTGATTATGAATACTAGTGTCCAGGGGCATTATCAATAGATGGGCTTGCGGGGACCGGGCTTTAATTACAATAAACTTTTCTGTCTTCCAGGTGGATGTTACCTACATTTTTATGAATTTCCAGACTGCATGAGGTAATAAGCTTTCAATTAAGGACAAGACCAAGTTTCTAGCCCCATTAGTTCACAACTATGTGTGTGACAGACAGACATTAGTATTCTATTTATATAGATAATAGCGGCATGGGGCAGTGGACTGGTAAGCAGTGCTACTTCATGGATAGAGCATTCTGGGCTTCCATCCCATGCCTGTATGTTATCCATATGGAGTTTATAGTTCCCCCTAATGTTTGTATTGGTACTTAAGTTAATCTCCCACAATCCCAAACACGTTCATGTTAGAATAAATTGTGACTCCAAATTAGCTCAATATGGGGATGTGTAGGAAAGGGCACTGAAATGGACTAGTACGCTCTCCAGGGTTGGTTCTTTTGGTGTGCCAAGCCCTGCCAAGGTAGTCCTCACCCTCCTGTGGCCCTGAATTAGATTCAACAGGTTTTAGAATGGTATAACAGATAAGATGGGGACATTTACACAAAATATACAAAGCAAGAGCAAATAGCATGGTTATTCACTAAAAAAACTGGCCAGTACAATTCTTTACCGTTTCTGCTGACATGCTAAAAAGTGTGCATTTCAAACAAGTAGACTAAGCAGTACTTATAAGTGAATCAAAAATCAAGTGTTTAACACTTGAGGGCACATAAAAAGGCACAGCATGACTTGAGAACTTTTAGGCACATTTGCATCATGGTTGATTTGGATCATACGTTACTGGATGCACCACCCCACACCCCAATGATCCATAAAGCTCCCAGTACTATGAGGTCACTCTCGTGATTTATTTCCACACTCACAAATGCACCTGTTCTGAGCTTCTTTCATAGAACTAGAGCAAAAAAGACTGAAGATAGTATTTTTTTAACTATCTTTAGTACTAGGGTGTTGTACCGTGTTAGCCATTATGGATGCATGAGAAGTCAAGCAAAATGACACCTTTTATTGTCTAAACTAAAAAGATTACAATATGCAAGGTCTGGAGGCAACTCAGGCTCCTTCTTCAGGCAAAATGATTACATTACAAGATGACTACATCTTGTCTGAAGAAAGGGGTGCCTGAGTTGCCTTGAAAGCTTGCATATTGTAGTCTTTTTAGTTTAGCCAATAAAAGGTGTCATTTTGCTTGACTTCTTACTATATTCATCAAGTCTTCACAGATGAATGGATAGATTCATTTCTATCACTGTATTTTACCTCTTGCATTTGTGGCGTGTGTTTAGGAGTCATAACAAACAGCATTTACACCATATCATTGATGGATCAAATTCTAGTTCATCTCCCAAGTTAGGATTTATATTGCCTTAGTTTTTTAGATAATTAGAACAAATTTGATGACAACAGCCCAACAAAACCTGCTAATCCTATTCACTTAATTTCTCAGAAATAGCACTGAGTCAAATTTTCATGGTCCTGCTCTCTATCACACTACTTGGTAATTTATTCCTTGTGTCTATGATTCTGTGTGAAGAAAAACATTGTTACATTTGTTTAAAATTTACCCTTTAGGAGCTTACATTCTTATTGAAGAACACAATGTAAAGTAACAGCTGAGACCCACCATGTCCCCTCTTAATTTGTGTTGATATAAACTGAAGAAGTACATCACCAGTTTTTCCTCATATCTTATGTCTCTTCATCCTGGAATCGGCCTACTACTTCTTTTCTGGACTTTCTCTAGGCTGGCTGTTTCTTTTTTTTAATGTAGACCAAAACTGTACACAGTACTCCAGATGAGATATTACAAGTGCGTTATAAAGCTTAATCATGACCCCTTTGACTTGTACTCTACATGTCTGGATTTAGAAGGTTGTCCATCTCATTAGGTGAACTTTCAAGTTTCAAATCTCCCATTGTTTATTCAAACTTAGCATTTCTAATTCTTATGTGTAATACTTTACATTTAGTTACAGTAAACCTCATCATCCACTAGATTATTTATCTTAGATAGAATGCCCAGTGGAGGCTGGGTGGTCTCGTGGCCTTGGAACCCCTGCAAATTTTTTTTTCTCTAGCTCTCTAGAGTTTATTTTTTGTTCTTTCTGTCCTCCTGGCCATCAGACCTTACTTTATTCTTTGTTACTTAGTATTGCCTAATCTTTATTTTATATTTTTCTTTTTTCTTTCTTCATCTTGTAAAGCACTTTGAGCTACATCATTTGTATGAAAGTGTGCTATATAGTAATCACCAACACGAATGGAGATGAAATCATTGACCATAAAAATATAATGCACACATTTAGAGACTACTATAAATCCTTCTATTCTACTGAGTTTAAAGAAGACAACACACAATCTAATGCATTTCTGGATACATTACAGATACCACAAATAGATACTTTTAGTGCTGAGGAACTGGATAAACCTCTGGCGCTATCAGAATTGCTAGATGCTATAAAGTCACCTCAGAGCGGGAAAGCAGCAGGCCCCGATGGCTACCCTGTAGAATTTTATAAGAAATTCTCCCCTCAGCTAGCTCCCATCTTATTAGCAACATTTACAGACGCTAGAGACAATCAAATTCTACCTCAAACTTTTCGTCAAGCATTAATCACCGTCTTTCCTAAACAAAATAAGGACTTGTTACAATGTGCATCATACAGACCAATTTCACTTCTGAATAATGATGTTAAGATACTCTCAAAAATCATAGCTAGAAGGATGGATAAAAGTGCTGCCTTTGGTAATATCACAAGATCAAACTGAATTTATTAAAGGCCGACACTTATCTTCCAATCTTCGACGCCTCTTTAATGTAATATATTCACCAGCAAAGTCAAACACCCCAGAGATATTATTATCATTGGATGCAGAAAAAGCATTTGACATGATTGAATGGAACTACCTTTTCACTACATTAGAGAGGTTTGGGTTTGGCCCGAACATTTGTGCATGGATCAAACTACTGTATACAAACCAGAAGCTTCAGTTTGTATTATCATTTGTTCAGACTACTTTAAACTAGAACGTGGTACCAGACAAGGATTCCCCTTGTCACCACTGCTGTTTGCAATTGCCATTGAACCACTGGCAGTTCACTGTCAAAATGCTTATCAGATAAAGGGGATTATAAGAGAAGGACTGGATCAGAAAATTTCTCTATACAGTATGCAGATGATATGGTACTGTATATATCAGACCCAGAAAATATTGTGCCTGCAGTCTTAACAGCACTTACAGAATTTCAAAAGATCTCTGGCCTCAGAATTAATCTGAATAAAAGTATACTCTTTCCAGTGAATTCTCAAGCATATAATATTAGATTGGACACCCTACCTTTTACCATTGCAGATCAGTTTAAATACTTAGGGGTAAATATCACAAGTAAACATAAAGCTCTTTATCAACAAAATTTTGCCGTCTGTATGGAAAAAATTAAGCCAGAATTGTATAGATGGTCAACCCTTTATCTCACTCTAGCTGGAACAAATAACGTTGTTAAGATGAATATCCTTCCTAAGCTTCTTTTTTTATTTCAAACCATTCCAATATACATCAATAAATCATTTTTAAGCAATTGGTTCCAACCATAACCTCATTTATTTGGAACTCAAAACATCCACGTATCCAAAGAGCAACCCTTCAAAGACCTAAGGCAGAAGGTGGCATGGCTCTACCTAACTTTCAGTTTTATTACTGGGCAGCAAACATACAAGCTATAAAAACCTGGACATGGACACAAATAGATGAACATACACAGGCTTGGTCTGCGATAGAAAGTAAAATCCTGCAGTACTTCTTTATACTACCTGCTTTGTGCCCCAATAAATGCACGTTATTGCCAATATACTAATAACCCAATTATGCTTCACTCACTCAGAACATGGAACCAATGTAGAAAGTATTTTAAGATGGAGAATCTTTTATCTGTGTCACCTCTGCAAGAGAACCACCTCTTTCAACCCTCACAAACATATGCAGTTTTTAATATCTGGAAAAGATTTGGGATTAAATTGCTTAGAGATCTTTATATAGACAATATCTTTGGATCCTATGAATAATTACATTCCAAATGTAACTTTCCAGCTACACATTTCTTTCACTATCTTCAAATTAGGAACTTTGTTAAACAGAACCTGCCCGATTTTCCTCATCTCGCACCCTCCACCATGCTGGAAAAGATATTGCTCAATTTTGAAGACTTAGACATCATTTCTGCAATATATAAAATTATTTTACAGTCCCTCCCTTTTAAAGTTCCAAGAGGACAATGGGAAAAATATCTCTTAATCAATATATCAGAAAGGAAGTGAAAAGTAGCAATGCAGAGAATTCACTTGAGCTCCATATGCGCAAAGCATACAATTATTCAACTCAAAATTATATATCAAACACATCTGTCTTGCTTAAAACTGTCCAAAATGTTTCCAGGGCAAGATCCAACCTGTGAACGCTGCAATCAAGTCCCAGCCTCACTGGGTCACATGTTTTGGGCCTGCACCAAATTAACATCATTCTGGACCAAAATTTTTAAGTACCTTTCAGATAGCCTTGGTGTCACAATCCCTCCTAACCCATTAACAGCTGTGTTTGGTGTTCTTCCAGATGGGTTTAAAGTGGAGAAGGACAAACAAACTGTGATTGCCTTCACTACACTTTTGGCACGCAGACTTATTTTGCTAAATTGGAAGAATCCTAACTCTCCTTTTTTAAGTCAGTGGGAAACCGATGTTTTATACTATTTGAAATTGGAAAAAATGTCATTCTCAGTTAGAGGATCTGTACAGAACTTTTTCAAAACCTGGCAGAATCTAATCAATAATATTTTAGAATAAGAAGAAGTAATTCTCTCCGCATTTCTTTTTCTTCTCCATTCATCTCTATTGCCCTTTTAAACTCATCAATTTAGGTATGTTTATAAGCCTTAAGTATTACTGCGTTGGCCATGATCTCTTTCTCAGGGGTGGGGTTCGATTTGTTTTCAATCCTATTTTTCGTAAAAATTGATCAATTTGTATGGAATGATTACAATAAAATTAAAATAAAAAAAAAAAGTGTGCTATATAAATAAATGCTGTTGTTGTTCCACACATCGGTCCAGGCACAGTCTGCAAGGATTTGGCTGATTCTAGACTATCTGCCATTCCACTTCATACTTAGCCTGCTTGTTGTTAATATTCTTATCAAGATCATATTTAAAAGAGTAGCACTTCCAACACTGACCTATGACAGACACCACTTTTAACATCTCCTAATTTTGATAAGGTTCCTGTCACCAAGCCCCCTGGCTTCCTGTGTTTTATCCAATTTTACACCCATCTACATAATATATCTTCAATTCTCACTTCCCTATTTGATTTTGATCATAATCGTACATCCATCTGGCCATTCAATTTGTTTACCAATTAACATAGGGTGTAATCATCATAATATAAGGGGGGACATCCTATCCTGACAGCATTTGGTGTATAATGGGAAATAGTCCCAAAAAGTGCAAGCACACGCCCACACCAGCACTCACACGGGGCCAATTTGGAATTGCTGATTAACTTAACATATTATGTCTTTAGGGATGTGGAAAGAAAACTGGAGTACACGGACAAAATGCCATATAGACAATAACTAAGCACAGGAATTAAACTTAGGATACTGCATCCATGAAGCAGCAGTGCTTCTTGCAGGCCTCATGCCTCTACCATATCTAGATAAAATACTGGATGAACTTTTTAAGAATCAGAATGTATAGAGTAAATGCAACTGTTTTCCTCATCTTGCTACTTCTCTTTCAGTATGCATAATACAAACTGACATAAATTACAGGAATTTTCAACTCACCAGTTACTGTGATATGAACTGGTAAAGACTGAGCAGAGTTCCACATCCATGGATTTCCCCATGTAACCCTGCATGAGTAGGTGCCAGAATCTCTCTCCGTGACATTGGTCAATGTAAACTCAGGTTTTTTCTGGATACGGATTAATTCTTTATCCTTATAAAATCGAACTTGAGTTGGGCGGCTGTGGACGTGACACTTCATGGTCATATTGTCTTTTACAATAAGATGCTGAGATTGTGTCTGCAGGATCACCCACCCACCTGAAACAAAGTAAAGGAAGTAGCCATCATCATTGATTCAAGACGTCAACACACTAGCCCCAGCTGGTATGAAAACCAGAAGCTGTGCCACCAAAGAGAAGAAACATTTGAATTATGTTACTCACTGACCACTTGTATCCTCACAGGTGCACTGCGCAATGAAGGTTTGCTGTTGTTACCTTGGCACACATACACACCAGTGTGGAGCAAAGAGGCAGAATGAATGGTGTAGGTGATGGAGTTCTGGCCAACAGTGTAAACTCTGTTAACAAGCTCTCCATCTTTATATAATAAGAACATCCACGGAGCATTTCCATTTTTAATTGTACATTTCAGGACAATTTTGTCTCCGGTCAGGACTGTACTCCACATGGTCTCGATGCTGAGCACAGCTTTGGCTGGACTTCCTGGGAAAATATAGCAAAATAAAGTTAAATGCATGGGAAACTGAGTTGTCATGTTTTTGCTCCATTCCTTATCTATTAACTTTTTAACACAACATCTCAAAGACTTGCATGTTGGGTTTTTATTTGATGTGAACTTTCACCCAGTATGATTTAGTGCATGCATGAAAGTTCCTTGGTGGCCATCCAGGCTTTCCTCCTCCTGCTGCTGGAATAGGTGTGACCACCAGGGAGCACACCAGCTCCTCAACACCCAACACAACACACACTAGGCACAAGTGCAGCAACACACATGTTTAGTCAACTGTGGGAAACGCTTCCCACCAAGCACAAGCACAGTCCACACTACAACAAACAACAGCAACAATACAGCACTTTGTCTTCTCTCTGTCTGTCTGTCTGTCTGTCTGTCTGTCTGTCTGTCTGTCTGTCTGTCTGTCTGTCTGTCTGTCCTTTTGTCGCCACTCCTCCTCAGGCAAGCTTAGTCCTCCTCCTCCCGATTCTGGCTCTCTAAGTAAAGGCAGGTGGCTTCTTATATTCAGTATCCTGGGAGTACTTCTGGTGTCTCATAATTGTGGCCCAGAAGTACTTTGGTGTAAGGAGGGAGCCTTATATAAAAGGGCAACGCAGTTCCTGCAGAACCCCCTGGCAGCACCTCTGGAATCCAACAAGGCTGAGCCAACAAATACCAATTGAAATACAGCCCTGTGGGAATCCAAGGCACCATTGCACCCCAGGGGATCTGCCAAATAGCAGCTCAGGGGAGATAGTGCCCTTCATAAGCCATCTCCTCCTGTCCTTCCATTAAAAAGGTGTCCTGGCTGGGTGATGATCCCGGCCATCCCTCACATGGGAAATGTCCCACTGCAAGCCCAAACTAGATACATTAAGTGAGATGTTTTAAATTGTGCCAGTACTCCTTGTGTTCTGAATATGGAGTCCTTAAAATTCTCTGAAGAAATAAAATGAGTATAGCAGAGCATTTAATCAGCCCAACTCTGTAACAGTCTGCCAGCTAATATTAGGGGAACCCGCATTCATTTTCAGTCATTACCAATGAGGGGTTTATACAGTACATTCTTCCTGTGCCTGACTGTGTTTTCTTCTCAAAGCACTCAAATGTGCTTACTTGGTTAAATGTCATCTCAAATGTATTTATTTTTTTATTATTTGTGTTATTATGACTTAGCCAGTTTTCTATGGTGGCCCTAAAGTGTGGCGTGCAAAAACAAATTAAAACACACAAAACCAAAACGAAACTTCAGAGACAAGTCACAACTAATATACTTATGTGAAAACAAATCTGAGAAATATAAAATCAAATTAGAAAAAACACAAACTCACACGGGGCCAATTTGGAATTGCTAATTAACTTAACATATTATGTATTTAGGGATGTGGAAAGAAGGACAATTAAGGACACTGGTTTTCGGAGAAGAGTGCTATATATGAATAAAATCAATTGAATTACCAACTACAATAAGCAAGGAAACCAGTTGGGTAAAGAGGGGGTGACATCTCTGAGTAAGAAATTAAATTTAAAACACGTGAAATGATTTATATATATATATATATATAACAGCACTTTGAACAAAGCTGAATGCCTGACCTTACCTTCAAGAGTTCCAAAATATGCAAATGAGAGAGTCACTGCGAAGAAAGAAAGAGAACACCAGTCACGATCTTGATTACCTCGTAACAAATAACAGAACTCCAGGGCCGTTTCGGGGCATAGGCTGGTCAGGCAAGGGTTTAGGCCTCCCTCTAGTGTTCAGGGAGCATTACTGCAGCCCCCTTCAGGGATTCCTATCTTTATTTTGTTTAGAAAAAATTGTCCAAACCGGACGGGAGCACAAAGAAATATTTATATTGTGCGCATCAGCAGTGCCTGCATTCTCCGCACTATGCACTGCGCAATCTCTGAGCTGTTGCATACACTGGTGCAGGCAGCGTGCAAGATATCTCATGTGACGTACAGCCTGCATGCTACCTGTGCGCCGTGAGGCAGAGCCGCTTCAACTTCGGCAGGCAGCCGCTGCCAGGACCAGGAGTCAGGACTCACAACCCCTGGTCTTACCACGTGACTTGCTGCCTGCCGGACGGACACACAGCTGGGTCTCAAGCCCCTCCTCCTCCTCCACTTCAAGCGCGGCGGCGCAGGGTGAGTGACTGCCGACCCTGGTGCGGTCCAGACTCCAGTGACTGACTGAGTCCAGGCAGCCTCCTCCTGTCGTCGCCGCCGTGCCTTTGGCTTGTTCCTCGGGTCGGGAGGTACTAAGGTGAGAGACTGAGTCTGAGGAGAGGAGGGCTTGGAGGCAGGAGCACTGGCACTGCAGCAGGGACACTGTAGCCCACTACACCACATTTAATCACTGCATACACTGCAGGGGCATATTACCCAGGGACACATGTAGCACTACACAAGCACAGTGCCAGTTAACCCCCCCAAAAATGTGTATTGGTGTATTGAAATTTTGAAGGAGGGGGTGTGGTAGACAGGCACTGTGCCTGGTATAGCCTTAAACGTTTCATTCCACCCCATCTCCTTCATAATGTCATTGTACCTGGTGATGTATTGGTCACAATTCCAGGTAGTACAGTGGCCAACATCCCTGCTGCCATCGATTTTTACTGTTACTGTGCATGATTAACCTGTGTTAGCAGCATATTGTGTGTGTGTGTATGGTGGTGCGAATGGTGGGTGGCAGGGACAGATTCTCTGGCCTGGGGTACCAAATAAGTCAGAAACGGCCCTGCAGAACTCGATGCAAACCAGACGTCGGGGTTCTGTTACTGGCCCGCCCACTGGCTCTATAGTGCACACCCCGTCTGCTGGAACGCGGATTTCTCTGTAATTCTCACTGATTCCACGATTTTACGTGTAAAATGAGAAGTACAGTATTGTCTGTAATTAACTGGCATCCTGTCCAGCTTTGTCTCATACAGGCTCCAACTTTTAATACTGAAGAAAGCACTTTAAAACCCGAATGGTAACGGTAACTAACGGCAGATCGTGCAAATATCGACTGACATCTGCGCGTCAACGATTTGGAACTAAGGAGTGGAAGTTGACTGTATCTCATTTCTCATGATCCGTTATCGATTTTATTCAAGTACAGTACATTTAGGCCTAAGTTGTACTTTTGAGAGTAGTTTTTGGAAACGACACTTTTTACTTTTAATTGGTAAACTAAAAATTGTTTTTGCTCCGTTACATTTCTGTCTCGTTACCATTACCATATTAACTTCACTTCATCTAGTGCTGCGAAGCAACAGCGCCAAATCCGCGCCGTCAGGCGCCTTGCTGTGTGGATTTGGATGGTCACTTTCAGCCATCAGCCACAGTTTTCCCATCTAACACACAGCTGGTCATTTGTTAGCTTGTTCTGCCGTTCATTATTTTTTGACTTGTAGTTAACAAATAAAAGAAACCATTAAGGGGGTTGAGTCTTAAATAGCAAGTCAATTAAAATTACAAGAAAAGTAATTAATTAGCAGCAAAAACAGGTCACTAAGAAAATTGTTAGAATGAAAACCTGCAGCCACAGCGGCCGTCCAGGACTGGAGATGGACACCCCCGCCATAGGGGAACCAATTTTGGTTCCAAAATGACATGAAAGTTCCACAAGGAACCTTAATTTATTCAGATCCATAACAAGAAATAACCATGAATTGATGGTAACAGATTTGTAAAATGCCAATGGCGCACGATTTAAAAAAAATGACTCTTGAAGCACACAATACCACAGGCTAAGTCCAGGTGTTCTTAAACTGTTAATGTCCTGCTAGATAGCCTACTGTGCATTAAAGATTTCAGCTCTTTTCCCTACATATTAGAAAGATTTTCAAAGCAGGAAGAACCAACTTCATATGCAAAGAACCCTTCCCAGAATGAAATTGTGCTTTGCTAAGCAATAATTACTGAAGGAACCACACAGCCCAGTAAAGATCTATAAAATGCCATTAAAGAACCAATGGCGCCCGCCTGTATCGACTAACGGACTGACCGGCTCGGACTCCACATACGCCTCTTCTTATTATTATTATTTGGCTGACGCCTTTATCCAGGGAGGCTTTCAACATGTGACATTCAACGGGTTACCTTTCTTTAGTTTTTCCAATTGGAGCACAGCAGAGTGAAGTGACTTGCTCAGGGTCACAAAGTGTCAGCGGGGAAATTTGAGTCCGCAGCCTCAGGGTTTAGAGTGCTTATTAGGAAAGCCGTGTTCGCCTTTCGTCTGTTTCGTGTAGCTAGCTTGTCAGCTTATTCTCTACGTGGATATCAAGCTCGTATTGGTTTGAGATGCCAGTGTCTGCTTTAGTCGTAAAACATCACTAGTAGCAAAAAACGAAGTCGGTGCTGCCTACCATCTGATTTTGTTTTCTTAAATGAATAGCTTTTGTCATTATTATTATTATTATTATTATTATTGAGTAGTAGTAGCAGCAGCAGCAGTATTTAACTAAGCCATGGGGGCTCTCTGACAAACTACTATTAATTCAGTCACAGTAGATACGATTAAGTGAACCAACTGTTAAAGTGAACACCAGCAGAGGGCAGCAGACAGAGTTCGTTTGATTCGAGATGCAGAAGGTTGCGTTTTGAAAAGATCTATAAACTGATTTGTGTAAAATTCAGGGAAAATACGGAAATTGATGCTTCATTCTGCGTTTATTCACTATTTTTCAGATTTACTGAAAGCTGTAGATTTCATTTACTGAAAAGATATACTGTACGTTTTTAAAATGTTGAGAGTCAACAGCACTCTTACTGACTCCGTACATTTAACCCGCTTTAAATGAAAACATTACTTATATAGTTTTTAATCCGATACTTTATATCTTTACACAAGCTCATTTTTGGTCGACTACGTTTACTATAATTATTTATTTATATTTTTTGAGCATTGATTTGGGCTACATCTCCTAACACTGCCATCCGCTCTTCCCAAACCGACGACACAAACACGCGATGAGAACAGTTACGTTAGCTCACAATTCCGCGTCCCATCCGTTTAATTAAAAAGCCTCACCACTCAGCCGAGACGGACAGACGAACCGACTTTGATCAGGTGGGCTTCTCGCCCTGCTAGTACGCATACTTACGCAGCACCAGGCTGCCGCAGAATCCGGGTGCCCTCATTCCGAAATTCAGCTGCAGAAGGTGCCGCTTAATACCCTCAAACTGCAAAATAAAACGAATAAAAGGGAAACGACCACTTTCTGTTTCGATTCAGGAGAAGAAGCTGTGACTGGGGTCGGTGTTGTAATGGAGTGGCGTGCAGCAAATGCAAATTGTGAAATAATAACACCCGTGGCACGTGATGGAAAATGTGGTGCTAGTATGGTGGGTGCGCGCAGAGCTTGTCCTGCCGCTAGCTTTATCTAATTATCTGTGTGTTGTTTGCTCATTTGAATAATCGGCTTAACCCAATAAGTAAGAGGTTGACGTGCATTCAGCATTCGGAGCTAGAAAACATAATAATAATAATAATAATAATAATAATAATAATAATAATAATAATTGTAATAATAATATACCATTTCGGTGGGTTGGCACCCTGCCCAGGATTGGTTCCTGCCTTGTGCCCTGTGTTGGCTGGGATTGGCTCCAACAGACCCCCGTGACCCTGTGTTCAGATTCAGAGGGTTAGAAAATGGATGGATGGATGGATATACCATTCACAAACCTCATTAGCCCGCTGAAGTGTCACGGTGAACCAAAGCCTATTCTGTCAGTGCTGGGCGCCAGACAGATGACAACCCTGGAGGAGCACCAGACCACCACAGTTTCACTCACCGACACACCCACATTGACAAAAAGCCAGTTTGGGAAGCCCATTGAACCTAACTAGCATATCACTAGGGACGCCTGGAAAATCTGGAGTACCTGGTGGAAACCCACAAGTAGATGAGAAATATGCAAACTCCATACAGAGAGTGTGTGCAGCAAGCAGGGACCATTGACTCCACAGATGGATGAGGATGACTGCTGATAAATGCACTGAGGAAAGGTCCTCACTCACACAGTACCACATCAAAGCCATAATGGTACAACAAGAACAAAAACCAACCATGAAACGAATGGTCACTTCTCAATGATCCTGTATTAAGGAATCTTTCAGAATACAACTCGTTGTAAGGGTCTGCTAAAGGTCGACAGAGATGAATGAAGCAGTTAGCAAAGTTCTGCCTAATACTCCAGCTGTAATCAGCTCCAGATACTGCTGAAGGGTGCAGAAGTTTGGAGAGTGGCAGGTCAAGGAGGGCTGAGCAGGTTAGCACCAATGGAGCTCTAGCATATCTGAGGTTCATGACATCTCAACTGCCAGAGTGTGCAAACTCTTTCAGCATAATAATTTTTGGTGCAATAAACCAGTCAGTGTCTAACTAGGAGGTTAACCACCTCTTTTGCTGTAAATCTATACAAGCAAAGTACCTTCTTGGCATTTGTTTCCTGCAGTTTTTGACTGACTTTATATAGCAGAATGCAAAAAACAAAAAAGCTGTTCATGTACTACAAAAAGGCCCCTCGATGATGGAGACATGCCTCCCAAAGGCCCCCTCAGCTTTTATAAATATACTGTGGGGTTCCTCCTGACAGGCTGCATGGTGTGCTGGAGGGTGGTGAAAACAGCACAGATCATCAGTGGCACACAGATACCACCCCTGCAGGACATACTGGGAAAGGCAAAATTAATCACAAAGGACCCCAGCCAGCCTGGATGGACGTTTTCTCCCTCTTATTATGAGGAAGAACTGTTAACACCAGAGCTACGAAACATAAGGACAGTTTGTACCTGCAAGTTATGAGGACGTTCAACTGTCATACGGGATAAACTGTCCATAATCAGCTGAGCAAATGGAGTGCCACTTCATCTGTGGTTCTAGTGTGTGTAATGTGGTGCTTAGCATTATTTACTGCAATAATTATTAATATTAGATTTAAATTTGAGCTTTCTCTTTTGCTGATGGTTTACGCTTGATTATTGCCTCTGCAAGGAACATTATGCAAGTAAGAATTTTGCTGTCCATTGTACTAGCGACAATAAAAAAGATCTGGACCTTGAGTTATTATAATAATAATAGAAATTCAACATATACAGTATTTTTGAATCGATAACATTTAATAAAAATGCTATTTTTATGAGTGCAAAGCCTAAATACACATATCACAATGAATGTTATTGATCTTCACTGCTTTCTGCCTGAATCTGCCCCTGTGTGCATTCACAAGGGTCTGACGTGAAGATCAGTTTAGCTTCCTGACAGCACAAAGGTAAATACTTAATAGCCTTGAGGGAAATGCAAGTGTACAAAATTCACACTGCAACTGGGCCAATAATGGACAAATGTAGGAGGTATAAGATGAGAGCAACAGAAGGACATGAAGAATGAGACGCAAACAAAATTAGAGTTTATTGGCGAGTTTTGAGGGTTTGGATTCTTTCCAATTGTAAAGTCCGAACTGTGCTGGGCTTCACTGTCAAATGGTTTAACATTAATGTTTATCCAATATATAACAAAACCGGGAGAAATAATCCTCAATCAAAATGTGTAGGTTAGGTTAGGCCAGTGCGAGTGTGGCCTGTGATGGAGTAACTCCATATTAAAATCTGGTTCCCACTTTAGGTTATGATGGCCTCTTTTCTGACCACTGCCCATATTTGTCTAGTGTGTCATAATAAGAATGCAGTGCTGACTCCAAAATCTCAGAGTGATGCACATTTGGTCCTATTTGTACGAGTAGGAGTTAAAGCATTTTATCAATTTCCCTAATTGTGCAAACAGCTCTAAACTTTTCCAGGATTTAATAGAGCTTGTGAGCTTTCCTTATTCTCTAGGAGCTTTCAGAAGATGGCCTACAGGCAGAGATCGGCACACACATCATCTCAGGAAAGTCTAAATGTTTTGGGATCACTGGATAACAATGAACTTATAAAAAGATATCGATGTGACAGAGATGAACATTCTTAATAAATCTTGTATGTTATACAGTCGATCCATGCACTGTCAGACAATATGAAAGCATTGCTAATGTTATTTTTTGGGCCACAGGGAAAAAGTAGCTGTGCAACAGCGATGATTTGAGTATGTCATATCCAACCATTTCTTGAATTTTGCACTAAACTTTGAATGTAGTTACAATGCATGAGGTAATAATTTCCTCATGACTCCATGTGAGGTACGGTTAAAGCACACACACAAAGGTCATTGCTGCAAGCGTGGATGAGCACACGTATGTGAAGCGATATCACAGTATCCACACACAGGTGGTCATGGGTAAAAACTGTACTTTAGTATCCAGCATCATACCCTGAAGATGAGCGGGGCTCGATGGGTGCTTGATAGTGAAATGTCACACAGGTATGCTGAGGGCTGTTCCATGCACCCCTTTAACATTCGTGCTTCACTTCCCAAACTCAGAAAGGTTCAATAAGGCAGGCAGAGGGCATTGGATAAAGAGAGAAGATGAGAGAGGGATTACAGAGAATGACACAGCACAGAGATCGGGAACACTGCAAGAGTGAACGCAACTTCAGAAACAGTGCAAGAACAGCCATGGCCAGTTTCAGCAACTTAAGTTACAAGGCATTTCCTGTGGCCATAACAGCAGGAAGGTGATCATCCATCCATCCATTTTCCAACCCGCTGAATCCAAACAGGGTCACGGGGGTCTGCTGGAGCCAATCCCAGCCAACACAGGGCACAAGGCCCTAAAAAACATCATCATAAGTGCCAATTTGTGGCTTGGCGGGTATCAGAAAATCATGACATCATTTATTCTTCAAAGTGGCCTCTCACTCCTTAATAGGAGTGGGATTAGGGTGCTGCGTTACTACTCCTCATGTCCCGGTCTGGGGTAGGACAAATTCTTATCCTAGACAGACTCTTAGTGCAGTTTCTAGGAGTAATTCTGAGACATCTGATAAATACAGGCACTGGTCACTATTTTTGTGGGGTTCATGGTAATTGTCATGATCTTGCAGTGAGTATGCAAGTGTCAGTAGGTAGGAAAAACGTGATGAGGAGACAAGCGTCACACTAAAGGAACAGGCCAAGGTAAAAAAATACAGGGTCAAAAACACCGATTATCAAACTACAAAAGACAATTTAAAAAACTTATTTTCACTAATTCTTCTATGCACAGGGATTTTAATTTTTTTTTTTAGAGAGTAAGCCCAAAAGTAGAACGTCAGACCTATCACGCAGCCATCTTAAATACCTTCTATCTGGTGGTGTAACATGTAAAAGACATTGATCATGAGACTAACAAAAGACACCATTGCTATAAACAAGATGACTGTGCCAATTATCCACACCATAAAATGGTATCACCCATGATTAAAAAAAAAAAAAAGAACCACATAATTCAGGTTTGGTAACATCACTATTAAGCACGTGAAAAATAAATAAGAAGAAGAAAAGCACATGCAGCAGTTGGCAAAACCATAAATATTTTCAGACGCACACAACTGAAACAAATTAGTTTCCTTACCCCAAAGACTTTGTTAGCTCAATTGGCAACTCTGCTTTCAAATGGTGCGTACATGTCCGGTGTCTTGTTACCGCAGGTATGGAAAATCAGAAGATAGACAGGTAAACATTAGGACATTAGGAAGATTCAGATGAGAACCGGCCATTCAGCCCAACAAAGCTTGCCAGTCCTATCCACTTAACATCTCCAAAATAATGTCAAGTCTTCTTTTGCAAGTCCCTAAAGTCCTGCCGTCTACTACACTACTTGATAGCTTACTCAGTGTGTTTATGGTTCTGTGTGTGGAGAAAAACCTTTTAATGTTTCTGTGAAGTTTACCCTTAACAAGTTTCCAACTGTGTCCCCGTGTTCTTGATGAACTCATTTTAAAATAAAAGTCTCGATCCACTGTACTGATTCCCTTCATAATTTTAAACACTTCTATCATGTCACCTCTTAATCTTCTTTTGCTTAAACTGTATAGGCTCAGCTCTTTTAATCTCTCCTCATAAATAAACCCCTGTAGCCCTGGAATCAGCCTAGTCGCTCTTCTCTGGATCTTTTTGTAGCCTGAAGACCAAAACTGCACACAGTACTCCAGATGAGGCCTCACCAGTGCATAACCTCCTTGGACTTGTACTCCACACATCGTGGTACAGTTAGGTCCATAAATATTTGGACAGAGACAACTTTTTTCTAATTTTGGTTCTGTACATTACCACAATGAATTTTAAATAAAACAGCTCATATACAATTGAAGTGCAGACTTTTAGCTTTAATTCAGTGGGGTGAACAAAACGATTGCATACAAATGTGAGGCAACTGAAGCATTTTTTTTAACACAATCCCTTCATTTCAGGGGCTCAAAAGTAATTGGACAAATTAAATAACTGGAAATAAAATGTTCATTTCTAATACTTGGTTGAAAACCCTTTGCTGGCAATGACAGCCTGAAGTCTTGAACTCATGGACATCACCAGATGCTGGGTTTCCTCCTTTTTAATGCTCTGCCAGGCCTTTACGGCAGCAGCTTTCAGTTGTGGTTTGTTTGAGGGCCTTTCTGTCTGAAGTTTAGTCTTCAACAAGTGAAATGCCTGCTCAGTTGGGTTAAGATCAGGTGACTTACTTGGCCATTCAAGAATTTTCACTTCTTTGCTTTAATAAACTCCTGGGTTTCTTTGGCTGTATGTTTCTGGTCATTGTCCATCTGTATTATGAAACGCCGCTCAATCAATTTGACTGCATTTAGCTGGATTTGAGCAGACAGTATGTCTCTGAACACCTCAGAATTAATTTGGCTGCTTCTACACACTAGTGTCCCAGTTCCACTGGCAGCCATGCACGCCCAAGCCATCACACTGCCTCCACCGTGTTTTACAGATGATGTGGTATGCTTTGGATAATGAGCTGTTCCACGCTTTCTCCATACTTTTTTCTTGCCATCATTCTGGTAGAGGTTGATCTTGGTTTCATCTGTCCAAAGAATGTTTCCAGAACTGTGCTGGCTTTTTTAGATGTTCTTTAGCAAAGTCCAATCTAGTCTTTCTATTTTTGAGGCTTATGAGTGGCTTGCACCTTGCAGTGCACCCTCTGTATTTACTTTCATGCAGTCTTCTCTTGATGGTAGACTTGGATATCGATACGCCTACCCCCTGGAGAGTGTTGTTCACTTGGTTGGCTGTTGTGAAGGGGTTTCTCTTCACCATGGAAATGATTCTGCGATCATCCACCACTGTTGTCTTCCGTGGACGTCCAGGTCTTTTTGCGTTGCTGAGTTCACCAGTGCTTGCTTTCTTTCTCAGGATGTACCAAACTGTAGATTTTGCCACACATAATATTGTAGCAATTTCTCGGATGGATTTTTTCTGTTTTCGCAGCTTAAGGATGGCTTCTTTCACCTGCATGGAGAGCTCCTTTGACCGCATGTTGACTGTTCAAAGCAAAATCTTCCACATGCAAGCACCACACCTCAAATTAACTCCAGGCCTTTTATCTGCTTAATTGATAATGACATGACGATGGACTTGCCCACACCTGCCCATGAAATAGCCTTTGAGTCAATTGTCCAATTACTTTTGAGCTCCTGAAATGAAGGGATTGTGTTAAAAAAAATGCTTTAGTTGCCTCACATTTTTATGCAATCGTTTTGTTCACCCCACTGAATTAAAGCTGAAAGTCTGCACTTCAACTGCATCGGAGTTGTTTCATTTAAAATTCATTGTGGTAATGTACAGAACCAAAATTAGAAAAAAGTTGAATCTGTCCAAATATTTATGGACCTCACTGTATATAGCATACAGTATATCCATCTTTTTCAAGTTCCTAACCTGTTCTTCCATGGTAGCGTTGCATCATCCTGAACTGACAGCACACAATGTTTCTGACCCACAATATCTGTTGCTCATGGTTTGATGAGCTTTGTTATGTGATATGCAATCTCCAGAACCAACAATTCCTTTAGGCTGGAGTTCGAGTCAGAGAGCACATTTAACATTTACAGCTGGCGGATCTCAGAAGATTCTCCAAATAAGAATTGCAGGGGATGATGAACTCTGTCATGGCCTCTCAGCACAATTTCACATTTCCTATTGTGCCTCCAAAGTATTGTAAGATTGACAGTTTTTGTCAGCCTATCAGTATGGAGTATTCTTTTCTCAGCTCTGTTGTGATATGGTAAAGGCGTGATGTTGAACAAAAATTTGTGCTGGACCCAAAGTTCCATAAGCTTCTGTTAGTACTGTCCATAATGCTCGGATTTGTTCCTTTCCCAAAGTTGCCATTACTCTACTCTGTTCTTCTAAATATGGCTGAACTCTTCTCTGTTTGTGGACATTGTATGCATTGTACTTCTGGCTTTGTGCTCACTGGTTGTTAATTCTTGCACACAGAGTATAAACCAAAAACCAAACGTGCATGATTCAATTATGGCTCATTGTATAGTGGTGTTTCTGAGTTGCTGGGGATGCCATGGGGTGTACCATTACTGCCCACAACTTACTAAGATTATGCAAATGAAGGCTACAAATGAAAAAATCACTGGGAAAGATATGTAGTATGACAAGGGCTTTAGAGGGCAGGCGAAATGGCAGTAAATACAAAGCATGTCTCACATTGACCTTGTGGTGAAGCATTACTATCCTGATGGTAGTGGAATCTTCTAGGATGACAATGCCACAAGTGACTAATGAAGAGCGTGTAACCCATATGCCACAGCCACCCAAGTCACTGGAAAATTTTATACTTCAGTAGAAATATTCTGAAAACATAAAGTAGTATGAGTGTGTTCAGTATTTCCAATTTGTTGTAATGGTAACACTTTAGTTGAGGTACAGCAAAAATGCACCTATTACTCATTTGTTCTTATGTAACAAGAACTTAACAAAGGCTTCTTCTGGTCTTCATGACACTTATAAATCATCAGTAGACGGGTCATTCATCGCTGTGCAGTGTGGCGTATTGGCATGATGGTAAAATGACTTGTTAATATGAAGGTCTTATACCAAATGTGTAATATCAAGTGAAATGCTGATTAAGTCAGCTCAGACCACCAGTCTTGTTAGTTGGAGAGATGAATAAACACTTTACTGATGCCTTGTAAGCGTTATGAAGACCCAAAGAAGTGTTTGTTAAGGTCTTGTTACCTAAGAGTACATGAGTAATAGGTACCTAAACTGAAGTGTTACCATTACAATACAACACTGATGGCAATTTGCAACTTTAAGTTTATGTACTTATGGGGCGATGTTAGGAGGAACATTAAAAATCTGATGTTTGGATTTTGCTGGCCCATCTTGTGATCGTATGTGCCATGCAGTATTGACAGCCATGTGACAGGAAGAGTAAGGAGTTACAGTAAATGTTGGTGTTTGACTGGCTGCCTCTACCAAAGCCTTTAGTCAGACTTCCTAGTGAGATTTGTGTTTAGATTTTTCATGTTTTATTGTAATTTAGAGTAGTTTTGTCTGCACAATATTTTTTCATACTTTTGCTTGGTCTTGTTTTGCTCTTTTTGAATATCTATCTGTCTGCTTCAGTAAGCATTGCTACTTTATTTTATTACACCACACATAGTTTGAAACAGCTGGCATCCCATCTGAATGCTATTTAAGTGTGAAGAACCGCGAGGGCTTTTATCTCCAGATTTTTTAAAGATTCTTAGCTGCCATTTTTATATGTAAATGACACAGATTATGAACATATTTATTATGTATTGTGGTAGACACCTGGACCCTTACCTGACCAGGATGCCATCACAATGGGAGGACTCGGGGTGAAAGCATGCACAGGGCATTATCTCCCTTGGGTCACTAGGTGGCAGCTGCACTGGGGTGCTGCAGCCCCACTGATTCCCACAGGGCACACTGGGAATTGCAGTTTGTTGGCTCAGCCCTGTTGGTTTCCGGGGGTGCCACAGGTACTGGGGAGCCCTACTTTTTTGGGCTCCCGCCTCACCCAGAAGTGCTACCATTTACGGGACACCAGAAATACTCTCGGGTGTTACAATAAAAGAAGCCCACTGCTACAACTTGAGAAGCCAGAGTCGGGAGGAGGAAGAAGATGAAGCCTGCTGGGAGAAGCATGGAAGGCAGCGAGAAAGAAAAGAAAGGCAAAGAATATTGCTTGAGCTTTGTACTTGTGTTTATGGTGTGGGAAACACTTACCTGGGAAGCATTTCCCATGAAAAGTCATAAAAAACTTTGTTTGTGGCACGTCCAAGTGTGCCTGTGTCAGGTGTTTGGAGAGCTGCATCGTCCCCTGGTGGCCACAATGTGTATTATTCGTTATATTATAAAATAGTGAATTTTTTGTAGTTTATTTAAACAATTGCAATTTGCCCAAGGAAAGTATTAATATATTGTTGTGCTCTAAAAAATTAAATGCACAAAGTAGTTTAGAGTGCCACAGCCTGACTTGTTAGATTGTTGTAATACAAGTAACAGAAATTATTCACATGTCAACAAAACAAAAATCTTTTTCTTTCTAACAGATGGCAAACATCTTGTGAGTCTGCTTCAAAATCGAGCCGAGCAATGACAGGGTTAGCCTGTCAGGCTACGGTTAAGTAGCACCAGGATCGGCGCACGTCGAGGTGCTCTTTAGGATAGCCAGAGAATATAAGGTTTTTAGCCCGCTGGGTCACCTTCCACTGTGTACCCCCATGGTCGGACCTCAGAAGAAGACAGTTTTTTTTAGTATTAGGTGTGTACCCATCTTTCTAATTTCCAGATCAATAATTAAACTAAAAATTGGTAAACCGAGTAAGGATAAAGATTCCCATTTCCAGAGAGTTTTCTTACGTTTTCACTGAAATCCTCAACAGAGATCTCAACAGGTGAATGAAACTTGTTGTGCATCTTCGAGGGAGATTTCCATAACACCATTTTTATAAGTCTTGACTAAGTTTACACCATTAGTGTTGTGGGAACCTAATATTCTTGACAGTCAAAGGTTAAAACAATGTGGAAACCAAATGAACGAAATGGGTCACTCACAAGTAAGATGGAAGTCCAGGCTTTTCTTTATTGAAGGAAAAATTAAATAAAACAAATTCACCCACTTTAAAACATCAACTTATAAATAGTGTAGTTGATTATAAACCATACAGGTAAAGATATACCGGTAATGGGAAAACAATATACATTTTTACAGAGCCGTTGGCTCAGCTGGATTTAGTGTGGGTTATCTGTACCTTCACTTAACATTCCCCATAAATGTTCCACAAGTCAGACTTCACAGGTCAGTGTTTGCGTGGGCCAGTTCCATTCACCAGATACGACAGGTCCTGCACTAAAAAAGCTTCATCTCCTATTAGGATAGCATAAAAATGGATTGCTGCATTGCTTTTAAAGGTTTGATATCCAATAAAAAATTATATGCATGGTATTTTTTAGTTTTGCTGCTTTTCTACAATGTAACCTACAGTTCTAAAAAAGTTCCATGAAACTAAAATGTGTTTGGTCAGGCAATTATACCTACAGGAATACTGTATCAAGAAGCAGTGATGCCAGCTTGGAAAAACCTGATTTTAAGTTGGTAGGTTTTGGAATAACTGGAGTAGACTGTTACTGATTAAACTCAACAATGTGACAAGAATCGTCTCTGGGTTTCTGTTTCACTTATTTAAAGTTGGGGTTCACTCTTTGTATGTCAGCGTGAAGCGTATACAGGATTCTTTGGTTGCTGGTGACCGAGCACCACACCTTATGTGACCAGCCTGGTTGTAGGACACCTATGGCACAAAGAGGGGGCTGATTGTACCCTAAGAATGCCACACTGCAATGCTGTTGTACACGTGGGGCTGCACATCTACTGCTTTAACTAATGCCAAGGTGTAGGTTCTGATGCCAGGTACTCTAATTTAAAATAGTGCAGCACTGCTGGACACCAGAGGTCAGTGATATTGTCAGAACTTATGTTACAGCCTCCAGGACAACTAAATTTAAACATACACTGGGAAATGTTCAACTGCCTTCATTTTGCATAGATTACAAGTCTCACTTTAACAATCAAGTATTCCAAAGAGCTAAAAACTAATTTGCCATCTTTGTTTCCATGATAAACTTTCAAGACTTCAAACTTATTTTGAAATCCTATCTATTGGACCTGAAGGCCTGGACTCACTGATGAGACCTTCAGGCAGATCCTAAACACATAAACTGACTGATATTTTTTAACATAAGGCTGCACACACACGCACACACACCCACCCACACACACATATATATAGGAGCCTTCCACTTGTTTCAATAATTCATTTCCCCAAAGACCACTAAACATAAACAGCAAGACACATGTAATCTTTTACAGACTGCTTCAGTAGAGTGCAGAAGTGAAATTGCTGATTTCAGACATTTAAAGTGCAGTCAGCCACATGCGCCGCTTCTCATTACTGTACCGTTTTCAAAATGACCAGTAAGTCGTGTTTAAACCAGCTTTTGCCATTTCTCTGTCTCTCCTTGGTCTGCATTGTGGAAGAGTACGACATTATTAGTGCAGACATTCACCAACTGTTTCTTTTCAAGATAATTAATGCATTAAATAACTTAGCATTTCTTCCTATAAAGTAACAGAGTCTTTAAGAAAAAAAAAATAAACCAATTGCAGCACCATAATAATGAGTCTCTTGGTAGAAGTGTTCTCAACTAAGACAGAGGGGGCTGTGACCTGTCAGAGTCACAGGCAAGCTTCGTCAGCTAAAGTCTTTTAAGGACTGTCCAGACAAGGAGGGCTGGAAAAGACCAAATGAATATGCCGGTGGGTGGCAGATCCTAGCCAGCGAAGACCTGAGGTTGGAGGGGGGGTGGCAATCGATCATTCTCCACATTATCAGAGTCAATGGCTGATGCTGGGGGACAGATTTCCAGAGGGTACTTGTCCAGAATGTCTTGCACTTCCCTAGCCACTCCATCACTCCATTCGATAAGGTCCCTTTCAAGCCGGCGTGCCCCCTCTAGCACTCGCTCTTGTCGTTCGCCCAACCCAGACAGCTGCTCAAGGTTCTGGTAAGCCTGGCCCAAACTTGGACTGTTGTTCACATGACTCAGGTAGCCATCTTGGTCCTGCCTGCGTGGTGATGCCTGTCCAGACATGTAGCGTTCAAAATCCTCAGGGCTCAGATTGAGGGACTGTGCATCCAGTTTCTCGATGAAGGCAACAGCACAACACTGAGAAGAAGAAAGAATGGTTGCTGTAAGAGCGATTTGTTACTTACGTTATGTTAAATTGATAAGAAATATTTTCTTAGTTATGTTAAAATGTTTGCCTATACATTAAAGCATAGTCGATGAGAGATTCCATTATAACCTCTACAACAACATCATTTATTTCTATAGCACATTTTCATATAAATAATGTAGCTCAAAGTGCTTTACAGGATGAAGAAAGGGAGAAAAGACAGAATAAATAAGAATTAAAATAAGGGAACACTAATTAACATACAATAAAAGTAAGGTCCGATGGCCAGGGAGGACAGAAAAAACAAAGAAAAAAAACTCCAGACAGCTGGAGAAAAAAAAAATCTGCAGGGGTTCCAAGGCCACAAGACCACCAAGCCCCCTCTAGGCATTCTACCTAACATAAATGACCTCAATCAGTCCTCATTGCATTCAGGGTTCACATGGAAGAACTTGATGATGATGGTCACATGGACTTCTGGCCTTTAATCCATCAATGTACGGACATCACGGTGCTTTTCTTACCATTCTGACTAGAGAAAAGTTCAGTTTATGATCTGCTGTGCAGTCGGTAAGGGCAAACAGTTTTAAACCGTACCACACGTACAGAACATACTGAATGTACTGAAGTGACGCCAATGGAGGTTTGCCACAAAAAAATAACACAACTTAAGTATAAACATCGGGAGTGCTCTCCCCTCGACTTTCTTGTATAGTCAGATATGGGGATGAATATTTGAAGAGTAAACAACAAGACAATGATTATATTTTTATATTATGTACATTAAAGAACCATCAACAACAAATCAAGTTAATATTGAACAATTATTATAAAAGTAAAGTTGAATAAATCAGACTGTGCAGCAGATTGAATAAAAGGTAAAGTACCACTTCATGTTAGCGGAAATAGCTCAAAAGTTGATAGAAATCTACTTTTTGTACCTGAACTTGTGTGCAAAATTTGGTTGACCTAAGTGAAAGCGTTCTCAAGTTATCGTGTTTCCATACAGACACACACAGACATCATTCCAAAAATGGGATTTTCGGACTCAGGAGGTCTAAAACATCGAGATTCATCAAAATCTCAAAATGGAATTTTTGGAGAATTCCAATACTTTCCCCATACTCTGTATATGAGAAAGTAAAAAGTAACTGAAGTTTAACAAGAGAAAGCTAAAATTGTAACAAAACAGAGAAGAAACTTTTTTTTTTGCCTCTTATTCTGTGTGTGTAATAACTTTTTTCTCATTTTTTGTTCCTTTTTTTAAAAGTTTCACTAAATCTTTTTAAAACAAACTTTATTGTACCGAGAAACATCTTTTGTCATGCGTTTGACTCATGCTGGATCCTACATGACCAAATGAGTAGTTGCTCGATTTTTTGAACCTAGAAAAGACACAGCTACAGTTACAATTTAATTAATTCAATAAGAAAGTAGTAAAGACAACACTATGATGCCCTTCAGGATCTGTTTAGCCAGTTCAATATTGAAAAAGTCAACATTAAGGCATTAAAAATAAGATTTTCGGATAGTAGTTTGAGGTGTCACACTGGCTCATTGACTAGCACTGCCTACTTCTGGCTCCTGCATTCTAAATCCAAACCCCCGGCTGCTGCTGCATGTGCTGAATTTGCACGTTGTCTCCATTTTTCCGTTTTTGTTTTTCCTTTGGGAGAGTTGGTCGTGTGTGAGCGAGAGTGTGGAGTGTGCCGGACTGGTATCCCATTCAGGGTTGGCTCCTGCCCGATGCTGCTGGCATTAAGAACTTTCTTAATGAACTCTGAATTTGAATTGATGTAGAAAGATATCAAAATGGGTAGCAAGCTACTGTAGGAATATCAAATAAAAGAACACCGCCCAATGGGCAATGATGTTCAAAATCTATTTGCTTTGAAAAATTGAACAGATATGAATAAAATGACTCTGAAAAGAACTTGGATTATTTATAAAGCTTACATAATTTAATAAAAATGTTATGTTAGAAATCTAAAAATATTCAGTATTACATTCTTTACATGACTGATAATACTTTTCTTAACACACTACTACTTTGACTGTTTTGATTTGTAGTAGAGGTTAATCATCCATTGCTTTAATCATAGCATACATCCGTCTTCTTGTATAACTATACATTGAGGTAGGACCCCTAGGCAGATTCCAACCAGATTTGAGAGCAAGGTGGGCCTACTGTATATGCCAGAATGCATAGAACATACATGAGAATAGCCAAATAATTCCATATACACTATACACTTTATTAATATATATTTGTCTTTTTGTTTGCAGGAAAGTATCATAAATTTGAACACTTTATCAAACTGCTTTTCTTGTGTTGCTTAGGCACTGGTGCAGTGGGGTTTTGCAGAGGAGTTGGAAGGATGCGGTTAAGAAACCACACAACCAACTGAAAGCAGATTTGAATCATCAGCTTTACTTAGCCCACTACTCGAACTATCTAGATATACATGCTAAAAATAAGTACTTTAACCCAACATGGTGTGGAACAACAGTCTGAACGTTTGCTACAGTCACATCTTTGTGCACCTTAAAATCAGAGACAGCAAATGTACCCACCAGTAGGACTATATAACACAGGCGAAACATCAAATGGCAATAAGAATATGACATGTCAAATTATTTAAAAAAATAAATAATCTGACTGTGTAACATATTCATTTGATATGTTTGAAAAGAACTAGTTTTAGAAGACAGGATTATGTGCACTTGTAAATAAACTTTCTCATACCAGCTCAGGGTTGTTGGGGACAGCAGTAGGTACAAGGCGGAAACAAACCCTGGTTGGAGAACTAATTCAAAACAGGCCACACTCAAGTACAGGGCCAGTTTACAATGTAACCAAAATAAGATATATTCTACCAAACACAGCAAAAATGATGCCAGTGTATTAAAATATTACCATTTTTTTTGGTGACACCAAAATGAACATGGATACGTCAAAACTCCATGGACCTGGTTTCCATTTTTGACTTTGCCCCATCTGTGTTGACTTTGCAACTTTTTCAACTAAAGTGTGGGGTTGTGGCTTCATTTCACAATAAATTTTATGAAAGCCGATTGAATCTGTAGATAAAGCGTTCAGAGCTAGCTGTGTGCACTTCAAAAAACACTCTCCAGTTGAGAGACGGCGAGTCTTCACACTAATTACTTAACCAGATATTAGAGCTTAAAATAGACACTCTATAATGCTTGTCAGCAAATTTTCAATCGGTATTTGCTATGTGTTACCTTTAACGGTTGTTTGATTAATTGAAAAGAAGATTACAAAATACTTGTTTGTACATTCAAAGAACCTGTTCCATATACTCTTAATAAACTCGTCTTTAGCCTGTCCAGCTCTCTTTCGGTGGGATGCCACCAACCTCACTGACACTGCTCCAGCAGGGACAAGCAATTTCATACTATACAGAGATAAAAGCAAGCTTGGAAAACAGAAGCTCATGTGAAAGGGGCTGCACATACACATGACCAGTTAGCATTTCCTGCAGCATGTATTCTAAATTCTTATGAAATTAAGGAAGAGTGAAAATATATTCATGAATTATGGATATTGTATTTGTAAAATTGCATGCAGTATGTTCAGCCTGTGAAGGGGGGATAATTCTTATTTTTTATGCTTTATTCTAACAAGTTCTAAACTAAATTACAAAAAAAATTACAATATATGTATTCTTTGTGGGACCCGGCTAACACCTCTTTACAGTACATGCTCACATCTGCATTTCTCTGTGCAAATGCATTTTTCATGACTTTCAGATCCAAGTCATGGGCTCACTGGCTCTCACAGCTCAAGAGTCCATCCAAACAGTCTTTTGTGATATCACTGCACAACAATTTTTTTGAAAAGTCTTACGGATTGTGACAGGTACCTACTGGTTTTGGTTTTACTGCATCACGTAGGAACTCTGAGAAATAGACATTTATATGTTTACTGACAATAACGTATTTAGTCACGTTTATGTTTCGCATAAGCTTTTAAATTCAACAGAAATTTTGCTCCTGATTTTCTTTTGTATTCAATGTCTGGTGCATCACGTTGCAATGTCCAACAATAGTCAGCAAGCATTGACGGATTCCAGTTGCTCTGGTAACGTTTCTCCATTGTAGAAATGTCCTGGTGAAACCTTTCACTGTGTTCATCACTGACAGCACCAAGATTTGCGGGGAAGAAGTCCAAGTGTGAGTGGAGGAAATGAATCTTGAGTGACATGTTGCACTTCATTGTCTTGTATGCTTTGAGAAGTTTGAATGTCGTTTGAGGCTCTGTAATTGCCCAGAAAATTGTCAACGGCTTTGAAGGCTTGCTAGGCAATTTTTTCCAGCCCAATTAACAGATCTTCAAACTGCTTGTCACTCATAACATGTCTGATCTGGGGGCCAACAAAAATGCCCTCTTTGATCTTGGCATCAGTTATTCTTGGGAACATCTGTCTTAAATAATGAAAACCTTCGCCTTCCTTGTTCAGTGCTTTCACGAAAGTCTTCATGAGTCCCAGTTTTATGTGAAGAGGAGGCAAAAATATCTCTGCTGGGTTGACAAGCGATTCTTGTGCCATATTTTTCTGTCCTAGAACTAACTTTTTACGGAGTGGCAAGTTCTGTTGAGAATAGTGTGACTCTTTGGCACGGCTGTCCGATTCACAGATGAAACAACAGTACTTTGTATATCCGAGCTGCAGTCCTAGTAACAGAGCAGTGACTTTAAGATCTCCACAGATATTCCACTTGTACCTGCTATACTGGATGTGCTTCAGCAACAGTTCCATATTCTCGTACGTTTCTTTCATGTGTGCTGCATAGCCAACAGGTACTGAAGAATAAACGTTGCCATTGTGTAGCAGAACAGCTTTCTGGTTTAACATTGACGAATCAATGAAGAGACGCCACTCTTCCGGGTTGTGATCACAACCCAAGGCCGAGAATAATCCTTCAATGTCACAACAGAAACAGAGACTGTCGACTTGTGCAAAAAATTTGGTTATATCATGATGTCGGCCTCGAAACACAGAAAGTTTTGTACCTGGTGACAGCAAACACCATTCCTGCAGTCTCAAACCCAGCAGCTCGACTTTTGCTCTTGACAGACTCAAATCTCTGACCAAATCGTTCAATTCAGACTGTGTTATCAGATGTGGATCGCCTGATGAGCACGGTTCAAAATCCAGGTCAATTTCACAGTCAGTACCCTGCATTGCAGTTTCTTCATCTGGTTCGTCTAAGGTCCAATCCTCTGGTGGTTTTGGAATTGGAAGACTGTCGTCATGTGGCACGGGTCTCATTGCTGAAGGCAGATTAGGACATTCAATTGACTTCTTGTTTTTGGCACAGAAATCAGACACATTAGTCAAACATTAAGTAACAGACTGTCACATAGTCTTTCTGTTCTTGCCATATCATTGGAACAGCAAACGGCATCGTCTTTCGAGTGCCTCTGAGCCAGGCTCTCAGACTGACAGCACATGTCGCACAGCAAATGTGAGGCGCCCATTCCTTATCTTGATCACCAATTTTGCAGCTGAAATACAGATGATAAGCTTTCTTCACAAGAGCAGTCATCCAACTTCTTGAGGCGCAAGTGTATATTCGCCACAGATATAGCAAAATGTATCGCGGCTGTTACGACATTGATGATACATATCGCCCAACACCAAAACGTCTATAGCATCAAGCTTACTTACTGTTATATTGCTACAGATACTATACTGATACTATACATACACACTGACTATCTATATTAACCAAATGAACAGGATCGGTGTATGCAAGCCACTTTTATAGCATGTTGAGACAGCGTCAAGCTCGTTCAGACCTGCCCAGGATGTCAACTTCCGCAGAACAGTTTGCAATCTGGCCTGATTCCATGCCTGGACATGTCCAGGCTGCACAAACCGTTGCTGATAAGTCACTTACGGGAGCGAAAATGTTTGGATACAAATATAAGAAAAAAATCATAACAAAACTGAAGATGTCTCTGAAACGGTACGTGATGGGTAAATTTTGATGTGATATTCATGATCAGCACCCAAAAATCTATAAGAAACACCCAACAGTGTTCAAGAAGCAAAAACTTTGTTGTGCAGTGTTAGGCACTATTTTAGAAAGCTCTTGATGAGCACCCATGTAGAAAAAACGTCTTGTGCTAGTAGAAATCAGCAATTATATTAACAGGAGTATAAGGCAACATCGGTAAAGAATGAAGAGCTTAGGTGTGATTAAAAAAGAAAAAGGTTTAAATGGCTATTTCACAAAAGAAAAAGTGATAATAGCAAGTTATCAGACAAAAAATTACATATGCCCTTTCTCCAAATAAATAGTTCTTTCATTCACTTCCAAACCGGATATTTTCATTACAGTAATCCCTCGCTATATCGCGCTTCGACTTACGCGGCTTCACTCTATTGCGGATTTTATATGTAAGCATATTTAAATATATATTGCGGATTTTTTGCTGGTTCGTGGATTTCTGCGGACAATGGGTCTTTTAATTTCTGGTACATGCTTCCTCAGTTGGTTTGCCCAGTTGATTTCATACAAGGGACGCGATTGGCAGATGGCTGAGTAGCTACCCAACCAGAGCGTGTATTATGTATTAAATAAAACTCCTGAAATATATTGTGAGCACGGGGGCTGTTTGCATCCCTAGAGGATACGGCTGCTCCTCAAAAAACGCTGAAAGACTACCTTCACATTGCTACCATCCTTGCTGGGCTTACATGTGGCTGCTTTGTCAAGTGATATGCTTCCTGCACGGTACTTCGCATACTTAAAAGATCAAACAGCACGTATTGATTTTTGATTGTTTACTTTTCTCTCTCTCTTGCTCTGACATTCTCTGCTCCTGACGGAGGGGGTGTGAGCAGGGGGGCTGTTCGCACCCCTAGACGATACGGATGCTCGTCTAAAAATGCTAAAAGATTATCTTCACATTGCTCCCTTCCGGCTTTGTCAAGCGACATGCTTCCCGCACGGTGCTTCGCATACTTAAAAGCTTGAACGGCGCGTATTGATTTTTGATTGTTTGTTTTTCTCTGTCTCTCTCACTCTCTCTGACATTCTCTGCTCCTGACGGAGGGGGTGTGAGCAGAGGGGCTGTTCGCATACTGGCCTAGAGGATACGGACGCTCCTCTAAAAAATGCTGAAAGACTACCTTCACTTTGTTCTCTTCCTTGCAGCTGCTTTATACGGCGGTGCTTCGCATACTTAAAAGCCAAACAGCCCTATTGATTTTTGTTGGCTTTTTTCTCTCTCTCTCTCTGACATTCTCTTCTCCTGACGCGCACTCCTTTGAAGAGGAAGATATGTTTGCATTCTTTTAATTGTGAGACGGAACTGTCATCTCTGTCTTGTCATGGAGCACAGTTTAAACTTTTGAAAAAGAGACAAATGTTTGTTTGCAGTGTTTGAATAACGTTCCTGTCTCTCTACAACCTCCTGTGTTTCTGTGCAAATCTGTGACCCAAGCATGACAATATAAAAGTAACCATATAAACATATGGTTTCTACTTCACGGATTTTCATCTTTCGCGGGGGGTTCTGGAACACAACCCCTGCGATTGAGGAGAGATTACTGTAAAGGGTGTTGCAGAGGTAGAGTCAATATGGACAGCGTTCAGCACAAGACAGAAGCCACATTTTGACAGAATGCCAGTCCATCACAGGGCACACTTCCCTATTAAGATCACTCTACAGCTATTCACTTTATATGCATGGTTCTGGGATGTTGGTGTAAATCACAGCTCTGTTGCAAATTTTGCTTAAGGCTAATATCAGCTGCTGTCCATACAAACAACATAAAAAACATAAACCTTCAGTTGAAAAGTGGATAAATTATAGCACTTGGACAAAAGTAGACCAGTTTTATGCTCTTGGGTCCCTTACTGTTTTTTTTTATTGTAGGGTTACATGTGCTTAGCAAAATGATGTATTAGCTGCAGTAAATCTATGCTAGAAAATGTATCTGTTAGGTAATTGGCAACTCAAAACTTTTCCAGTATGAGTGAGTGTGGGGATGTAAAAGTATTCCAAGATGGACTGGAGCTCTGTGCAGGGATGGTTCCTTTTGTGGGCCCAATACTGCATGGCTGAGTATAACCACCTGTGAACCTGACCTGGATTAAGCAGGTCTGATAACAAACAGAAAGATAAAAGCTTAACAGAGGCAGAAAGCTTGTATTACCCAAAGGAAAATTAAAAAAAAAAAAAAATGTTTTTATATATATATATATATATATATATATTTTGTGGCGGGGAGCAGTACCCAGCCGGGATGCCTGGAAGGACCGGGAGAGGGACTACGCCTCTTCCGGACCACGAGAGGGCAGCCGCCCTGGTTTGTATGGGGGCCACGGAGCATAGAAGCTCAACCCTATAGGGGCCCGTGGTTACTGCTAGGGGGCGCCCAGACGCCTGTGAAGCCCTGGACGTCGGCACTTACGCCACACCTGGAGGTGCTGGTGGAAAGAATACCAGGGACACCCGGAGTGCTTCCGG
This sequence comes from Erpetoichthys calabaricus, assembly GCF_900747795.2. Taxonomy (NCBI): domain Eukaryota; kingdom Metazoa; phylum Chordata; class Cladistia; order Polypteriformes; family Polypteridae; genus Erpetoichthys; species Erpetoichthys calabaricus. The sequence continues at coordinate 101,416,137 of NC_041401.2, forward strand.
GTGCTTGTGCGGCACTTTTGCCACACTAGGAAGTGCTGCAGGAAGCTCGTCAGGAGGTACCTGGAGCACATCCGGGTGGACTTAAAAGGGTCCGCCTCCCTCCATTTGTCAGCTGCAGTCAGGAGGAAGAGGACAGAGCTCGGTGGAGAGGAGTGGAGGTGGTGAAGGACCTTTGGAAGGACTTGAAAGAGGGTGATTAGTACAGGGACACTGTGTGCTGTGAACTGTAATATGAATAAATGTGTGCCTTTTATAGACGTCCCAGTGTGTCCGGGGCTGGCTTCCACAATATAATATAATATAATAATTCATTAATAATAATAATTCATTACATTTATATAGCGCTTTTCTCAGTACTCAAAGCGTTCTCCACACAGGGAGGAACCGGGAAGTGAACCCACAATCTTCCACAGTCTCCTTACTGCAAAGCAGCAGCACTACCACTGCGCCACCTGTGAATATAATACATATAGCTACAGGGCTACATGGGAGATGGAGTTCTCCAAAGCCCTGTTGGGATCCGGGATGGTCACCAGGAGGCGCTGCAGGGGTTCCTGGGCCCATCTGGGCTGTAGCTCAGCCACACCCGGAGGCAGGTGGTCAAGCACCTGAAGCACTTCAGGTTGAACTATAAAAGGGCCCCACAGGTGAAGAAACATAAAAGTTAATTTGCTTTTATATATGTCTCCAGTATCAGTCTGTGTCGGGTCGGCACCTATATAGCACCTTTGTTACAAATATATATATATATATATATATATATATATATATATATATATATATATATATATATATATATATAAATAAATACACATACAAATTTAGCTGATGGACCTGTTACTCAGCACATTAAACTGATTTTTGTAAAGGTGTGTCCAAGAAGTACCATAATAACAGTCCTTAGGTTTTATTCGTCAGAAGTGATGTAACAGATACTGTTCAGCAGTTAGTTTTTCCTAATTGGTATTAATAACTTTAGTGGCATTAAAATTATGCAACCATTTTCATCTCTAACATATAGCACACCAGGTCAGGTTTCTCTGGGTACATAAAAAATGATGGTCAAAGATAACAAATGTCATCACACACTGTTATCAAACCATTCAAGGAAAAATGCTGGGTTTTAGAAAAAGAGAAGAAACCTGGATTCAGTGTTAATATTGCCCCACTGTATTATCCACCAGCAGACTTTGCATGCTTTACAGCATAATCGTGAAGTCTGAGTACTAACGGAACATGTAAACTTTATATGAGTAACACAAATTGACCATGAAATGTCTTTAAGGAGTCTGTCTGTTGCTGATCATGAAAACTAATTTTGGGAAATGTATTTTAGTGAGCATAAAAAGCAATCATAATTCTGTCTTTTTTGTAACCGTCTGAATAAGTTGATTTCTACAATTGGAAGACCTAGCACACAAGTACTTTTCAAAAGAAAGGATGTGCATAAACAATATTCTAACACAAAGACAATTATCCTTTGATTTTTAAAGCAATTATTATGAATAAATCCTTTATTCATTTTATTAAACTGGCAACACTAAAACAGGTCTCTTGGTAAGCTTTAGCATTGACGTGCACAGGGAATTTCCCCATTGATTTTCTCATTTTGAAAGTTCACTGGAGATGCTAGTGTGCTTTTCCTTATTCAATTATGGGAGTGAAATACAGGAACTGTCGGTGAAATTTATTGATCTGCAATACAGCTCTGTCCTAAAGGAACAAGTATTCTGCTGAGTTGCCTGAATTTTATATCCAAATGAACAAAAGAAAATGTCTATAAAGTAAACAGACAAAACAAAAGAAGCTTTTGTTATTTGCTGTAAACCCTGATCACAGGATATATGATCTCCATTCTGATGTTTGATCTCCATTATGAACTACACTTTATCTATTAATTAAGCAGTGAACAGTGTCCTACAAATGGTGAGGCATTAGTGACATTTAGTTTTTAAAAAGACCATGTGATGCTTCAGCCAAAACATTTTCCCCACTTATGTTCCGACAGAACGAACTTTTTTTCAGCATTCGATTTTCAAGGTTGTGTTTATATCCTGAGGCCAGTGGCTTCTAAGATGTCTGCTGTCTACTGTAGTTTGTCAGAGAGCCTCCATGGCTTGGTAAAGAGGCTGGGGCCCTCTGGCAAAAACTGGTTTCTCATTGTCTGCAGAGGAGAGCACATTTTTATCTTTTGAATGACTTTAAATGGCCATTCTGCCACTACAGGTCACAAGTGCTTACCAGATTTGTGAAGTAATAACCATCTTCTCCTGTCATGAGTCGACTTGGGTTGCAAAATCTTGTGATATATTGAATGTTGGACTGCAGGCGAGGCGGGTTTGCCTTCAGCACTATATAGATGAGGGTTGGTAGAAAGTCATCGGCTGAGGCGGGTTCCTTCTTCGTGATCTTGATGGCATTGAAGATGTGCTTGCTGCACTTTGTGATGCAGGCCAGCTTGTCTCTGGGCACACGCTTCGAGTCCATCTCAATTATATCTGTAATGCACCAATAAAAAGGCACTTCAAACATGTACAGTTATTTAAGAGATGTTAATTCTAAATTTGAGATGACAGAGGCAAAATACTGTTTTAAACAAAAAAGGAGATGATTATCACAATGTAAACTTTCACAGAGTTATTTACAAAAGATATAAAAACTACATGGTATTTTAAATGCAAGGAAACACACCAAATAGCTATGGACAATAACTGAAAAGAAATATAGTCCCTCTAATAGCAAATAATTAAGATCCACGACAGATTTAGACAAATGTAAAAAAAAAATTAAAACTCAATTTTTTTTTCCTGCAAATAAAAAGTAAGTGTAATTTGACAATGATACTTTATGAATAAAGCAAAGTGTCTTCAGTATGTGAATATTTTAGAAAAAAGGCCTCATTGACAAAAGCAGGAATATTTCATAAGAAATGATAGATCAGTCAATATAAAAATTCTCATCAAGTACATTGTGCTACATGGCTCTCTCTTTGTCTGAAAGGTACAATACATAAAAGGTTCCTTTAAAACCTTGAATGTATATATAAATCCTGATCGCGGACAAAGCTTGTTTGTGAAGGTAAAACTCAAATTTAAGTTTATTTACCTGTAATAGCCTTCACCAAAATATCTGATACTTCAGGAATATCTTCATTGACTGGCACACACAACATCAGCAGGGTAACCCAGTGCAGAGCCCTGTTTGAAAGTGGGGTATGGGGCAGGTATACAAATTGAAACATTCATTTAAAAAAGTTCCTCTTTCTGCTGTTTAGAAAAGACAGTAATCTGATACACTGTGTGTCAAACTGATTATAAAAGGAGGACAGGAATAAACCTCTCCAAATGAAATAACAGTGCTAAAAATATTATTTGCAAATGGAATAACCATAACAAGAAAAAAATGTAGAGTGGGTGAGCAGCTCCTTCTAACAACTGAGAAAATCTGAAAATATTCTTCAAACATATAATCAGTCTAACCAAACCACTTACAGCAATAACAACATTTATTTCTACAGCACATTTTCACACAAAGGATGAAGTTTAAAGTACTTTAGAAGATGTCAAGAGTTATAAGCACAGAAAATCAAATTAAAATTTAATTACAATAATAATGAATAAATAGTACACAAAAATAAATAATGCACACTTATATAAGATATATTTAAGGACTATACTTTTAATTATATAACTAGAATTGTTTTCTTCCCCACTCACTGCCTAGATCGATGTAGTATAAAAATACAACATTATTGTTATTAAGTTAAATATCAGCATAACTTCTTACATACTAAAGCTAAAAAGCTAAATATATACATATATAAACCTGCCCATATACAATATATTGACAAATAACATGTGTTCTGTAAATATGAACTGCATTCATCATTCTGCTATTACAAAAATAGCCTGCTTGCTAATAGAAAACAATTCTACAATTCACACTTAAATGAATATATAAATTACCAGCCATAGCCCCACTAAAGGAGCATCAGCACACTGCTTCACTGGATTTGCCATTTGATATCAGTAGGAGTCCATGCCACATTGCATAACCATTTGCATTAGGAAACACTGGGGTGGAGATGATTATTAACAACCACTACACTTAGCAACATTCTCTCCCATATTACTAGTTCTGTATGCTGATTTCCAGCATACCTGTATTTTAGGGTACAACTATTAATTTGTTAGAATGTACTTTGGGTATATTTAAATTCATTGCCTGTATGGAACACATATTCAGTTGTTTCTGAACATGTTTAAAAGTCACCTATATTTAAATAATTAATACGGATTGTTGTATATACTGTATTGAAATGCTGTATTGTCCTGATAGGTGCAGAAAAAATGTTGTACATGGACAAAACTCAGAGATATGAGGAGAACGAGTATACCTTTCAAAGACTGGCTGGGAGGCAGAAATGCTACTCTACTGTGCCATTGTCCCACTACATATACTTATTAGAATGTATTGATTTATATTATTTTTGAAACCACTATAGTCACCTGAGCTTATTTTGCTGTTAATGAGTTTGGTTTTAACTGGTTATTTCAGTATTTAAATTGATTAGTTACAGATTCTGATACATACAACTAATAATAGGATACAAGAGCATACCAATTTTACATTGTGTTTTCATGGATTAAGATTTCACACTGATTATCTCTTTATTAGCTATTTATTTCCATTAGTTTTGAGAATTAACTTGTTTTTTTTGTGATCAAATCTTTATTATCATTCAAATATCAAATCCAAAATAGATTTAGGTTTCCATAATCATTTAAGGAATGAATTAAAACTAGCAAAAAAAAAAAACTGCCCTATACCCACCCCAGCCCTGTAAGAATATATCAAAATGGTTTGGCTAAAGCACCCACAGAGACACAGTGAGTGAGACATTACCTGCATGCAGACTGAGAAGGAGAGAAATGAAGGAATAAGTTTAGAATGGATTAGCTTCAATATGATCTATTGTAGATGTCTAATCAAAAGTTTATATATTACAATGTATTAAGGTGAGAGTTAGAAAAATCTACTCAATTTTTGTCACACTGCAAAAAGACTGATAATGGTAAGCGATTATATCAGGGTTTAATTTGGAGGAAGAGACAGAGGAGTTCATCATTTGTAAGCGTGGTGGTATCAACTGTTTCCAAATAGCTCAGGGGCAAACTGTTCACACCACTGGACTTCTTTGGGCACATTGAATCAACAGGTTCTTTTAGCTCTGGCAATTCTATCAGGAAATCTAGTATGACAGAATCTACCATTGTTAACCAAAAAAAAGAAATTAAGCTCAATATGGAAGTATTAGAATTTTATGAAAAAAGTCCAGTGATGAACTCCAAAAAATTATTATTAATCAGAAGAGCATTATTAGTAAGAATGTCCATTATATTTTTAATAGCTGGGATGGACATGCACACTTCACATCTTCGCAACTTTTAATGCTAATAGTTAACTGGAGACATGCTATGGAATCCTCATGAAGTGGATCTCAATTTCAGTGTTTTTTTTAAAAGCAGCTGCATTTAACTTAGACCTTGCGTTAGATAGCATCAATTAATGCTCTAGGGAAACCACACAATGGTACACTTTTTCCAAAGACACAAGATGGGACTCTAGGTTCTTATATTTTGCCTGCATTTACCCATTAAGCCAGTTGCTTATCTAGCTAGAAAATCACATGATTCCTTTCACAGCCACCCTTATCTAAATCCAAAGAGATTCCAACAGATTTTGAATTTATGGTTATAAACTCCTTAAACACAGTAAACAGCGTTATGCAGAATGCTTTAACTTAAAGTTAGAAGGAATTAAATTCTCAGCAGGAAGGCACCTATCGGTAAATTAAGCAGGGGCAGGTTAAAGCAACATATAGCACAGTGGTGATTAGAGAGTGATGTCTGTTTCTGACTTCAATTAGAGAGATTCGTAACCGGTGAATGAAAATATAGTCAGCCCCAGAATATGCGCAATGACAAGGCAAAATGGAAAAAAAAAAAACTTGGTAAAGGTGTTAAACAATTGGAAGGAATCAACCAAATTCAGATTAGAGGAAAATCTGCATAGCGAGTGATTCAAATGAGGAATATGATCACAGAGGGAAGAGTGTTGTTACTTATGTTAGAAAGCTTGATGAAATAATGTATTGGGCAACATCACATATCTTGGTTAACACGTTAACAGAAACTATCTAGTTGATCAGACTACGCAACCAGTATTTTAGCTTGTAACATGTGGGGTGTAAGAAGTAATATTCCTCTCTTCTTAGAGCTGCACATTTAGAAGAATAAAAAAAAAACAAAAAAAAACTTAACATAGACTTCATCATAGGCTATCTCTGGATTTTTACAGGCTTCAGCTAACATACATATCCACATATCTTTAGAATTGGAAATGAGAATGCAGTGCTTGACCGAGTATGCACATGCTGAGAAGATTCTACTAGGTCTTTCAGTTTCAAAAGTAGTTCCACTTAAAGCTGGAAACCATCTTGGTTAGGGAAAAGTAATTACAACACCTTTGTCTGTATTTCTAGGCAGTTTTACAATTTCTTAATTCTTATGGTGCCTGTGATCTTCATAGTATGTTAGTTTAAAGTATAGCAATCTTCCTCTGGTGGCGTTCCAACTTTATCATCATGTAAAGAGACACTGGAGTGAAGAGTGCACCTCTGTTTTCCTCTGGGTTTGCTTGGACTTCATACTGGATGTTATGGGTCACGGGTCTGTAAAGTCAGTCAGTCTGTCAGTCATATTCTAACCCATTTATTCCTGAACAGGGTTTCAAGGAGCCCATCCTAGCTAGCATTGGGTTCAAGACAGGAACAAACCTTGGACAGGACGAACAAGTGAACACACACACACACACACACACACACACACACACACACACACACGCACGCACACGGGCCAATTTAGGATTGCCAATTCACCTAAACCCACACAGACATGGGGAGAACATGCTTACTCCACACAGGGAAGACCCAGAACACCCTGGTATCCTTACTGTGAGGCAACAGCAGTACCACTGTGCCACCGTGCCTCCCTGGTCTGTAAATTGAGCTTGCATATTGGTGTTAAGCAGATTCTTCATCATCTCCCAGAGAGAGATGTCTGACTCTCTGTCATCCAAGGCTTTGAGGACTTCTTTGGTGGAGTCAAAGGCTTCAGAATGGCTTCTATGAGCCAAGTGTGACATTTTACACTGTGGTCAGGTAAGTAAGGTATTCCAAGCAGCTAATCAAGTAATTACTGATGAGGGTTGAGATAATGAATGGGTTGAAAAGCATTGGAGGATGACTGCAAAAACACTATGCTGTCAGCAATGACAATATGTCAAAAGATTGCTCTCTTGACTTATTCTTTGTTTACTGTGATTTCCAGTATCACAAGTAAGTCCTGTTTCATCTGCAGTACCCATGAATAAAAAGTTATTTTCATACCCTTAATTTGTACCCAGTTACTCTCTCACAAAAAACGTTACCTGATGCGCTTCTGCACAGCCAGATCTTTCTTTTCATCATCTGTGGTTTCAGGGCAGAACACACTTTTGTACAGACGTGTCATGATGTATTTTTCAACTTGATCCATAACCCGTTCCACACGATCTGAAGAACCTGGAACAACGTTTTTTTAAAAAAATGTTACAAAAAGTGTTCCAAAAGACGCTTAGTACTCACAAGGCAATTTGTTTCTTTTTTAAAGGTAAGAAGAGTCACACCAGAAATTAGGAAGCAATGCTAATGTTCTTGATTGATTATAAATTAGTCACACAAAAATTAAATTTATATTTCACTTAAATACCACAAAGTTTCCCCAGAGTCTGCAGAAATAACAATTACTAGAAGTATGATAATAGGTATATCAGCATCTCACGACTGCCACAAAAATTAAGCTTGACGTTCTTCACAAATAACATTAAAGAAAATTTTTAGACTAGTCAACACAGATAAATTAATTTGTTGAGCTAGATGATTCATCTGTTGGAAAAAAAATTCTGGTAAAAATTCTGACAATGTAAAAAACAAAAAAAAAAAATCTCTATGAATAGATGACAGTTCAAGTAGGAAATTTAGACATAAGCTAATGGTAATAAAAGCTTGTAACTATTAGAATCTCTTGATGTCCACTTCTCCTGTACATGTTATTTTGAATAAAGACTCCATCTCTGCTCAACACTGGGCTAGTTATTTGCCTCCACAAGGGCATGCTGTAAGGTTACAGTAATTATTTTCTGACTAAATGGCATTTTGGTAATAATAAGCACCAATGAATGGCAAATTATCCCATCAGTAAATTAATATATTGTCTACACATGAAATATCTTACAAACCAACTTAATACATCAGAATAGAAAAATGTTATGATACCTTTTTTATATCCATTAACAACTGGATACCTTTGTATTCATTTCAATTTCAATAACAAATTCACGATGGTTAAAGGTGGAAGATCCCTTGAAAGTAAAACATTTTTCAATAATACTCAACCAACTGTGTTGGGGTGTGTCTTTGCAGGATATGTTTGTGGTTTAGTTAGTTTGATTAATTTTTTTTCTATACTTACCGTGCTAGTACACCGGTGCCGATGCACATATGCACTCACTTTAATGAGCCGATTGCCATTTAGCAGCGTGGCGAATGCACAGCATAAGCTGGGTTTGTCAGTACTAGTAAAAAGGAGATGGGCAGGTATGAAATTAGAAAAAGAAATTGGCAAAAGGAAATTGAGAAGTGAGTGAGAGCTTGAGAAAGGCCAGAGCCGAGAAGGATGGCTAGAACACCTTGAGGGTTTCCATTAGTACAGAGAGAGATAGAGAGAGCGAGAGCAAGCACTGTGCAAACTAACTAGGAGATGCCTGGATCTGCAGAATAACTAACAGAGCAGTGAAGGTTGAAGGCAGCTGGAGTAGATTCGACAGTGCAATTTTATCAAAAATTAACTTTTAAAACCATACCATTTTCTAAGCCTGCTTAATCCCGATCTGGGTTTGGAGGAGCTGGAGCCTAACCCAGCAAACATAGGGCAAAAAGCAGGAACAATCCCTGGACAGGATGGTAGCCCATTGCAGGGTGAAGTCACACACACAAACACACACACCATGGTTAATTTAGCATCATCAGTCCACCCAATCTGCATGTTTTTGAACTGTGGAAGGAAACTGGAGCACCCGGAGCAAACCCACACAGACACAGGAAGGACATGCAATTTTCACACAGGAAACACTTAGGATGTGAACCCCAGTCTCAATACTTTGCGGTAGCAGCACTACCACTGTGCCACTGTGCAGCACAAATAAATTAAATTAACGATATGGCATGCACCTATACTAATGAATACTATTAAATAAGTAATATTTTGATTGGACAATGATTTTACATGATATAAATATTTTTCACCATTATTTATATATTTGTGGTTTACATACCATCTGAAAGTTTCTGCAATCTTTCATTAAGTTCTAAAAATATTCCCATTTAATTGTTCATTGTCAACTCACAAATAACAGAAACCCCAAATATCAAATTCACAAATCTGAAGGGGCAATTGTAATCAATTACAAGATTTAAGATCTTGAGTGGAATACATCCATCCCAAAAGGTTACGGCTTGAAAAAGAGGAAGAGTCATCCAACCCTGCTACCTCAAAGATGAGGAATCCTTTCTTGTTGAAATTTACCATTGATTCAATACTAATTGAAGAAACAAGTAAACTGCACAAAAACATCCACTCTATTATCCATTTCTTTAAAATGCATAATGTTGGTCCAATTAAAAGATGCATTTACATAGCAACAGATTAGCCAATGGCTGCCAAATAATAACCTAACATCTTTTGGTTGGAGAAGGAATCCAAAGAAGTCAGGAAACAAAAAACCTGTATAGCAATGGGGATAGCAGACCTAATCTACAAAGGAACAAAATCAGGGTCAGTGTGAGGACTGCAATCAAGTATGTGTCATTACAGGTATCAGGTAAGAATTAAATGCTTTCCTCCAAGGGGGCAGCATTAACAGCAGGGAATTTGCAAGGAATGCTAAGAATATACGGTGCTGTATACTTTAACAAGATCCCAAAACAAAATAGTAAAATAAATTAAGAGCTTACAACTTTCACAAAAACTTAAAAAGAAGTTAACTGAATGATGAATGCACTCAGATATTTGGGGGGGAAATCTCTATTATTTTGCCATCTTAAAGCGCTGTTCTTTATATAGACATAGGCAACTCATATTACTTCAGAAAATGAATAACACATACAGCAGACCACTCATTTTTATGTAATTTGTTTTCAGATTATTGTACACCATTTTCTGTTAGAGAAAATCTTTATTATACGCTTATCAATTATTTGTGAGGCAAGAAATATTAAAAATGATATAAAATATGTTACTTGAACTTTTTCTGCTAAATAATTGCATATACTCTTTAACTATGGTAATTTTCTAGAACACCTCTGTCACAGAATCTGAGGAACATAAAGTGGGAAATATTCAAATTTTCCTGTATTCACCAAGTAGCACTGTGGTCCCTGCTGCCTAAGGAGCTCTGTTACACCCTATTGGAGACGCTGCTCTTCCGAAGACAAGGAGTTCATCAACTTGAGAAAATATCAAAGTTACAAACTCATCTGGGGAAAGAAGAGGCAAAGATCCAGAGCAGGGATACAAGTGGGGTGAAAAGGATTTAGACCTGGCCTAACTCCATATAAGGAGAAATGTTTGATTGCTTTTATATAATTTCTATGAACTGTTACATCTCATAGCGAGTTACGGTGAGTTGAGGTATTATGACATTTTGGGTACTGTGGAAAACAGGCTTATACCTCTTATTTCAGATGCTGGATGGGTTTTATCAGGCTGAACTAAAGAGGCTCAATGGGGACTGGAGATTTATGTGAATGAACAATGGTGAAAAAGGAAGCACAGTACAATTTAAACTAAATGTTTCATCTAGACATTCAATGTGGTCTGAACGAGGAGATGAGTTACATCATCTTAGCCAAGTCAGCAACGGAAATGGTTAACTCAGTTACCATTATCTTAATCAGAAATCATTATGAATGCTGGCAACATGGAAAGAAACATCTATCAGCATGTTCCATTCATGGACACTACAAGTTGGGCCTGCTCTATTCAAATTTTAACGACTTTAAATATAAACCTACAATCTGAGCAGGGCTGACCTCATCATACTTCCACCTACAGCCATGTTATTGACAGCAGCAATTCCTTAATATCCAAGCCAGAATAGACAGTGAATTATACAATTCCTCTTTAAATGTACATGTACAGCATAAGAGTTAATAAATGTGTTTACAAATCTTTTCTCATGCACAAAATTATGATGACTTTCAAGAATACTTTTGCATGCTGCTCTATATATTTAAAAAAAAAAAAAAAAAAATATATATATATATATATATATATATATACATATATATATATATACATATATATATATATATATATATATATACATATATATATATACATATATATATATATATATATATATATATATATATATATATATATATATATATATATATATATATATATATATATATATATATATATATATATATATATATATATATATATATATATATATATATATATGTATGCATTTTTGAGCTTTTGTAAATTTCTGTTTCTCACTGGGTACAAATATATCTATTTTCACCTCAAAAATTTTCCAATTTTGCAAACAGCACCACTTAAGGATTAGAGATCAAGAAAGTCTTGTATCTGTTTGCCTTGAAAAGCTAACAGGATTTATCTGCCTCAATGCAATAATTCTGAGTGAATTATTGATTGACTGTTTTTATTATTATTAAAATGCACATTTGCTGCTCAAGGGGAAAATGCTATCTGATGATGATTAGCTAACTGAAGCTCATAATGAAATAGAAGTGGACAGCTAAAAATAAAAATAGTAAAGATAAATGCCCTAGAGATTTTTGAACAGCCATTTGATTTCTAGCAATGTCATTCTATCTAATAAACCTCATTAAACAAGTAGAGATTAGTACATAAAAGATCTCAATGCATGTTTGAAAGCTGTAGGCAAAAGCTCTGTTTTTGAAATCAGAGAACTTTATACTTATAAAATTAGTTTTTCAATTATCAATTTTTGGAAATGTTAACATCTCTGGGGATTAAAATAATGTTAGAACACAACATTATGTTTTAATGCAAAATGGCATGGGTTCCACCATGGCTTAACTGTAACAAGGTTATACTACACATTTTATTCTTGGCTATGTGTCTTAATTTGCTTTAGCAGTATATGAGGTAAGGGGGCAGGAGAGACACAGATATTTAATGAATATATTTTGCAAGTGACAATGCTCATAATAAATTCATGTTCCCGGAATTCCCAGCCATAAAATGAGATAATTTCTGTCATCTGCTCCTTTCTCAGTAATGCATAAGAAGGATAAGAACAATGTAATGAACAACAGAGGAATAGTAAGAGGAAAGATTGAAGAGTATGAAAGAGATTCAGAAAAAAAAAAAGAAAAGCAGCTCCACCCTGCTACACAAAACAGCTTTATTTTGTCCTGTGAAGAAACCTAAAATGGTATGTGCAGGAGAGTCATTGCATCTTACATTACAATCTAGATATGAACAACATTTTCACTGCATTTTGTCTTGTATATATTATTACTTGAATGTTTTCCACCAACAAAACCAATGCATCCATTCACTCATGTATATTTTGGTTTGATCCATTTTACCTTTAAAATGCACCTGAAGCTTCTCTGCCACATTCTGATAGAAATCTTGTACATACTCAGATTGCTCTTCTGCGCTCACTTCCTGGAAACAGTAAAATAATGGTTAGAGGAAGTGAATATATATATAACATATTATGGTCGATAGAGAGCACTATAACCCGACACACACAGACGCAGGAGGCACAAGTCCAAGCACACAGGATTTATTTATAATTTCATTGTCCCAACAAGCACAAACACCCTATTTACAGTAATCCCTCGTTGTATCACGTTTTGACTTTCGCGGCTTCACTCTAACGCGGATTTTATATGTAAGCATATTTAAATGTATATCGCGGATTTTTTGCTGGTTCGCGGATTTCTGCGGACAATGGGTCTTTTAATTTCTGGTACACGCTTCCTCAGTTGGTTTGCCCAGTTGATTTCATACAAGGGACGCTATTGGCAGATGGCTGAGAAGCTACCCAACCACAGTGCGTATTATGTATTAAATAAAACTCCTCAAATATATTGTGAGCACGGGTGCTGTTCGCACCCCTAGAGGACACGGCCGCTCCTCAAAAAACGCTGAAAGATTACCTTCACATTGCTCTCTTCCTTGCTGGGCTTATATGTGGCTGCTTTGCAAGCGATATGCTTCCCGCATGGTGCTTCGCATACTTAAAGGATCAAACAGCACGTATTGATTTTTGATTGTTTGCTCTCTCTCTCTCTCTCCCTCTGTGCTCCTGATGGAGGGGGTGTGAGCAGATGGGCAGTTCGCATACTGCCCTAGAGGATAAGGACGCTCCTCTAAAAAATGCTGAAAAATGCTTGCTCCCTTCCTTGCAGCTACTTTGTCCAGCGGTGCTACGCATACTTAAAAGCCAAACAGCCCTATTGATTTCTGATTGTTTGCTTTTATCTCTCTCTCTCTCTGACATCCTCTGCTCCTGATGCGCACTCCTTTGAAGAGGAAGATATGTTTGCATTCTTTTAATTGTGAGATGGAACTGTCATCTCTGTCTTGTCATGGAGCACAGTTTAAACTTTTGAAAAAGAGACAAATGTTTGTTTGCAGTGTTTGAATAAAGTTCCTGTCTCTCTACAACCTCCTGTGTTTCTGTGCAAATCTGTGACCCAAGCATGACAATATAAAAATAACCATATAAACATCTGGTATCTACTTCGCGGATTTTCACCTTTCGCGGGGAGGGTCTGGAACGCAACCCCCGCGATGGAGGAGGGATTACTGTACTTTGTTTTCTTTCTTCTTCCTTTTCTCTCTTTTCCTCCACTACTCCTCCTCAGCAAGCTTTGTCTACCTCTTCCCGACTCTGGCTCACCAAGTAGTGCCTGCCGGCCCCTTATATAAGGCACCCAGAAGTGCTCCAGGTGTTTGATGACCTATTTCTGGCAGCACTTCCGGGTGTCGCGGAAAAGCTGCTCTCCAGGGCTCAGCAGCAGCTGCAGCACCCCTGGCGGCACCCCCGGATCCGATGCAACCCAGGGGGGCTGCCATCTAGTGTTCCGGGGGAGATAATGCTCTGACCGTGCAAGGATCCCAGATGTCCACAACAATATATAAAATAATATAATTTTTCAGAGTATGAATATGAAATTCTAGCAGCTTGACTACTGCAGTAATAGGCTCCACTGTAATATATCACTTAGACAATAGCATTGTTGGAAACTATTTAACTAGGCAATGTTGGTATTTCTTGAGCATTTTATAACAAACACTTAGTACAGATAAAACATGATTAAGAATTATTGCATAAACAGCACCTTGTGCCACTTTATTCAAGGTTTATGCCTTCTCTTTAAATCTTTACTAAAATAGTAATTCATTTGTTAAATATATTTTATCATTAAAGGGTAAGAAGAAGCTATATTTTATGTTTTGTTGATGCTCTATAAAAGGATTCTTTGAAAAAATCAGCGCTTATACTAACTGTAAACAAAATAAATAACTTATGCCCAACAGTTAAAATAATTTTAGATACATGACCAGCAGGGTTAAAACAGATTTAAGTAAATAGGCTCTGGCTGCTATCCAAATGTCCACAGTTATCACAGCAGCTAAAGGTACATTTTGCCTGTGACCAGAATTCAACTAATAAAGAGAACCTATCTGCATGACATGCCACTTGGACATACTGTATAATTGTAGTGTCTTTATGACGAATCTTACATTAAAATACAAAAAAGCGTCTTTAACATAGGAAAGGTGCTATATAAATAAAATATATTATTATAAAAAGGTCCCAATACTGGAAATGGATGAATTAACAGGTTTTTTTTGAATAGATTAAACATTCACAGCCTAAAAATACTATACAGTTATGACTCCATAAGTGAAAACTGTGTTCCCTTTATGCATTTAAGATTTATGAAAATGCTTTCAAGAAAATAATTTACTCATTATTGCTGATAGGGCTTGAGTTAACACATTTAATGGCACTGTAATGATCACACAGATCCCTCAATGTCAAAAGCTCTATAGTTCACTGTATCTTTCTAAGGCTAGCACTTTATCAGATGTTTTTTTATAGGACATCCTTGAATTTGCCTATTTGAGAATATCAGTAATACACAGACAGACAGACAGACAGACAAAGCACTTCTGACGTATGCCTGATGCTGATGAAACTGGTCTTAGCCCCTGTGACCCTGAACTGAACTAAGTGGATTTGTTATAACTTAAATATTTTCTCAAAGCCATTTCTCTAAATAATGCTATTATACTGTCTGTATACTCTTGATAAAAGAAGCAGAATGAAAATAAATGATAAAGAATGTCAAATTTGTAAATCTTCAAACACGAGATCCACCAGGCAGATAAACAATCCTTACAAATATAAGGCTGTCCATCCTAAAAACATAGCTATAGCCAAACAGAAACTTGCAAAAACAATATTATAATAGTCACCTTTTTATTAGCCATTGTGTCAAGGAAAACACGACACTGCTTATGTATGTCCCGGCCAGGCTTTTGCAGGTTTTTCAGGAAGTCAATAAAGTCACGAGAAACCTTATCTGTTTCTACGCTGGACTGTCGACTGATAGATGGACTTGGTGCTTTTGCCTCCTGGGTCTCTAAACACACAAAGAAAAAAAAATTAAGCATCACTAAAAGCAAGCTATCATTGTTAAACATTGTCTCATACATGAAAGGTAACAGAAAGTCAAATTAACCAGTAGTTTAATTAACACTTTCTGTTTTTACATAAGAATAAACTGAGATTTTGAAGAGATCGTAAGGCATCAGTTTCTTTTTATTGGCAATTTCTCATACACTTAAAAATGTATAGAATTTAAAAACATCACAATTTTAAGTATAACATTTGCCTCCTCAGAAAATTCTATTGGTAGTTTTCCATTAAAACCTTCAATATAAATATCTCAAACACATAATTCTTACATGTCTGTATACAAACTTACATTACGTTTGCAATATAGCAAATGGCTACATGTCACTGCCTATAAAGATAAAGGAACATACCTTTCACAATGCCACTTATTACAATCCTGGCATTGGCTACAAGACATAAAACTGCTTTGGACAAAGCAACAGCATGACCCATTTAAAGATTGATAATAGCATGAACCATTCAGACACACACCTACAACCAGGACAATTTAGAATCAAGAGTAAAAACAGAGAATCGAGATAGAAAACCCACAGACACGGGGAGAACATGTATACTCCACACACTGGTTCAAATCCAGAAAGTAGAATTTGTAAGCCAGCAATGGTAACTCCTGCACCACTGTGCCTCTCTGTAAGGATAACCAACAAAATTCATTCTCCTAGCATATTTAACATCTCACAATATTCAATGTTGTTTATTCAAGTTGAAATTCTAGCTTTACATCTAGTGAATGCATAGGCACTGGCGCTTAATATGCGATATTTTTGGGCTATGCTTACATAATATTGTTTAAGATATTTTTGCAATCATCACTGTTTACACATATGGTAGAATGGTGGCACAACAGTAAGCACAGCTTCATCAAAGTCCCAGGGACCTAAGTTTGATCCCTGGCATGGTTGACGTCTGTGTGGAGTTCCTAAATTGTGGATTTTTCTCTGGGTGCTCCATTTTCGTCCCCCATCAATATGTACATTAGGTTAAGTGACATAATAAAAGCAAACTAGAATTAGTGAGTGAGTGTTTGTCCTTGATAATGGGCGAGGATCCCATTACTGGACAGATTATACCACGCACCTGGTGTTAGCTAGTTAGGTTTGTCTTTTAAACAACTATATAATGGAAACTGCAATATCAGAAAATGGACATGTATTTTGCTATGATAGCAATAAAAAAAATCAAACTGATTTAATTCTTTCTGTTGTATAAAAACAGTGGGAATTCTCCCCCATAAAATAATAATGAATCCAACATTAATTCTTGCTGGAACTTCCAGCACTTCTTGCTGGACTGCTGGCTTTCCTAACAACTTTTGCCCAAAGTTTCCAGAATAAGTGCTAACTTCCTGACAACGAGTCTGTTTACAGGCACTTTAATAACCTGGTTATTCACAGAAACCCAGTCTGAAAAAACGCTATGTACTGTATATCCTTATTCCGGCTAGAGAAGACAAGTTAACACATATAGGTTTCTCCACAAGTAACCCAGTTAAGTATCCATGTAAACCGGGTTACACTTAAGGATTTTGAAGTTTTTGCCTGTCTGTTCCACTCTGTTAGGAGTGTGCATGTGTTAGATAATGGTGTAAGTGTTCACAAAGCTAAATGTATGTTGATGATGTGAATGTACAGTGCTAAGCTCAGCAGCACAATCTTGGTTAGCCGTGTTGGGGGTAAAGTATTAAAAGTAATGTGTGTTAAGTAGTTAGATTACTTTTTAAAGTAACAAGTAACCTAACGTAATATGTATTTTATTGAACTAAAAATACCTGCGTTATTGTCATACCAGCAGCACTGGGTATACGGCAAGAAACAAAAACAATACGCTACTCCTTTGTGGGCTCAGTATCACAACCATGCAGAAAGGAGTGGGCTGTGTGCAATCCAGTAACAGAAACATATTAATAAAGTGTCAATTTAGCTTTTAACTAGCTATAAGCTATAGATATGTTAAAACAGTCTGATTGGGTGATCACACTGTAAATTATCAATGGCTCAGGTTGCGGATGTAAAAAAGGGCACGAATGTTCTTTACTTCACAGGACATGATTGACTAAATGCATTTATAAAACACAAAAAATGATAATGTTTGGCTCTGTTTCTTGCCAGCTTCATGAATGTTCATATATGAGCTTAGGATTTAATAAGAAATGCTGGCCAGTCAAATGTATAATCTCTCTATTAGAATAAAAAAATCTTGGGTCGAGACGTGATCTTCTCAGACACTTTAACGTCCCGTGAGACAAGAGGACAGCTGCTGTACAGGGTTTTAAATGACGACCCGCAGTGCGACAAGCAGAACACGCAGCTCGGCAGCAGCAAGCCAGCAGCTGATCCGACCGCATCCCCTTAGTGTGCTTTCAGCCCCCCCCTCTTCACAACACGAGCGGCAGAGACGCAAAGTGGCTGGCGCTTTGCGTGCCCTGGAGGAGGGGGTGGGCAAGCAAAGCGAGCAGAGGGCAAAGCCCCCTAGTTTTCCTTATAAAAGAAGAAAAAGTAAAACATACCCATTAACCCATTGCATTTTCCAATAATTAACTATATAACATTTAGTTACTTTTTTTTTTTAAATAATGATTAAATGTAACCAAACTACTTTTGAAATTAACTTTCCCCATACTTCTCAATAGATATTGATTCCATGCTTGTTTTTGTTTTTTTTGGATTCACTGCAGCCATTGAGGGTGTTTAATTCTCTTCTGTACAGTATGGGACATGGAATTATACAATTTGTATTACATTTTATTTTTTATTAAATATTTCCCACTACAATACTTCATTTTTAAAATATCAAGGGCAACAGTAACACTTTGCAAATTAGATTGAAGCCAAAAGTTAATGCATTTCTTTGGCTCGACCTGCAGTGTATGTGTAAATCAGCCATAAATACCTGATTATTAGTAAAAGTACTAAATTTTAGTTTACAGATCAGTTATTGGGTATCATTAAAATCTTGGGAAAAGCAAAGGTGAGCTCATTGGCTCATCCTCATTTTAAAACTTGACCTGTAACGGACTTTAAATGTAAGTTTAAAATTAAAAAATGTTGTAGTTAAAAGGAGTCGCAAACTAGACATATTGTAATACTAGACATTTAGCCCGTTACAATAATGGGCGCTAGAACAGTAGTGCATAAACATTAGTAGGAACAGTCTATATTAAATGGTAAGGGACCTTGAACTCATTCTGTTTCTTGTCTTAATTTTTTTTTGTCAAAAATATTTTTGCAAGAAGTCTAAAGTAAAATAATAATAAAAATAAAATAGAAACGTATATGACAATACAGTAAGTATAATTAATATTATATTTATCCTCTCCTCTGTGGCTGTTGATTGATGTGTCTGTTTGAAGATCTCCTATCCTGCCTCTCTTTATTTTAGATTGCTGTGGCATCTCTCCAGCAAGTACTGTGCAGTTCCCCAGCAAGTATTTTAATCTGTGCTGGCGTGCAGCTGATTATTGTACAGTATGTGTGGCGTCTCCCCAGCAACGGATTTTATGTGCGCGAAAATAAATCTACTTTTAAAAGTCATCCTATTGTAATATCATGAAAATTCGTATATTTAGGAAAACCCCTTCCACGACTGACACTTTACACTTTACCGGGCCCAGCTTCTTAATCGCAAATCTGACATCCTCAGAGTGAACACTTGCACAACAACAAACACTAATCCCAACTCTTTGGGGAAGCTGGTCTCCGCGTCTCAGTACCCGATTGGATTTTTCGTGCGTTATGTTTTAGGTCTTACCTCATTTACCGAAATCCGATTAGATCGTCCGTGTGATATTTTATAGGTCCCGCCCTCTCTGTCTTGTGTGACACGTCAGGCGGCCTTTGAAGCATCTGCTTTGAAGCATTGCACCATACCCCTCGCATGCGCACTTCACCAGAAGACACAAACACACACACGAACACTGGACGCACACAGGGGTTTTATTAAAGAGGAATCTGTATTCCGTGGACAACCACATTAAAGCATCCTCAAAACAGCAGCTAGACAGAAAGAGAGAGACAGTACCCACCTGGAGAGTACCCACCTTTTAGCCTGGCTGCCAGTGCTTGGAAAAATAAGTGGAATTATCCAGAATGGATGGGGAGTGAAAGTTAAAACCAAACAATGTAAATTATCTTTAGAATAAATCCAATAAATTCAGCACAGCACTAAAGAAAAAGAATCACACAAACAACCCACCCATCTTGCCATCACTGCAGATCCATGCACAAAAAAGCACTTCTGAAACTAACCTCACTGCACACTATAACAGCAGGATTTAGTCACATCTTTGCAAGGAAGGAATCTCAGCTTGCTACAGCAAATAGCAATAGAAACAGATCAACTGTGATCATTTAGACAAGGGTAGCAGTTAAGCATGCCTTGGTGACCAAAGGAGCTGGACTACTTCAAGCTAAAAAGAAGCTATACAACTTAAAGTCCATTAGAAACTAAAAATATGTAATTCTGTAGGTGGAGTATGAGCTGAAAGCAGTGTCTGATCACTTATAAGTAGTCAACTGAGCAAGAACATATAAGACAGAGAGACATGTCAAATCTTAAAATGCAACAGCAAAGTAACCTGGAATTAATTATATAATTTGAGTATCTAAATATATCAAAAGTATCACTTTATGCTCGTTGTTTGGCAAAATTTGTAAATATAGTCACATTTCAACTCATACCCTACAGACAGTAATTGCATGAAAAAGGGGTGTTTAAAAGTTTATGTATTTGTAGTCTCTACACATTCAAAATAATTTTATTTAAAAACCCTGATCTTTATATTCACCACTGCAAAAAACAAATACATCGTTGTGGCTTTCATTATAGGGCACACTGACAATATTGCAAGTAATCAGTGTTATGCATTTCCACCATCTTGGGAGCAAGGTAAGTTTTGTTTAAAAGAAAATGTCAAACTATTTGCACTTTAGAATTGGCATAAGTATTTTAGATCTGAAAAATCCACACTGGAACAGAGGAAAAAGTTGAAACTCCACAGAATCAGCTGGCGTGGGATTCAAATCCAGGACACAGGATACTTAAGTCTGCACTGTTTAGAAGCAGCACAATGGTGCAGTAGTTAATGAAGAAATACAAAATTAGCAAGTACCCCATTTGACATTGTAACTAAATATATGTAGTCATCCACAACATTAAACACATATTTGAATATATTCAAACAAATTAATACTTTACTTTAAAAAAAAAAAAAAAAAAACAGTTCCAGTCTCATTTACTGGTTGACAGAAAAGCTCATGTTACAAGGCATCGCCATGAGCCAAATTTACACAACACAATGATGTCTAGGTTGTGTACTATAAAGGAGTATTCTTATGATGTGCAATAGACTGAATTTTTTCCCCAGAGGAATATTAGATCAACTTTAATTATGGTTAAAAAAAAAAAAAAAAAAAAAAGGAATAATAAATTGCATTTCATATTGAAAGTGGTTACTATATTTAAAATTCAAAGTAAATCTGAAATTACTATGGATGAAACTACATTATGTGTTAATAAATTACACTATTAGTGAATGCATAAACTGTTTAGCTTTTTGACTCTAAGATCACAATGTAATTAAAATTAAAAGTCCGTCCCATTCCACTTTCACCTCTATTAATACAGTACATACCTATACATTTCTTTGAGTTTTGTTGTTTTATTATACTCCATGCACATAGAGTTAAATGCCGTTTTGATATTTATAATTAATTGCTACCCACTGTTTTTTGTTATGGTTGACTATTCAGATGTCTTAGGTCACCCTACTTTTGGCTACAAATAATAGCATTCTCTTTGATTAATTTTCACAAGTTCAGAAGCATCAAGTTCCATTACTTTAGAATTAATTTATGGGCGGCACGGTGGCGCAGTGGGTAGCGCTGCTGCCTCGCAGTTGGGAGACCTGGGGACCTGGGTTCGCTTCCCGGGTCCTCCCTGCGTGGAGTTTGCATGTTCTCCCCGTGTCTGCGTGGGTTTCCTCCGGGCGTTCCGGTTTCCTCCCACAGTCCAAAGACATGCAGGTTAGGTGGATTGGCGATTCTAAATTGGCCCTAGTGTGTGCTTGGTGTGTGGGTGTGTTTGAGTGTGTCCTGCGGTGGGTTGGCACCCTGCCCGGGATTGGTTCCTGCCTTGTGCCCTGTGTTGGCTGGGATTGGCTCCAGCAGACCCCCGTGGCCCTGTGTTCGGATTCAGCGGGTTGGAAAATGGATGGATGGAGATCCAAATCTATAGTAACCATGGGAATCTTTTGTCACAGGTTCTTTTCAATTTCAGGCTTTTCCAGTTCTCCTGTTACATTGATGTTTATTTTCAGAGCCTATCTACACATCTATGAGACAGGTGATGTCTTCTATCTGTACTAGTATCAATGCTATTAGAATGTTGGAATGTATGAATCAGGGTACTTTTACTCCCAAAAGGGACAATCTGTACCATAGCATACCATTTTCAAACCTGGTTAATCCTGAGCAAAGTTGTGGGAAACCGGAGCCAATCCCAGCAAGCATAAGGTGCAAGGCAGGAACAATCCCCTGGACAGGGCCCCAGTCCATCACAGGAGAATACACACACATTAGGGCCAATTTAGCATTGCCAATCAACCTAACTCACATGTCTTTGGGCTGGGGGAGGAAACAGGAGCACCCACAGGAAGAGACCATCACTCTTCTACTATATTATGCATGGAAAGTAGAGAATACTTTCACAGTAAACAGAACATGCAAGTATTGCAACCTTGATCTACTGTTTTAAGCAAATGTAGTAGAAACCACATGTCCTTTAGCAGTAAAAATATTTTCTTTTGCTTAAAAAATCACTTTACCCTTTAAACAACAGTGCTTATATAAAATATATTGGCCACTAAACCTGTAAAAAAATGATTTTAATAGAAAAAGGATTCCAGTCTTTCCATGCCATGTACAGTGCAGTGTAGGGATGGGAATTGGTAAGATTTTCACGATTCCGATTCCATTTTCGATTCTGTTTAACAATTCGATTCTTTATCGATTCTCCTATCGATTCTTATTTTTAAAAAAGGAGAACACACAGGTCGATTAACTTAGAACTTTGTTTTATATCTTATCTTTGAACAAGATAGAAATTTAGGAGTAGCATGACCTTATAAACCCAACAGTGAGATCTTAAGAGATCCACAGCCTACGGCTCCTCGATGGGGTGCCATGGGGTCCCCAGAAAAAAATGTGTAAATGTAAAATAATAATAAAATAAACATTCTTCTGTAGCAATAACAAAGTATAACATAAATTATTCTGTGGCAATTACACAAGAATGTCCAGTAACATTTACACTCTCCTTTTTAAAAGTATATATGAGCTGAGCACTCAAAAATAAAACTACATCAGCCAGCAACAAATACAATCAACTCAAGTCCAATGGAACTGTGCACAGTGCAATTCTGCAACCATCAACTATTTTGACAGCTACATCCATGTTGGCCGAATTATCAACAGTGGCTGCCACAACCTTGTCTTTGATACCATACTCCTCCAAGATCTCATCAGTCTCCTCTGCTACAGCTGTCCCTGTCTGTGCTTGGTACACTGGTTTGGTTTTGAGGACTTTTTCTTGAGCCTGGCCATTCCTGACATAATGCAGCGTTACTGTGAGGTAATGATTTTGACTAAAACTTGCCCATCCATCTGCAGTGACGGCTGCGTTCAACACGTTTCAGCTCAGAAATGGAAAAGGATGAAACATCTGGTAAGAGGAGAACACGCAAATTTGACATTCCCTGACTTAGCATACAATTAAACACATTCACTTACCGAAAATCGGGGGCATCTACTGTGGCAAATGGGTGCAAGCCTTTTACCACAAACTTAGTCACTGCTCGGTGACATTCGTCTATCCTGGCCTGTGTCATTTTACTTTTCCCCGCCTCTGTGAAAGGAGAAGCTACCGGTAGACTGCAGCAAGAACTGCCAGCATCTAAGCCAGCCAGACTCTGTCTGTCTCTCTCGTCATGGTCATCTAAATGCAATGTACAATAATAGCAGGTTTTGCAATAAGGCAAATCGCGCTAACATAATATGCAATGTTAGTTGATTAGTTACCTGCCGTATTAACGGGAGAGGACCTGCAAACGTTACCGCTGCTGCTGGGTTGAGATTCACTAGTCCGGAGCGGATCAAAAACACAACATTCATTTAAGGTTATCGCGTGTTTTGTGTGCAAATGCTTTTGCATATTCATAGTGTTTCCTCCCTTTGATTAAATATCTACTTTGCAAGTATTGCAAGTTGCCCTGTTGTCATCCTTTCTCGTAAAGTATAACCAAACTTTTGAGCATTTGTGCCGCTTAGGCGCCATGTTTCCTGCTGGGTAAATGACGCTACGCAACGCGGTGACGTCATTCGAGGCGACTGGAATCGATAGGGGAATCGTTTGCAAAAATGGCAAGCAATTCCAAGGAATTGAAACAGTGGGAACCGGTTCTCAACAAGAACCGGTTTTCGATGCCCATCCCTAGTGCAGTGAGAGTTTACGGAAAAGACAAATAATTTCCATCACTCAGGCAAATCTGTGGTGAAGAAAATACTGGCTCCTGTTATTTACCAAAAGGGATTTTGAAATTTGGATGAGAAATTTTAATCATTTAAGGTGTGCATGCTTTTAATAATTGCTTAGATGTTTTGTCTATGTATTAACTGCTCAAAAAAGAAACAAGTGGTCAACATACCACAACCATGATACAAGCTTCCCTGATATGCAGTATACACACATTACTTTTATTTCAATAATGTAAATATGACAAGAATGTCCAAGAAGGCTAAAGACATTTGTCTGGTGGCTACATGAGGTAGTCAGAAACCATGCTACACTCTAAGGAGCAGCAGTTGCTGTAGATGCAATAAAACTGTTTTTGTGCTAAATGTGTTTTAAATTCATATTTTTAAATAAATTTAAGTGCAGCATCAAACACGGAAAGCTGACATTATTTATGGCAAAGAATAAAACATGTGTCACACACATGCGAGTAGGAGTCAACTAAAGGGCGTGAATAATGGCAATTCCATGTTCGACAAGGGGGGCCGGGTTCGCTCTCTTTCTCGATCCCTTGCAGACCATTCTCGGAAATCCTGCAGGGTTCCGGCACCTCTGGTCTCCACCTATGAAGAATTCACTTCTGGCCCCTACACTTCCTACACTGGCCTTTAAAGCGGTCATCTTGTTTCTGTACCGGCAGTTCAGTTGTGGACTCCGATCTGGAAACATCCGTAATTCCATTCTCAATTTCATTTTTGCAGCCAGGACATATACGGGTGGCTGCCCCAAACCACCTTTATGTCTCATTATGGTTTTTGTGACACACGATACCAAATGCAAAGCAATTTGCCAACATTGTTACAAATAATTGAATATCTGATTCATCATATCAATATCTTATCCTAAAAATTTCACTTGCTTACTGTTCTTCAAAATAAGGTCAAGTCCTAACGCAGATATTAATGATTACAAAAAAAGATGCAGAGGTGCACACCTTTTGGGCTGTTTGTGCTGTGCACATGATCTTGTAGAACTTTAATAAAGTATACAAAAACATTCAAAAACAGAACAAAATTAACAAATAGATGACACTTTGCATCACCTACCCAGGGAAATCTATAATAAACAATGAGCTATCTCCACTTGGGCAAACCCTCTCCTCATCTGTTTCTTGGACCTGTAGATGATGTTTATGGGCACAAGAACATAAGAAATTTGACAAATAAGAGGAGACCATTTAGTCCATCAAATCCATTTGTTTAGCTAATGGCTAAGCTGTTCTAATATCTCATCCAGATTCTTCTTAAAGGTTGTCAAGGTTTCTGTTTCAATTACATTTCTTGGTAATTTGCTCCAGAGTCCCACATCTCTCTGCTTAAAGATTTGCATATCACGATTTCGAATTGAAATATGTTTTCTTCCAACACAGAAGTTTACAGAACATGATATTGCTTTATCAATAATTTCTTCTTCAATTAGAGAGTGGAAGTAGCTACTGATGATGCATTTAGCCAAGATTTACCCAAGCTTTAAACCACATAGCTGAGTCAGGAAGGATTCAGTTTCACTCAGCACCAGAACAGTTTCAAGGACGTGGAACATTAATACATGAGCAATGGTAACCTAAATGCTGAGGTGGACAGTGTCTAAATTGCATACAGATATGGGTATCAGCTAGAAACAAAACAAAAAAAAACAACATAGAAGCTTTACTTTGTAGAATAATAAGTAGTTCAAATATTTGTTTCCAGTTATTCAGCCATTCTTAGACCAATGCTCAAAACATAATACTAAATTTACAGTACTTAAAAGTTTTTGTAGTGAAACATGGATTAAGTACAGTAGAAATATAAAATGGAAACTAAATAGAAATAATAAATAATTGTTAAAAAACACGATTATAAAAAGAATGAAAATTAGTCTCCACTATCAAAGAGACACAGAAGTACATTTCAAGTCTTTGACCAACTCTGCATCACCAACATTTTAGCCCCATTTAAATTACATAAATTAAACAGATTAATCTAAGATCTGGAATTTGAGCCCAGAAGACAAAGCTTTACTCTAGAGTTACTGATGCTTTTCTGTTTATGGCCTAAAGGTCCTTATAACACAACACCAAGAAACAAGAATACAGAGTATATTCTTGTAAAACTGTTACTGTTATCAGTGTTAACTGCAAGTGCTTCATACTGTTGTTTGACCACTTTCCCACTAGATTCATAGGTGGCAGCTGATGAGTTGTGATCTTGAAATGACTTTTCATCATTATGATCTGTTGGTTTCCTTTGTGCTTGTCTCATCTCACACACACATGCAAAGGTGGTGTCAGGTAACTGAAGATCCACCACAAGCTACTAAGATTACACCAAAGTTGTACAGCAGGTGCAACTAGAGCTTTAAAATGAGAATATGGCATTTCCTTTAAGAATGCAAAAATGGTGACATAGTAAGCAGGAAGCTAAATAAAGTTTATGTAAAGAAGGAACTTGTTGGAATCATCTGAAATGGAAACTTTTACAAACAATGCAACCTGCCAAAGCTTCCTACATCCTGAGAAGACAAATGAGGTAAGATAAAAACCAAAAATCAAACAACAGTTTACGTGCAGCAAACAGAAGTAACAGTGTACTAGACCAACAGAAAAACAATCTCAATACACTTAATAAAAATAAAGTACATTTTCAAATTTTCCCACAGGTCCCAAAGTCCTTTTTGTTTGGAACAG
This sequence comes from Erpetoichthys calabaricus, assembly GCF_900747795.2. Taxonomy (NCBI): domain Eukaryota; kingdom Metazoa; phylum Chordata; class Cladistia; order Polypteriformes; family Polypteridae; genus Erpetoichthys; species Erpetoichthys calabaricus. The sequence continues at coordinate 101,443,252 of NC_041401.2, forward strand.
CTTGTAGGAGAGTTTGAACTTTGACTAAAGCACTGCTGAATTACTGGTCTGGGCACCAGTTTAAGACCTATGTGGCAAAGGAGCTATGCACTTCTTTATTTTCACAGGTCAGCTAAACTGTAAATTGGTAGAAAAAGAATGGCTGAATAGCTCTCTTTTTAACACTAGAACATTTAACATAACTGATTTAAATAGGGTTCAACTCCACAGGTCTTGTAGCTCATCTGGCCAGCTTCCTTGGCAAACCAAAATACCTTCAGCGGGAGATGCCAGTTCCCAGGGTGGAGTAAAAATCTCCTTCAGGTCCCTGAGAAGGGTATCAGCATGGCGTTCTCTCCCACTTGGAGCTGACTGTTCGTTTTTTTCAGGAGAAGCTGGAATTAATCCAGTGGAAGGCAAAAATGCAAATAAAAGGTTGGAGTGATCAGCACATGATGAATCAAAATAGAAAAGTAACAAAGAGTAAAACAAATGCAAAAGTGACAAAATGGTAGGACAATTTACGGCAAGGAAATAAACAAACAAAAAAAAAGAAACAACTGAATAGGCTATAATGGGTTCAAGACATAGAAAACATAGACACATGACTCTAGGCTATGAACAACAACGCCTTTTGACGGGAGGATTGCAGCAAATGACCATGATTTGTAAATCAATCAGTGAAGTTAGTTTTTCTGACAGAAGAAAGGTAGCAGAAATATATTTATTGAGGCAAGCCAACTACAGCAGCCCATGAGGACATGATGGACCAGCAAGTTCAATGAACAGATGAGAACATCTATTGCAGCATAAAAACCAGAGCATTTAAAATGAAAGTTTGAGAATAACTAATGGAATGCATTCTAAAACAAAGCATATCCAGTTAGAAAAGCCATCATGACCAATGGATGAAGGTATGACAAAGTGGATTTTCCCCAAAGCAAGAGATTTTTGGCAAATTGAATAAGTTAACATTTATTTTATGACAACTATCTGAGGAGGAATACTGAAACCAATAGAATATCAGTTTCAGTTCTGTAATTTGTTAAATTTGCATTTCTAGGCAAGTTTGCTTCAATAAAATTGACTTGAGAAAACTTTCTGTTTAGAGTATAAATGAAACTTATTTTTGGGTTGTAGATAAAATTGGAGTAAACAAAAAGGACAAGATCAAAAAAATAAACATCTTCTGTAACATTAGATTATACACTGGCATTCAATGGCATCAGTGGACAAATGGTAAACATGAACTATACATTGTTGCAGGTGCTATATGTGCTTTCTTTGTTCAGTGTTGCAAAAAATAGTGTAGGAGTCAATGTAAGCTTGAGAGAGCTGGCATGTATATTCATAAAAATATGAACTGCAAAATATGCTTTTGAAATGAATAGTGTGTTACACCCCATCTAAAGGACTTCTGTTAATGATGAGCCACAGGAGATGCAGACCTCAGTACTGAAACACTCGAATCAACAAATCTGCCTAATGACACCAGCACATACACAGATGAGGCAGTGCAGCACCCACCTTCTGATTACACATCTAAATGAATAACTAAAGAAATTTAACATCACTGTCTAGTTGGAAATGCAAATATGCAAAGGTGAAACAGCCGCGGCGTTTTAACATGTTGTATATCAATAGACCACAATGCTTATCTAAACTTTATTTGCTGTTGTCTTGTCAAATAGTAATGCAATAATTAAAATGACGAGAGAGATGCCACAGCAGACAGAGGCACTTCTCAAACATGTGGAGCCCAGTAGAAGCAGTGATCTATGTGTGTGTGTTGTGTGTGTGTGTATGTGTGTGTTTTGTTGGTCTGTCTCCACTGTTGTTGCACCACTCATTATCACATACAAATTAATCATTAAGCTTCAGTTGCCTTGTTCTACTGAACTCCTGAATGTATAACAACAATTTTAGCTTTTATTTTCTTAATGTCAATCTGTGGGTTCACTGAAACGCGTATTTGTCATTTATTTAAAATGTTTATGGTGAGCTGGCTGCCTTTAAACATTAATGTGAAACATAAATTCAATGACACAAACAAATAATAAATAATATTCAAGGATGTGGGAATGGGAGTGCTACAGCATCCTTTTTGGTTGGGTTAATAATGGAGATAATGCAGTAAGTAGTATCACTATGGCCAGACTGTTACACAAGCTAATGCCCAGGGCTCCACGGACTACAAGGGACGCAAAATGTGTTAAACTATTTGTTCTTTGGCTAGTCTTGAGATAGGCTCTGTAAAACAATCATATTGTTTCCACATGTCATTCCAAGTTTGGTATATGTGCAGTCTGCAGCACCCACCCTTGAGCTCCAGGTAAGTACAGCTGATGTAATAGACACTGTAATGCATTATTTGCTAACCCTTCCACAATCCTAATCTTAACTGTAGTGTACCTAGGCAGAACTGTGGGGGTCTGCGACTAGATACTACTGGTGCCCATTGGAGTCAACTTCATGTACTTGGACCACTCACTAGAGTGAACTTCACCTACTTGGAGCTCCAGGGTGGAGGCCCCAGGGTGAAAAAGATATATACTTGGGTTATTCCTGAAATAGCTTGTCCAATGTTAGTCCCACACACAGTGCCTCCTAACCTAGGTTTACTCGTCTCCTGTAAGCAGTGGCTCATTTCTTTTTTTAACTTTAGGTATTTCAGTGCTTCACCTAATGTCAGTTGTATTTACGCTATTCATGGTAATATTTTAAATTAACTATACTTTGATCTCAAAACTGTGTTTAGGAAACTTCTGAAACTGTCTTACACCCAATGCAAGCCTCAGGGCTTGAATCATGTGATATGCGGCACTGCACTCAATGTGCTGTAGAAGGAATCCTTTCAAAACTTTGCATGCACACAGCACTGGAGATGTGGTTACACATAAACTCAGTAAGTAAATCCTGCACATGACTGACTTAGAGCAGACAAAGTCAAGTGTGAAATTCACAGCAAAAAAGAAAGGAAACCCATACAAGCTCAAAATGCTGCAATTAATCTGCTTTTAAAATGTGGTAAAAAAGTATGCATCTGTGTAACAAGAAGTGCACCCAAAGACAGGCTACTGACATGCTTCATTTTACTGCACTTATTTCAGATATCACAACTGGCTTTCCACTCTGCTGTGTTAAAATACAATCAATCACATTTTAACAGTTTACAAAAGGAATATATCATCTACAGGTTTTCTGTCTCTATTTAAATGTAGAACTAAATAGAAAAATGTTGTAAGCTGTGTTTTTAAGCATAAGAATAATTAAAACTGTGTTAATGTGTTCATTTTTAGCAGTCTGCAGTTTTTTTCCCCCAAAATATAAAATAAAAATTCCATCCAATAAACGAGTATTCAGTTAGTTTGATCAAAACCTTTTGCATAGGAGATCATGTTGTGCCACGGAGCAGTTCTTCACCAAACTTAGTTAAAAGTGAGTTCCAAATTATTGTAACAGACAAACCATTTTTATAACTATGTTGGGTAAGCTTGCCAAATTTAAATGATAATTAACCATACTGTTTTCCATTAATAAAGAACTACAGAAAAATACAAAATGAAATATACAATAAGAAATCCTGCAAACCTAGACTGGGACAATAGATACAATATCATGTAAGTGCAGCTGATGTACCAAGACTGCTACAATAACTCACAAGAGCACGTTATGTTATACTGTGTTGTTATTTTAGAATATTACCAAATCAAAATTAGCTAATTCCATACTATAGGTGATAATATGTAAAACTGAATGTATCAATGTGGATAGAATTAAAGCAGTAATACCCAGTTTGAGATTAATATCATCTTCAGGCGATATTGTGGTAGGCTTTCTTACAGAAACAATTAACCCATGTCAATTATAATGTACCATGTCTGATCTAACACCAAAATTTGAAGCCACAACACTGTAGCTTAAAATACTACTAATGGCTTACTGTGTGACCCTCAGGAAGTTCCATAACCAGTCTGATTTAAAGGTATATGAAAAGAATTTTCTTGGTTTAATTTTCTTCTTAAATTACACACTGTTCACAGTTCTCATCAAAGCATATAATCACATTAAACAGATCCAGAGTAAAGAATTACCAATTCTGATATTTACTTCACTTGTTATACAACACCCAGTGACATGTGCAGAAAGGCGATTGCCTACTTACACTTCACAAATGGTTATTCTAGTTTGAGCAGCAATAACTACAATACACATTTCCAGTTGCTACTGAGCAGTCTCTAACCATGATATGGAAGAATTCTGAGATACTACCTCCTTGCAGAACTGGTTCAACTCTGTGACATTTGTGGACTATCAAACATAAACTGCTCATTTTTTGTCATGCAACAACATCTAAAGATTTCAAGATATAAAAAGACTGGTGTCTTCATGCAGTTGGCAGTACAATCTATATACAGTCATATGAAAAAGTTTGGGAACCCCTCTTAATTCTTTGGATTTTTGTTTATTATTGATTGAGCTTTCAAAGTAGCAACTTCCTTTTAGTATATGACATGCCTTATGGAAACAGTAGTATTTCAGCAGTGACATTAAGTTTATTAGATTAACAGAAAATATGCAATATGCATCATAACAAAATTAGACAGGTGCATAAATTTGGGCACCCCGACAGAGATATTACATCAATACTTAGTTGAGCCTACTTTTGCAAATATAACAGCCTCTAGACGCCTCCTATAGCCTTTGACGAGTGTCTGGATTCTGGAGGGAGGTATTTTTGACCATTCTTCCATACAAAATCTCTCCAGTTCAGTTAAGTTTGAATGCTGCCAAGCATAGACAGCCTGTTTCAAATCATCCCATAGATTTTCGATGATATTCAAGTCAGGGGACTGTGGCGGCCATTCCAGAACATTGTACTTCTCCCTCTGCATGAATGCCTTTGTAGATTTCAAACTGTGTTTTGGGTCATTGTCTTGTTGGAATATCCAACCCCTGTGTAACTTCAACTTTGTGACTGATGCTTGAACATTATCCTGAAGAATTTGTTGATATTGGGTTGAATTCATCTGACCCTCGACTTTAACAAGGGCCCCAGTCCCTGAACTAACCACATAGCCCCACAGCATGATGGAACCTCCACCAAATTTGACAGTAGGTAGCAGGCGTTTTTCGTGGAATGCGGTGTTCTTCTTCCGCCATGCAAAGCGCTTTTTGTTATGACCAAATAACTCAATTTTTGTCTCATCAGTCCAAAGCACTTTGTTCCAAAATGAATCTGACTTGTATGCAAATGCTCATTTAGACAACAAGCGACTCCGTTTGTGGCGTGAGTGCAGAAAGGGCTTCTTTCTCATCACCCTGCCATACAGATGTTCTTTGTGCAAATTGCACTGAATTGTAGAACGATGTACAGATACACCATCTGCAGCAAGATGTTCTTGCAGGTCTTTGGAGGTGATCTGTTGGTTGTCTGTAACCATTCTCAGTCTTGCACATATGTCGCTCCTGTATTTTTCTTGGCCTGCCAGACCTGGGTTTAACAGCAACTGTGCCTGTGGTCTTCCATTTCCTGATTACATTCCTTACAGTTGAAACTGACAGTTTAAACCTCTGAGATAGTTTTTTGTAGCCTTCCCCTAAACATGATTGTGAACAATCTTTGTTTTCAGATCTTTTGAGAGTTACTTTGAGGATTCCATGCTGTTACTCTTCAGAGGAGAGTCAAAAGGAAGCACAACTTGCAATTGACCACCTTAAATACCTTTTCTCATGATTGGACACACCTGTCTATGAAGTTCAAGGCTTAATGAGCTAATCCAACCAATTTGGTGTTGCAAGTAATCAGTATTGAGCATTCAAATCAGCAAAATTACAAGGGGACCCAAATTTTTGCACAGCCAGTTTTTCAGATTTGATTTAATTTCATACAACTAAATACTGCTTCACTAAAAATCTTTGTTCAGAAAACACCCCAGTACTCAGATGTTCCTAGGAAATGAAAGACATACCACTGTTATCTTTTTGTTGAAAGTTGAGTAAAAATTATTATGCAGGCTGAGAGGGGTTCCCAAACTTTTTCATATGACTGTATATATCAGTATAAAAGCCAAATACCACTGACTCACTCATCACGAAATGTCCTGAACCATGAGGACTTGGGACTTGAAATTTGGAATGTAGGTTTACCCTTGGCTCATAGGTGCTTGCTAAGAAACGGTTTTAAAAATTTTGTGGTCCAAGCACGAAGTTTCTCTTAGTTTTTTAGACCCATTTGTATGTCTGTCCACTTTTCACGAGAGAACTACTTAACGGATTTAGATCAGGTTTTTTTCTATAATTTGCTTGAATGTGCCTTTGCAACATGCGAGCAGGAACACACAGGTGGCCGGCTGCTGTGTGCTATAACACACTTGACTTGGCGGTGATCAACGCACATGTACTGTACAAGGCATGCACGGGGGACACTGAGAAAAGAAGAGTGTTCTTTGCTCACATTGCAGAGGAACTTCATCGTCGCTTCTTACAAGAAAAGGCGATGGATAAAGCAAAAGAGGATGCAACATTGGCAAGCGTCTGTTCCAAGACCGCCGCTCCCCCCAGCTTCTTCAGTGTAATAGGAACCACAGCACAGAGAGAAGTGTATATATTACAACAGGTACACATGTTGTAAACATAGAAAGAATGGTCCTTGGGTGTGTGGGAACTGTTAACATTTCAATCTGATGATTGCATATAGCGCGGAACTGACCTCTCTGTACTATTCTTTCCTCTGCATGTCCTGGAGTGCAAACGAAATTGCACCATACAGCAACGTGGAGACTGGCAAGATCGAGAAAAAAAAAAAAAAAAAAAACACGGTCACTGATTACAAGCACAAGAAGTCATGCGAATGAATATGAATAATGTTGCATCAGTGCCACAATGTTTTCCGAAATGTTCTATACAGGCCATAAAATGAGTTTTTCCAAATGTCATATATACCTATGTCTCTGCTTTTTTTTCAGTGCGGCTTTGACATCATGGACCACAAGGTGCATACTAATTCAGCGCAAGCAAAAACACTCAATAAAACCGAATAAAAAAAAAAATTCAACTGTCGATGAGGTACGAAGAAGGCAGATTCACCAGCTTTTGTGTGTCAGCTTTTATCCGTCCAGATCGGAGAATTTCCAGTTCCATTGTCTTAAAACACCACTCACATATACAGTTATTTCCAGTTTCAGATAAAAAGTAACCACTTCAGATCTGGGGTGGGGGTATCGTGATCATGACTGAGAGAATAAAAGTGAAAAGAAAAAAAAAAAAAAAAACTAACTTTCACAAGTACTATAAATTTACACCGGCTGTTACAGATGCAAATCAAATGTATGTTTTTATTGTATAATATTAACAATGAGAGAAGCTCACTACTCAAAACACTAAATTTGCCAGGGAGCTGGTTTTAACTCACGACCTCCGGATTACAAGTCAGCGGATCTTACCGCTGCACCACGGAAGCTGTCGTATTGTACTTGCAGCTTTTGTGAAAGTGTTTATTTGATATTTGGTCATCAGCCTTCACACATTATACAGTTCATGTCTACATTTTGTTATTTATTACTAAAACATGAAAAACATTTCTGTTTTAACAATGTGTTTACATACATTGTTGTAGACACAAAACACATATCAAATTATTTCCCCTTAAAATACTGGGTAGCTCACTCCTAGACAATCAATCAAGGCAGGAACTGGGAGAACTTCTTACCCGTTCTGAGACGGTGGGGGGATGATATAGCAGACTGCTTGCTGCTTGGGCTTATTGACACATTTAGAAGACAAAAGACGCAGACGGAGAGATGTGCGAAGGGATTTAAGGTGGGCCGGATTTATGAGTTTCTTCGTTGGCTCTGGTAATTCTAGTGTTAATAATCCTCTGTAAATATTTGGGGACTGAGGGGACCATTTCCTATAGTTTTGAAAAGTGAAATGTCCCAGCTGATCTAGGATTTCAGCTACTCAACAATTTGGGGTCTCCTTTGTCGTAATGTTAGTTTCATAATATACCAAATGTTTTCAATGGGTGACAGTTTAGCACTGCAGGCAGGCCAGTTTAGCACCTGAACTCTTTTTCTATAGAGCTATGCTGTTGTAATATAGCAATCTTTTAGTGAAATAAGTAAGGATTTTCCTGAAAAAGATGTCATCTGGATGACAGCATATGTTGCTCCAAAACTGAATTAATCGTTCAGAATTAATGGTGCCTTCCCAGATATATAAGCTACCCATGCCATGTTTTCCAGTTTGCCTCAGTGCATCTCAAAAGAGCTTGGGCACAGGGAAGGCGACTGTGTTTCTACATCTTGTTTATTTATGGTATTTTCTTTGGGAGGTAGACTTTTAACTTGCATTTATGGATGCACTGTGTTCATATACCATGGTTTTTGGAAGTGATCATGTGCCCATACAGTGATTTTCACTACAGAATCATGTTGGTTTTTAATGTAGTGTTGCCTGAGGGCCCGAAGATTACAGTCATCCAATATTGGTTTTTGGCCTTATCCACTGTGTACAGAGATTTCTCCAAATTCTCTGAATCTTTTAATGACAATATGTACTGTAATTGATGACGAAATCCCCAAATTCTTTGTAATTTTACGTTGAGAAAAGTTATTCTTAGATGTGCAATATTTGCCTGCACAGTCTTCCCTATCTTTAATTCTGTCAGACTCTGTGTATCTATTACACAACTTTTCCAGTATTTTGTTGTCCATATTCCAACTTTTTGGAATGTGTTGTTGGCATTTTATTCAAAATGAGCATACATTTTTCAAAAGGTAAATTTTCCACAGTTGTAACATTTGATATGTTGTCTTTATACTATTTTCAAATAAATATAGGGTTAACATGATTTGCAAATCTTCACATTCTATTTTTATCTGCATTTTACACAGCGTTCTAAGTTTCTTAGAAGTGGGGTTAAATATATGTATACTCAGAAAATAGTTTATTTTGACTTGTTACATGTAAAATGTATTGTTACAGTGTAAGAGTTCATATTAAAATACTGAATGTGTACAAATCTTTTGTCATGCAGAAAATTATAACTATTTTCAAGGGGACTGAATAATTTTGCATGCCACTGTATATTCCACCAGCCTCACCCAACCTGTGATAAATTGTTTTTTTTTTTTCATCTTATTAGCTCTTCCACAGTCTACAGGATGATTTACTGCCTTCTTGCTGTCCTTTAAATTTTATTGGATCTCTCCCAATGGATATGTTGAATAAATAAAGAAACAAACATGTATATGCATGCACACACACACACACACACACACACACACACACTCCCCGAACTCTTAACAACTTCAAAACAATTATTACAAATAAGTCCTCAACAGATTTATTGATGCATTGGTCAGGAAGTGATTATACATTCACACTCAAACAACTAGACTTGGAACCACCATGTGAGGCATTCTCCCCTGTTTGGCATAGCCACCTGGGAACGTTTTTTTCATGGTCTATCCTGGATAAAAGTGCTAAGTGGCACTTTTCTATATACAGGACGTCATCTTTGGACAGAGCTGGCTCCTTGAGTACTTTATTTAACACTATTCTCTCTGTAGATTTCCTCACAGAACTTCTCAGTCTGAAACCAGCTGCATGGTTTGGTAGTTGTACGTCTTGATAAGATAAAGATAACAGGAAAGAAGTGAATAAAACAGACGGTCAAACCAACCACGAAGACAGTGAAAAAGATGTAATGAGTACTCAAAAAGAAATACATGAGAAATAAGGCAACTGTGCCTTTTAAAGAGAAATAAAAGAAAAGTTGGACTTTTCCTGTGAAGATAAACATCAGAATTAAAATGTCTGGGGAAAAATACCCACTAACAGATTGCTACAGGTTTTTAAAATGCTGTATGACACTCAGTCCATGGCACATGCTTTACTGACAATGAGTCGATTAAAAATTCTCCTTAATATTATTCACAGAAACAAAGAGGATGAAACTGTGAGGTTTTTGTATCTCTGTCTTTCTACATTACTCTGATGTGGTCGAGTTTTCTCCTTCAGCTGACAGTCAGAGAGCCCAATATTCTAGTAAAAAACCCTACAACATACTATACATAATTTAACAATAACTTATTGTCCAGGCCCTAGACAAATAAAAGATACTTATAGAATTGTTTAATATTTACACAAATTGGTAGACAGTACTAACTCATTCCTATCTATGTTTTGACAAGCTTTGGTGCTGGCTGCATTTAAAGTAACTTATTGACTCTTCAGAGTGTACCTGTCCAGAGGCCTCATTTACTAAGCTTGCATACAAACAAAAAAGAAGTTTGAAATATGCATATGCAATTTCCCCCCACGAAAGTTGGGTTTTATTAAAGACAGCTTAATGGAGAACACAAATTTACAGCAACTCTGACCCATGTGTACGCAACATTTCAGAGGAACTGTGAAATGCCGACACTCTTGACCAAGCAGGTAAATGCAACCAAACCAGCTAAATGACAACTAACAAACTATTACACCTCAAAAACAATTAATATAATATTCAAACTGTATTTTAGTTCCTTTTTAGGAGGGCAAATGCTATGTATTTGCATTGAAGAATTTTTTTGTTTATTTGTCAGTTGATATCAGCTGCTTGTTGTCACTTCTCAGGGTACTGGGTGACAGTTCAGGAATATCTCATCCAGGCTCCACTCCATCCTGCCTGCTGTGCTGGAAGCCATTAACCGACTGGCAGGGCATACATCCAGTTTTTGTATGCCGCAGGTGCACATACATAAAACATGTTATTGCCAACAAAAAAGGCAACTGGCAGCAGTGTCTTTTTCTCCTAGCAAAATTGGAGCAACTGCATTCATATTACAATAACAGCACCTAACGAAAACAAAGCTTCTTTTATTAACCAGCCCATGATTCATTTACTCTGAGGCAAAGTAGTATTGGCAAATGTGACAGTACTGTGTGTGGTGAACAGCTTGTTGGTAAGGTAATTGGTTGAAACCTCAGTGTTTCAAATGGCTTGTACTAGTCATTGTACCAGCAATCATGTCGTTACATGTGCCAGGTAAAAGTGGCGAACCACTCAATACGCTGGCACCTCTTGCCTTTCTCAGAGTCATAGAGCACAACAGAAAGGAGCTATTAGGCTGCTTATGATCTTGATATTTTAATTGCAGAGCACAGCCAGATACTCTTGAATACAGGTGTCAGGGTATCAATACGTCAGGAGGGAGGCCGCTCTAATAGGCAATGAAGTTCTGCAGCATCGAGACTGTACATGCATGAGGTTGATTAGCATGCACCATATTATATGGATGTTTCATGGCAGCATTCAAGATGCATTCCCATACACATTTGTACAAGGTGATAATTGCATAGAAATATGTGTGCGACTGATTTTTGTTTGGCATACGCCTTTTACTGAGTTTTTTTGGTGTGCGCATATTTTCATGCTCAAATCCACACAAAGTTTTATAAATGACACCCCAGTTCCTTACATGAAGTTTTTTTTAACACTTAAAGGGCTGGATGTTGATTCTAAGCCCAGGACACAGGTTAGCATTATTCATATGTCTTCACTAGTCATACACTATGTTTAATAAGCTGCTTGAAAAAGCTGAATTAAAAAAAGTCAGATGTTTTGTTCTTTGGATCTGTAGAGACAAGTGGATTGATAAAACATAATCATAGAATAAAATTAATTACAAAAATTAATTACTTTATTGAAAAAAAGTTTGCAAGATATAGGATATGAGTAGGGAAGGTAAAACAGCAAGATTATATTCTGAAAAACTGCCAAGAAAAATATTGCTGGCAAAATCTACAAAAACCGTGCAAAATAAACATGAGACTCATCAAATTAGGAAGAAATTAATAATGATTATTTGCTTCAAAGTATAGCTTCAAATGTCATTTTAGACACTGCCTAGAACTTTCCACAATTTTGCTCCTTGCTAACTTCCCAAACATGAAAGTGTCCATGAACAAATGAAAGAATTCATGCTTTCATAACCAGAGGGGCGGATACACCCAGAAATACTGAAGCTGCACAAGTCACTACAGGAACTGAAGAGTTACATGGAAAAAATTGGGTGGGGTACAATCACAAGTGATCTCACTGCAAATATATTCACATGGTAGAAGAATTTCTTTTGTTTATGTCATAGGTAAAAATCAAATGAAGTAACAGCATGGGTAAATAATACTTAAATTTTTAAATATGTATCATTTTATACAGTATGTGAACTAGTATCAACAACAAATAAGAATCACAGACCTTTTTTGGGGGCAGCTCGTGATGAGGGGCTGAAAAACTTCTTGACTGTAGTCACTTTGCGAGTTGTTACATTAGTCTTCTTGTCTTCAAATTTTGAAAAAGGGGCAAGGGTTGGTTGAGTCTGTGCTCCCTGACTGCTGGCATAGGCCGCTTCCTCCTCTCTTTGCAACCTAGCAGAGTAAAAAAAAATCAACTGGAATCTTTCCAAAACGTTTTAAAAACATTAATAAATCACCTGAAAGGCAAGAAGTCAATACATCCATTTACCCACTTTCCAAGATTTACTTTTCCATTAATGAATCTGCGGAGAGCCATGGCCTATCCCAGCAGCACAGAATGCAAGTCAGATAATAGACCTAGATAGGGACAAAACTCAGTGGATGGCAAAGTCATGCACATACTCATTCCACGGCAGCTTACGGTTGCTAGAAGATTTGACATGTATATTTTTAATACAAGGGAGAGAATTCATTAACTGTGGAAATGTGTGAAGTCTACACAGACAGGAAGGAGTTCAAAACCAAGACACTGTGCAAATTTTGCATAACTGACATACTATATTTATTAAAGTGCTAGTGGAAAGGGTGTTAGTACCTTGCAGGGTAGTATAATTTATTCATTTCAATTGTTGCTAACAATCCATCCGTACACTTTTTAAATAGCTTTACTTTTAAGAGACATTATGTTTATTACAACTAAAATGCCAAAATAAAGTTTTTACTATACCATAAGACACTGTTCAACCAATTATAAACAATTACCACTCTCTGCAAGGCTACTTCTGTATTCTTCCAAGTAAAGAATTAAGATATTATACATAAAGAATATGCAGCTCTTAATAATCTTGTCGTGACTTGAGGAAAAAAAAACTAGTTAGAACATCAACATCAACCTGTTTAGACATAAAGGCATCATTTATTCATTTCTTTATGGCTCTTCTCTTTTTTAGACTTCAAATCCCAAAGTTGGTGGTTAATTCTTCATTTATGTCTCTGGAGTTTGCACAATGGTAGCATTTAGACAGTAGCATTTGCTTAAGATGGAACAAATGACAAAAGTTGCATTGGACGATAACTTGCACCATTCACTTCAGCATATGCACACTGTTGCACAATTCTATAATACTCTGTTTTTCAGGACAGATGTAAAATGGAATACAGTGATCCCTCGCTATATCGCGCTTCGCCTTTCGCGGCTTCACTCTATCGCGGATTTTATATGTAAGCATATTTAAATATATATCGCGGATTTTTTGCTGGTTCGCGGATTTCTGAGGACAATGGGTCTTTTAATTTCTGGTACATGCTTCCTCAGTTGGTTTGCCCAGTTGGTTTCATAAAAGGGACGCTATTGGCAGATGGCTGAGAAGCTACCCAACTTACTTTTCTTTTTCTCTCTCTTGCGCTGACTATCTGTGATCCTGACGTAGGGGGTGTGAGCAGGGGGGCTGTTCGCACACCTAGACGATACGGACGCTCGACTAAAAATGCTGAAAGATTATCTTCACGTTGCTACCTTCTGTGTGCAGCTTTTAAGTATGCTGCACGATGCTTCGCATACTTAAAAGCTCAAAGGGCACGTATTGATTTTTGACTGTTTCTCTCTCTCTCTCTCCCTGCTCCTGATGGAGGGGGTGTGAGCTGCCGCCTTCAACAGCTTTGTACCGGCAGTGCTTCGCATACTTAAAAACCAAACAGCCCTATTGATTTGTTTGCTTTGCTCTCTGTTTCCTTTGAAGAGGAAGATATGTTTGCATTCTTTTAATTGTGAGACAGAACTGTCATCTCTGTCTTGTCATGGAGCACAGTTTAAACTTTTGAAAAAGAGACAAATGTTTGTTTGCAGTGTTTGAATAACGTTCCTGTCTCTCTACAACCTCCTGTGTTTCTGCGCAAATCTGTGACGCAAGCATGACAATATAAAAATAACCATATAAACATATGGTTTCTACTTCGCGGATTTTCTTATTTTGCGGGTGGCTCTGGAACGCAACCCCCGCGATGGAGGAGGGATTACTGTATTGATTAAAACATTGTTCCTATTTTGGTCCACCCAAAATATTATTTAAATCAACTTGTACAACATAAGATCCTAATATGGAAAATCAGCTTGATGAGCTCCAGATGATTTTAAACTGCTTATTAATAATATATATATTTAGCAATCATGAGCAGTTATATATCAAAATATATAATGATACATTTAATATATTGTGCACCAGGAGGATCCCAGGACCCACTGCACCAGCATAGGGTCAGAAAATGGGTCCAAGGATTTTATCCCACTACCTAATGGCAGTCATGGTGCCATTGTCTAGCCTGTAGAGGTCTGTGTGTCCCTCCATGGATATGCCTCCCCAGACCATCACTGACCCACCACCAAATTGGTCATGCTGAACGATGTTACAGGCAGCATAATGTTCTCCACGGCTTCTCCAGACCCTTTCAAGTCTGTCACATGCTCAGGGTGAACCTGCTCTCATCTGTGAAAATCACAGGACGGTTTTGTTTCACTGACTTACACGCCTTGCTTGTGTATTAGCAGCTAAGTGAGTTTCTCTTTTGTCAGCGGTTTCACTTTTGTGACAGAGTTGCTTTCTTTAAGCGTCATGCTCTAGCTTTGCACACATGGGCCGGACAGACAGACAGACACACACATACAATATATATATATATATATAATTAGTATATAAATACTATATAAATACTATATAAATAGTGGAAGGTAGCAAAGCAGAGAATTCACTCGAGCTCCATATGCACAAAGCATAGAATTATTCAACTAAAAATTATATATCGAGCTCTCGCTTAAAACTGTCCAAAATGTTTCCAGGGCAAGATCCATCCTGCGAACGCTACAACCAAGCTCCTGCCTCACTGGGTCACATGTTCTGGGCCTGCACCAAACTAACATCATTTTGGACCAAAATTTTTTAAGTGCCTTTCAGACAGCCTTGGTATCACAATTCCTCCTAACCCATTAACAGCTGTGTTCGGTGTTCTTCCAGACGGACTTGAAGTGGCGAAGGACAAGCAAACGGTGATTGCATTCACTACACTTTTGGCATGCAGACTTATTTTGTTAAATTGGAAGAATCCTAACTCTCCTCTGATAAGTCAGTGGGAAACCGATGTTTTATATTATTTGAAATTGGAAAAAATCAAATTCTCAGTTAGAGGATCTGTACAGAATTTTTTCAAAACCTGGCAGGATCTAATCAATATTATTTTAGAATAAGAGAAATAACTATTACCGCATTTATTTCCCTTCTCCATTTTTTATTTACCTATATATATTTCTTCCTTTCTTTTGTTTATTGTTGCCTTATTAAAAAGCCCTAAGCAATTCTCCTTTGGCTAAGCTCTCCTTCTCAGGGGTGGGGTTTGATTTGTGTTCATTTTTTTTTTGTTATAAATTGATCTATTTGTATGGAATGATTACAATAAAATTAATAAATAAAATTAAAAAAAAAAAAATTATATATACAGTGGTGTGAAAAACTATTTGCCCCCTTCCTGATTTCTTATTCTTTTGCATGTTTGTCACACAAAATGTTTCTGATCATCAAACACATTTAACCATTAGTCAAATATAACACAAGTAAACACAAAATGCAGTTTTTAAATGATGGTTTTTATTATTTAGGGAGAAAAAAAATCCAAACCTACATGGCCCTGTGTGAAAAAGTAATTGCCCCCTTGTTAAAAAATAACCTAACTGTGGTGCATCACACCTGAGTTCAATTTCCGTAGCCACCCCCAGGCCTGATTACTGCCACACCTGTTTCAATCAAGAAATCACTTAAATAGGAGCTGCCTGACACAGAGAAGTAGACCAAAAGCACCTCAAAAGCTAGACATCATGCCAAGATCCAAAGAAATTCAGGAACAAATGAGAACAGAAGTAATTGAGATCTATCAGTCTGGTAAAGGTTATAAAGCCATTTCTAAAGCTTTGGGACTCCAGCGAACCACAGTGAGAGCCATTATCCACAAATGGCAAAAACATGGAACAGTGGTGAACCTTCCCAGGAGTGGCCGGCCGACCAAAATTACCCCAAGAGCGCAGAGACGACTCATCCGAGAGGTCACAAAAGACCCCAGGACAACGTCTAAAGAACTGCAGGCCTCACTTGCCTCAATTAAGGTCAGTGTTCACGACTCCACCATAAGAAAGAGACTGGGCAAAAACGGCCTGCATGGCAGATTTCCAAGATGCAAACCACTGTTAAGCAAAAAGAACATTAGGGCTCGTCTCAATTTTGCTAAGAAACATCTCAATGATTGCCAAGACTTTTGGGAAAATACCTTGTGGACTGATGAGACAAAAGTTGAACTTTTTGGAAGGCAAATGTCCCGTTACGTCTGGCGTAAAAGGAACACAGCATTTCAGAAAAAGAACATCATACCAACAGTAAAATATGGTGGTGGTAGTCTGCTTCAGGACCTGGAAGGCTTGCTGTGATAGATGGAACCATGAATTCTACTGTTTACCAAAAAATCCTGAAGGAGAATGTCCGGCCATCTGTTCGTCAACTCAAGCTGAAGCGATCTTGGGTGCTGCAACAGGACAATGACCCAAAACACACCAGCAAATCCACCTCTGAATGGCTGAAGAAAAACAAAATGAAGACTTTGGAGTGGCCTAGTCAAAGTCCTGACCTGAATCCAATTGAGATGCTATGGCATGACCTTAAAAAGGCGGTTCATGCTAGAAAACCCTCAAATAAAGCTGAATTACAACAATTTTGCAAAGATGAGTGGGCCAAAATTCCTCCAGAGCGCTGTAATAGACTCATTGCAAGTTATCGCAAACGCTTGATTGCAGTTATTGCTGCTAAGGGTGGCCCAACCAGTTATTAGGTTCAGGGGGGCAATTACTTTTTCACACAGGGCCATGTAGGTTTGGATTTTTTTTTCTCCCTAAATAATAAAAACCACCATTTACAAACTGCATTTTGTGTTTACTTGTGTTATATTTGACTAATGGTTAAATGTGTTTGATGATCAGAAACATTTTGTGTGACAAACATGCAAAAGAATAAGAAATCAGGAAGGGGGCAAATAGTTTTTCACACCACTGTATATATATATATATATATATATATATATATATATATATATATATATATATATATATATATATAATCTGCCGACAGGCCGACCAACCACATGTGTTACGTGATAGGTAACCATTTAAACATCAGATTGTAATCAGACCTATGCATGTAACACTCCAATCTATACCCTGTTAAATAAAAAAACCAGTCACAATGGTGCAACGTTCAAGGTTTGATCCCCCCAAGGGAGAGCAAAAGTGTGTATACCGGATGAGCCCCAAACAGGGCGTAACACTTGTTGTGTAGTCTTTGTATTATTTGGCAGGTACTGTATCTATATTATATATATAAAAAACTAAACTATATATAAAAAAAAATAATATTTTTTTTGCATTTATATAGCGCTTTTCTCACTACTCAAAGCGCTCAGCAATTGCAGGTAAAGGGCCTTGCTGAAGGGCCCAACAGAGCAGAGTCTCTTTTGGCATTTACAGGATATAAAACTAAACTAGGGTACATTGTGCTCATCTGCCATATATGCCTCTCTATATATTATTTTATTTATATATGTATATATTATTGATTTTAATTAGAAACAGATAAATTTTGACTTGACTGCATGGAATGTTAACAAATCAAAGCAAAACAAAATTCAACCCCTACCAAAGAGAAAGAGAGGAGCCAGCATCCGAACCTACTCTATAAAAGCTGCAATAAAAGAAGAGTATCCTTTTCCCTGAAATGGAAGCATATTCTAAAATGTTATTGATTAAATCCTGTCATATTTTAAAAAAGTTCTGAGCAGATCTTGTAAGTGAGAATTTGATTTTTACAACTTCAAATAGTATAGAACAATGGCTACCCACTGACTTAGGAGTGGGGGGGTGGGATTCTTCCAGTTGAGCAAGATAAGTTTATGCGTTAGTAGTGTAGTAAATGCAATTACAGTTTATTCGTCCTTCTCCACTTTAAGACCATCTGGGAGTCCACCAAACACAGCTGTTAATGGGTTAGGAGTGATTGTGACACCAAGGCTGTCTGATAGGCATACAAAGACTTTTGTCCAAAATGTTATTAATTTGGTACAAGCCCAGAACATGTGGCCAGACTGCAATGTTCACAGGTTGGATCTTGCCCCGGAAACATTTTAGACAATTTTAAACGAGATAGATACACACGATAAAAGATTTTAACTTGAATGACTGAATGCTTTACACATACGGAGCTCGAGTGAATTCTGTGCATGGCTGCCTTCCACTCCTTTTCTGAAATATTGAGTGACAGATCCTTTTCCCAATGTACTCTGGGGTCTTTGAAAGGAAGAGATTTTAAAATATTTTTAGAATTTGTAGAGATACTATCTGAGTCTTCAAGAATGATCGATAATTCTTCCGGAATAGAACAAGGTGGAAGGGGAGGAAAATTGAGCAGGTTCTGTTTAGCAGAGCTTCTAGCTTGAAAGCAGGAATTGTGTTGATGAGAAGTTGTATTTGAAGTGTAATTGTTCGTAGGATGCAAAGACATTATCTATGTACAAGTCTCTAAATGTTTTAATCTTGGACATATTCCAGACATTGAACAGTGTATATGTTTGAGAAGATGGAAAAAGGTGCTTGTTATGTAGATGCCACATATGCCTTAAGTTGCTTCATCTTAAATATTTAAATGCAGGCTTGCCCTGTTCCTGGAATACAAGAAGTGAGATGTCATCCAGTGAAATGTTTTTTTTTTATTTTGTGTATAATATACAGTATAGTATACTCTTGCTTATGTTCCATGTTTACATCTATACCATGCTCACAGAAAACTCATTAAAATGAAAACACACATATAGAGACAGGAAAACCAGGGAATAAATCAGTTGCCACAGATGTGGAAATCAGCAAATAAATTTTACAAACTTATAAGAAGAAGAAACACATTGTAAGAAATGTCACTGTGTTATCCATTATGTGCAGATCCATGCAAAATGAGTATACAATACATGGTTCAGTAGAACAATTACACTGTGATCAGCTGCATGATACCAATTCAGCTGCACAGTATCTTAATCAAGAATTTTGATCCATGTCACAAGTCTTTAAGCCAAGATCCTGCCTGGGTCAAATGTTTGCAGCAGCATTTAATTCGCCAAAGGGCCTTGGGATGTTGTACTTATAGTACTATATACATGTTCTACATAAGCTCTATATAAAATAAAATAAAAGTTGTTGCTAAAAAATACACTGAAGGACTGAATGGGAGGTTTTAAAAATGAAAGCTGATGAAAATAACAAATGTTTATATAGACATCCAAGTATACGTGTGAGGATTTGGGAAATATTTATGTTAAAAAAAAAAGAAACAAACAGAAGATAATAATGAGACTACAGAGGTCTACCGGGTCTGAATGGGGTTGATATTGAGACAGCAGTCAGAAAGAAACAAGTAAACTTCACTTATTTTGTGAGTTAGTAGGCCAAGTAGTAGCATCTTGGATACAATAAACATCAACTAATATTCTTAAATTATGCACAGGTTGCTTCAAACATCAAAATATTTTATCCCCCCCTTTAGCACAACAATCCATGATGAACAGTCCATATATACAGTATTACCTTTCGGCAAGAGCCCAGTCCTCCTGAATCTGCTTCTGCCGAGCACGCTGGTACTCTTCACGCCAACATTTGGAACAGAAACCTTGCCAGGCAGGATTCCCGTAGTACCCACATCCTTTCTTGCAAAGCAGTTCAGACTGGTCCACATGAATCCCCCTGCGCTCTGATTTCTGGCTCATGTTTCTACTGGGAGACAAAAAAAAACAAAAAAAAAAAAACAACACTTTAGAACAAGATCAGAAGTAAGATTCAGCTCATTTCAATCTCTACAAACATTTAAGGCTGTCCTAACATAAAACATGTGATCTTCAATAAATATCACAGTTGACAAAAAATAGGAATTTAAATTCATTTCCATATATACAGATGTAATCATCTCAAACAATATGGTAAAATGCAATATAGGTTTTGCTGGCGTACAATTGCTTGCATTTTTCAAAACATTATGAATGTAGCTATTTAGCCAAGGTTTAGCTCTGTAGCTAAGCGGAGTATCTACATTACAAGGCATTCCTCTCTTATTTCCCCACCACAGCTTAGCTGACCACAGCTTGCTAAGATGCAGGGAGGAGTTGCTCCCATCAAAGCACTGCCTCACAATAGTCTTGTCAAGAATAAAATTACAATGTTAAAACTGTTTAACAATCCATTTAATAAAGCTCACAATTTTTTCTGATATATCACAATACAAATTAGACTACCACTCACAGATAAAATGATGACTTTAAACACTGGATTTAGCTTCACCTCAGACAGCTCACGACAACCTGGATCAAAACTGCACCATATCTCTTCACCAATTCCTGTCCGAGAACAATATTTCTGTGTGTTCCTTTTAACCAGCTGAAAGCATGTTTGTTCAGCATATCAGGCCAAGAAAGGCTTTAGTTCCTCACAACCTTGTTATGAAAAAAGTGAGCACTGAAAATGAACTAAAAGACATAGTTCAAATACTGTAACAATCAGAAAATTTTATAAAATTTCCCCATTGGATTAATAAAGTTTATCTAATCTAAAGTCAAATGGATGCTTTAATGCAGCATCGCTGGTCAATTATTTTTAAACCGACTTAACCTAGAGTGGGATCACTGCAGCTGGAGACTGCCCTGGCAGCACTAGGCACAGGGCAGGGAAAAAGACATTGGCGTCCGTTACCAGGTTCACACACAGACTCACAGCCAAACACACACACACACTGGGGACAATTTGGAACTGCCAATCAAGCTAACCTAAATGACTTTGGGGATATGGAAGGACAATTAGGGTACCCATAGGGAAACCCACTTAGACAAGGGGAGAATGTGCAAACTCCATATAGAAAACATCTGAATTGTGCTGCGCTACCATGTCACCTTTAGTACTAGCAAGCTTCAAACACAGTCTCTTGCAGCAGTGACTCAGCAACACTAACCACCACATCAATGTGCTACCCTTAGAGATAATAACAATAATTAAAATGTATACACTGTGTGTATGGCTAGCGACAGAGTGGCTAGCTCATGCAGTAGCCTCATGGACCTCATGAAGCCTCAATACTGGCCTTGGCACCAGTTCATTCAGTCATTGTCTAAATGGAGCTTGAAAATTCATCTTGTGTCTCCATGGATTTTCGTGAGAGAGTGGTTTGGTTTCCCACCCTCACTGCTAAAGAGGAACATCCATCCATCCATCCATCCATTTTCCAACCCGCTGAATCCGAACACAGGGTCACGGGGGTCTGCTGGAGCCAATCCCAGCCAACACAGGGCACAAGGCAGGAAACAATCCTGGGCAGGGTGCCAACCCACCGCAGGACACATACAAACACACCCACACACCAAGCACACACTAGGGCCAATGTAGAATCGCCAATCCACCTAACCTGCATGTCTTTGGACTGTGGGAGGAAACCGGAGCGCCCAGAGGAAACCCATGCAGACACGGGGAGAACATGCAAACTCCACGCAAGGAGGACCCGGGAAGCGAACCCGGGTCCCCAGGTCTCCCAACTGCGAGGCAGCAGCGCTACCCACTGCGCCACCCTAAAGAAGAACATGTTAGGTTAATTAAAGATTGCATCCTGTCTTGTGTTCAGTGCTGCTAGGATGGGCTCCAGCACCACTAAACCCAAACCTTTACCACCCACTCTACCAACAATCCTCCCTGTGTCTGAAGCTAGAAACCAATAAAAAGAAAATGAAAAACAGAGTGTGTTTCTACTGCAAGCTAGATGTTTGATGAAGCAATGGGCAAAAGAGTTATCATTTAAAAGATTACTGAAGTCATCTGTTAAGGCCCAAAGAGCTGGGTAGGAGCTGACAGCCTGTTATCAAGTCAGAAGGCATAGATGACAAAAGCCTGCTTTAAAACCAGCAAAGGAGCCAAAACATTTTTCTAATCTGCAATTTTGGGGAAGTTAAAGTTACAATATATTTGTGACAAAACTGTAGAGGACTTCTTTAAAAAGATATTGGTGCATATAATATACCATTCTCAAACTTCCGAGAAGCCATGGATGCAAGAAAAGAACAGCCTAGGACAGAATACCTGTTCACTGCAGAAAACACTTTCAAACTGATGTCCACTTATACCTGACAATCAAGCTGACAAGCATGTCTTTGTTGGTGCAGCAGGAAAGCACAAAGTACACATGAATGAAAAAACCCATACAGACAGAGGCAGAATGTACTCCATCCACATAGACAACATGCAGATTTGAACCCAGGATGATAAAAACTGTACCACCCTAAGTATAATATTTTAAGTAAAAGTACAAATGTTTTATTGCCAACAGGGAAAAAGAGAAAAAAGTGGCAACACCCAATAAAAACATACTCTCAGGTATTCAAACCTTTCTTCATTTGATAATGATTGTCATCAACTGCAAAACAGTCTACTTATTTTCATTTTAACATAAACGTTTTAAAACAATTATAAAAACAGCATAACCTATATGGATTATGAAAGTAACGGTGATATTGTTTTAATAAAGGAAAATGTAAACAGTTTTACTTCTTTTTTTTGTTCCATAGCAAAACCAAACACTGCTTTCAAATACGCAAGGGGTGGTTAATATCAACATAATGTTTGTCCTTCACAGTTTTATCTCAAATATCATTCAGCTTCCCCCATTAGTGATCTGCTGACAAAGTCAAAAAAACCCTACACAATAACAAGCTTATCATGTTGTATCTAGCAGCAAAGGTGACTTTTTAAACCAAGTACCAGCAATTATGGCAAGTAGTCTTAAACCATGCAACTCATTCTGGGAGACATTTCTTTGCTACTCAAAAAAAGAAAAACATGGCAATCCACTGTACATTCTTAAGAAGCATGTATTATTTATATCGTGAATCAAAACATCAAAGCACAACAACCATATTTCTTCTTATTTAATTGCAAGGTGAACTACTGCATCTTCTGGAATGATGAATGCTTCATTGGAAGTGACTGGGGCACAGAAACAGTAGGTCTATTTTGAACCAGTATGCTTTGTGTACACAACAATCTTTCCTCAAGTGCCTTCAACCCTTCTCTCCTGCAACAATACCATAATTTAATTTTGCTATAATACTTTTTTTTTATCTGTGATTCTAATTTAGCTTGTCTTTGTTTCAAATTTTTGTGTAAATAAGTACGGTAAATTGAGCAGCTGGTCATACATTTTAAAAATATTTCAGTTAGATTACATTTAAATGTTTGGGGGGGGGGGGGGGCGCCAGGAAGAAAGCATTTTCTAAGAATTAAGAAAACAATGACCCATTTTCTGAATCTGCTATTTCCTTTCTATAGTTAAGGGGAGGTTTATCCTAAAAACAAGAACCAATACTGGAGAGGTTTCCCAGTATATAGTAGAACATCCACACTTATTTATACTATACCAATTCCAAGTACCCAGTTAATATAATTTGCAGGTTTAGAAAGTTGGTAATAAACCAATGTATATAGAGAAAGGCCATGTGTACTTGAAGAGGGCATGGAAACTTTGCACAAACAGCAACCGCCTGAGGAAATGAACCTAGATTGCTGAAGCTCTGAGTTGCCAATGACATTACATAAAAGGTTCAATTGTAGCGGTCTAGAAAATCTGAATTTTGCAAGGATGACTTCAGCATCAGGTTTCTGTAATCACGACTGATCACATTAGGTATTCTTCTCAAGGTTAATGCTGCAAAAACTAAGAGAGACAACAAACTGTTCTGCTGGCAGTCAAGAATTAGGTCTGGGAGAATCAGAAGAAACATTTGGCCATATTGAAACACTTCAGTAGGCTAGTATTCCACTAAGTGAAGTCATTGGAATGATTTACAGGTTGGTATTAGCATTAAAACTATTTTAATTATTGACATAAAACCAATTACCTGTTCTTTAGACTCTGTTCCAACAAAGGTAGTGAAAAAGTGAATAACCTGTTCTTTCAGCACTCATTGTTAACAGAATAATATGGACTGACAGAATTTCTAATGCACCAAATGTATCTGTTTTCAGACAGTTGTTGGAGGTAAACTATAGACCTATTATAAATTTACCTTTTGTTCCTAAAGTATTTGAAAGGTCAGTCTCACACATTACAATGTACATGTGAAGATCCAGGCTACTTTTTCTACTGGTCACAGTGCAGAAACAGCAGTAACATACATTGTAAATGAAACTGTAATACAGTACACCCCCAAAATTCACGGGGGTTACTTTCCTAGAGCACCCGTGAAAAAATGCGACTTTTGGACGTGGTTAAAAAATACCTTTTAAATGCCTATTTTTATAGTTTCAACCCTAAACACAGTATGCCCCCAAAGCACTTTAATTTCGTTGCAAACTCAGCTTAATACATTACCTAAAAACAGAATGTAAAGGTAAACCCGTATATTGTACAGTATTGTACTGCTATGTCTCCCGCGGTGCTAGAATGTAAAATACCGATGTTACCGCTATACGTATTGTAATTCATGCAAGCACATTTTCTTTGGTATGCGCGGTAGTTTTCTTTGTTATAAGTAGAGTAAATACATAATCATTTCATTTAATTAAAATACAGTAAAATGTACGGGTATTCACCAATGATGAATGATATTGATGATGATGATGATGAAGTAGCTGTGCAGTACGATGCACAGGATTTAAAACTCCTCAGGTGGCGCCTCTTCTTCGGGGGCTTAAGGAAGAGTTGTATCTTTGTACGGGTCTTCTGCTGGTGAGGTTTCGTGCTGGCTTTTCTTTATAGGTTTCAGGAACATTGTGATAGGAAGTTGCTACATTGTCTCCTGTAGCGAACTGCTGGTACAATTTCCGTGCTTTCTCACGGATGATGTTACCGTCCAAGGGGATGTTTCTTCCTGCAGTTGGCGATCCACAGTGCCAAGGCAGATTCCATCCTGATGATATTTTTATTCCTTACGGTTGTTACCTTTTTGGCCCTATCACAGAAACTTACAGATACGGTACTCCAGATCGCTGCTTCGTTCTTCTTTATGTAGCATATGGTGCTTTCATTAATGCCATAGTGGTGCGCTACTGCAGCATAACTTTTTAGTCCCCGGAGCAAATCCAGTAGTTCAACCTTCTCCTGGTGCTTAGGCTCAGTTCCAAAAGCCTTAGAAGGTACAGGGCGATTAGAAGACATTGTGTGCATTTAAGAGTAACAAAACAATAACAAAATGGAAAACAGGAGGACACTCAGCTGGAGATGCGTCACAAAGCAGCAGTCAATCATCAGCAAGGAGAAATGAATAACACTCTCGGATTGGCTACTTTCACCATCCCAAACCATGTTTCCCTCAGCGGTGGTAAACCCATTCACCTGGAGACGCGTCACATGGCAGCAGTCAATCAGCAGCAAGGAGAAATGAATAACACTCTCGGATTGGCTACTTTCACCATCCCAAACCGTGTTTCCCTCAGCGGTTGCTTCCTGTTCTCTCTACAGCACAGTATTGCCACGAAAAAAGCCATAAAAAATTGCGGAGGATATTTGCGCTTTTCGCTAACAATTAATAATTAGGTTCCAAGAAAAAATCCGCGAACGACACAGTCTGCGAACCCTGAACCTCGACTTCACAGGGGTCTACTGTATATTCGATGAAGGAAATACTACGGTAATTATGTTGTTAGATTTAAGTGCACCCTTCAACACCACTGACCACTCAATTCTGTTACATAGGCTACAAGATTATATTTGGCTCTTGGGCATCATTTTTGTGTGGTTTGCTTCATATTACCAAATCAATATTATCACGTACAGAAATGTGTTGATAGTGGTCCATTATCCAGAAGTTTAACATGGTGTCCCACAGGATTCAGTCTGCAGCCTTTACTGTTTTACAGTTAACTCGATTCCCCTGAGAAATATCATTAAAAACATAACATTCATTTTCACTTGAAAAACACTTATACCTTTCATTCAGACAAAACAATGTTTCTGCTATCCATCCATCCATCCTCTTCCGCTTATCCGAGGTCAGGTCGTGGGGGCAGCAGCTTGAGCAGAGATGCCCAGACTTCCCTCTCCCCGGCCACTTCTTCTAGCTCTTCCGGGAGAATCCCAAGGCGTACCCAGGCCAGCCGAGAGACATAGTCCCTCCAGCGTGTCCTAGGTCTTCCCCGGGGCCTACTCCCGGTTAGACGTGTCCGGAACACCTCACCAGGTAGGCGTCCAGGAGGCATCCTGATCAGATGCCCGAGCCACCTCATCTGACTCCTCTCGATGCAGAGGAGCAGCGGCTCTACTCTGAGCTCCTCCCGGATGACTGAGCTTCTCACCCTATCTTTAAGGGAAAGCCCAGACACCCTACGGAGGAAACTCATTTCAGCCGCTTGTATTCGCGATCTCGTTCTTTCGGCCACTACCCATAGCTCATGACCATAGGTGAGGTGTTTCTGCTATAGTATCCTCAATTGTGTCAGTGAATTAGGAGGGTTTTTGAATATAGAAAAACATAGTTTGGAGGAAAAGATACAGACTGCAGCAATCTTCAGTCAACTTGTTAACTCAGCAGGCCAATTAAGTTGTTCTCTTAGCAAAAAGTATGTTTTCTAAAAACAGACATTATAACATTTCCTAAAACCTGCTGTTCCCAGCATATTATGGCAAGATCCACATATTCGATTTTTAATGGAATTGACTACTGCAATGTGTTATTCACATGCTTTTCAAATGATTCTAAAAGCAGCCCTCATTCAAATAAAATGCTGCTAGAAGAATCACCTCAAGCAATAATATATGACCACATAACTCCAGTTCTTAAGTCTTTGCCCTGGCTTCCAGGTAGCATCCTTAGCATTATGTTTACCCTGAGAAAAAACGTGCCAAAAACATTGAGTTTACTCTTCAACAAGAAGTAATGTTATTATGTGTAATAGAAAAATGCAAATACTAAAACATCATTATAAATGCAGTAGGAAAGGTATGTTGAGAGTCCACTGCTGTACTGATGCAGATTTAGTCCTTTATGCGATATGTTTTGAAATTGTTACCAACGCACAATCCCAAGTCACATTCGGAATAGCAGAAGCATGTTTTTTTTTTTTTTTTATAATATTTTTTCTATTGCTTGCACATGAGAGGGTAGAATGTCAGTGCCTGAACAGCATGATCAACGTGCCCCTTGTACAAAGATCAGTAACTTCTACATTTCCCCTGACACAAACATTGACATTTGCTGTATTGTGAACAGTGATTACAGGTTAACATCTTTCTAGTCCTTCCACTTGATTCATTCATTTTGCCTTTTTTTTTGCCATGAAGCAACTTTTACCATGGTGATGCTTCATGGGACCAGATTCATCAACAGTTTGGGAGTATGCATCAGTTTCATTATCTGTGTCAACATTTGATGACCAGTTCACATTGTCATCACTAACACTTTGTTCAACTAATAGTCCACTTTCAGTATGTTTTAAAGTGGACATTATAGCTTCTCGTTTACACAACAATTGTGTTTTGGTCGAAGGCTCCACACCATTAATGAATATTAATGTGTTACCTTAAAGTGACTAAACACATAGAAATATTCATGACTTTTTGCAGCATAATGATACTTTATCCAATAGATGGCAGCAGGATACTGTCCCAAGAGTTATTAAACATGACCCAAAGTCTGACTCAAGGTTAACCATAATAACATAGAATTCCGAGCCCAAGTCACAGATGGGTAGAATGCCAAGGAAGTTTAGAGTTGATTTCAATGTCCACCTTCTTACATATACAGCCTTAAATGACCTAGGGCCTATTCACCTATCTAAACTGTCTGCCATGAAAAGATATGCCCGCGTGTATAAGAGATGAAACTTCATTTCACCTATTGAAATCAGGCTGAAGATTCACTAATTTAGACTAGTATACCCTGACTAGCTGTCCTTATTGCATTCCTATTTGTTGGCAATTCAGACCAAAATACAAGTATTATAACAATTATGAACCATTACTAAACCTCTCCAATTTTATTTCTCTTCTCTGTACCCTATTATGGCACTTGTTGCTACTGCTCTACTTCAAAGCTGTTTTATTGCTCACAGGAAAGACACCACAAATACCGTAAGCCTTAGAATAAAATGATGGAAAGATTATGTCATCTTCTCAGACTATCAAGAACACATTTATACTGTTGAATGTCTTAGGTCTCTAGAACTGTGACCAGATTTAACTTTGGCTATGACTTTACGTTATAACCGGCCATGGAAGCTTCAGAAGTTTATATGCCCAAAGTAGCTCTAGATGCTGGCTGGAGTTTCTGTTTTCCCCTCTTCCATTGTCAACTGGCCCAAACTCAATAATAATATGAATGGGCATATACTGTTAGGATTATTAAATGTTAATCAGTTTGAAATGGTTTTGTTTATTGAATATTTAAGCGAATCTGTTGTGAGGGACGGACAGGAGTCTGACAAGGCCAGAACACCCTCAGACAGCAAGGACAGGGGGAGACGGAATGCACAGGACATTGTCTCTCCCAAAATACTGGATGGCAGCCCCCCTAGGTTACAGCAGCACCACAGATTCCCACAGGGCATCATGGGACTTGGAGTTCTGTAACTCAGGCCTGTTGGATGCCATGGGTGCCACCAGGGGGTGCTGTGGGGATTAGGGAAGTGCTCCCAGGCAAACCATCGAACACTGGAAGTACTTCTGGGGATCACTTAAAAGGAGACGCGACGCCTTGCCTTCATTCTGGGAGCCAGTGTCAGGAGGAAAAGGACAAAGTTTCCCAGAGGAGGAGTGAAGGCGGAAGGAAAGCAAGAAGAGAAGTGCTGTACTATATGTGCTATACTCTGGTTCTTTATACTGTGTTGGGCTGGAGGAAACAATTTGGGAAACATTTCCTCTGTAAATAAAATGTGTGTGTTGCTGCACTTGTGTCTGGGTCTGTTGTGTTGGGTTGGGTTTTTGGGTAGCTGGCACACCCCCTGGTGGTCATACTGTATTTCACCCGTGAGTATTTTGTAATTTGTAAATTTTTCCAATTGTATTGTACTTGTGAAGTTGTTCAAGAAATCTGGGCTTACTCTAAAGTGAGGAATGAAATACACACAAAAAAATCTAATTTAATAAAAAAAAAATTGAATTGAGGAGAACATTCTAATCTGCGGTGGGCTGGCACCCTGCCCGGGGTTTGTTTCCTGCCTTGCGCCCTGTGTTGGCTGGGATTGGCTCCAGCAGACCCCCGTGACCCTGTAGTTAGGATGTAGCGGGTTGGATAATGGATGGAGAACATTCTAATTTAGCAATGTTAAACTTTGTCAAAACTAAAATTCCTAAATTTAACATCATTAGAAATGATGCAGTCCAAGATTAATAAATAACAGTAATCAATGAATATGGGCTGAAACAGGCTGAAAACAAAAAAAACATCGAAGCAAGAAAACTGACCAATTCCTGACACACAGATGGAATGCCCAGTCCTTAGCAAGGTGCCTTCTTTCCAGGCCAACACACAATCAGCAATCAACCACTCAGTATGCCTTTGGACTGTAAAAGAAACCCACAACAAACTTATGAAGAACTTGCAGAGTCAAGAAAGGAATTGTCCCTGGTAAAATGCCTATCACTATCCATTTACTTTTAATCTATAAACTATTATTTTTAACCTAAGTGCCTTACAATATTTTGAAAGCACTGTAATAATACAGACAAGTATCTTTACCATAATTACTGTAATTCCCCACGCAGCAACTCCTGACCACTGAAACCAAATAAATTGCAGGTTACCATCACAGGTAATTTTTATCACTGTGTACAGTATTCAAAAAAAAAAAAAAATTTCTAGACAAAACATATTACTTAAGAAGTCCATTCAGCTTTTCAGGAGCAACCCACCAGTTTCTCATTAAGTTTTTTTTTTTTTTTTAAATGCAGAAGCTCCATCAGGTAATATGCACAAAACTGAGACAAACTTGCATATGATAAATCGGCTATGGCTCTAGCTCACTTTAACCCAGAAATGGAAAAGGCAGTTTCAAGAAACAAACAAAACAGAAAGCTACTCCTAAATAAATAAATAACATAGAAGAATACAACACATACATCAAAGAAAAGCACTGAATAGGGAAAGGGCCCAAAGACAATGGAGTTGTGTTACATGCACAACCCACGCCAAAAATTTTGCTTGAGACAGCAACAGTTGCACTTGTTAAGCAATCCCTCTTGAAGCCAGTATGTGCTATGATGAGTAACATGGACCTGGAATGCGAGTTCAGAGGAAGAACACAACTTTGAAAAGCTCAACAGTCACAGTGTCTCATCTAGTTCTCTGGCATTCTGGACACAACAAGGACAAACCAGGTTGGATACACCAGCATACTGCAGTGAACACAATGACGACGGTATGTTGGTCTGGCATGCAAGACAAAAGTTCACCGTAGTCTGTACATGTGGTGATAAATTTGAACTTGAAAAGGTCTCAACACAGATCTTAAAATAATATGGCACAATGACATAGCAGACATAGCACTATTGCAGCCAAATGAACTTTGATACACTCAAAAGAAGGAAATGAAAACAAAGGCATCTCTCGATAAACTGAAGGTTAGTACATTGCTTGAGTTTCCCCCCCCCCCCCAATTTCTCTTTGCATATTTGTTCCAGCTCAATTATGTTGCCTGGGTGTTCCTTCGAAATTTCAAATTGTGTTGTAGGATCTCAATAAAGCTGAAGTCAGGGGCCTTAGCTGGGCATTTCAGCATTTATGTTTTTATTTCTTGAACCAATGCAACACTGCTATAAAAAGTTCACTCTTAAGATTATAAACAGTACTCACACAAGGATAAATAGCAAAAGGATGGCTGGATGAAAAGACAGTAACATAATTTTTACACACTGCAGCAATAGTAGACCTATCTTGGCACATGGTTAAAAAAGCATGCAAACCAGGGATGTACAGATTGGGTTCACACAAAAAGTCAACCTTTATGAATGAAGTGATGAAAATATTCTCTGACTCACTTCTTGCGTACTGTACACAATTCATAACCAAGATCGCATCATTTACCTGAAAACACCATTTATAAATCTGAATTTCTAACGGTTAAGCTGCCTTTACTTTATCATAGCAGTCAACATAAAAACTTCAGTACTTTTCAGATTGAAGCCAAGTGACGGTCATAATGCTGCCCAAAACTGCATTAATGGAATATTACCTCTTTAATCCTGGCTCACTTGTATTTCACATCGCTTCCCCTTCAACCTGACAGTTATGCACATCGCATACACTCTGAAAGTGCAGATTAAGTCAAGATAGTTAATAGTCTGGCGTATCACTCCAGCTCTAGACCAAATACTGCGGAGCTTAGGAGAACTGCTGCAGATCACCTAGCCCCTCTTTAACGTATTGATCTCGCTGCGTGAGCTTACTCAGATAGCACGTGCTCAGGACAGACAGGCGGCTTTAAGCAGTTTAGGTTCGCTTCTGAGGAGAGATAGGTAGATAGCAGGCAGCCGCCCTGCGCAAATGAACATTATGCTGCTCTACCCCAACTGCTGACAGCTCAGACCAACCTACAGCTGCTGCCGCCGCGGTCTGACCCAGAGGATAGCCCTCAGTCTGAATCCAATATACGGATCTCCCAGATCAAGAACAACAAAAGGCATTTGCAACCGGGTCCAACCAGTTGCCTCAAAGAGCACGGGACACGCCGGTACCAGCTTGGCCTGGACCCAGGCGGGAAAACTACCATTAACCTTTAAGAACCCCCACATAGATACAACTTAAGAGTCAATGCAGGTGGTCAAGATAAAGCATTCAAAAGGCACTTACTCAGAATGGGTGAACTTGAAGCCTATCGGGAACCAGCGACTAAAACCAGAACGATGTCAGACGGTGGGCGCTCCCTGGGCTGCTCAGTCTCTTCTTCTCTGGCATCTACAACACTGCCCTGCCGCTACACGCATGGGGTCCCACAAGGCCACATAATCGAGCGACGAGCGAATGACGAGCAGTTTATCGGCGAGTCCCTTCAAATTCACTTCCAGCATATTACGATGCAAACTGGAATATCATAGTGTATCTCCTGTTCTTTCGTTGGAAGATTTTTAACGTTTAACACAGCTACAATATCCGTTTCGCCCCTACCCCTATTCCGCATTCGTCTTCAAGAACAGTTCAATATAGGGTGCTTTCTCGAAGCAAAAAAGAAACGTTTGGTGGGCGGAGTTAATATTGACCGTGGTGACGTCACGCAGCTGTCAAACGCCGGAGTATAGACAGTATGTTGGTGTGTTACACAAATAGTTTAGACAAAGATAAAAAAAACCTGAAACTCGACTTAAAAACACTGAATGTCGTAATAAAGGAAGCATTTGTCGGACTGCCGAAATCAAACGGAATGCTTTGGAACAGCGCTCAAAACACGAAATGTTATTGCCAGCTTAGGCTATGAGTTCTATACGTCTACTATACATAATCACACAAGTTCGGATCACTTTAACTGTAATAAGTAGTATCCTCTGCTTTATCAGTAAATACTATCTAAAATAGCACGAATTAGTTATGTGGTTTCTAGTAGAACGTTTCCAAACACTGAGCTTTCATGTACTGACCACATAGATGATTGCCCATTCATCAATTTTCTATTCTACTTACAAAGACTACAAGCAAAACCAACGCAAATTCATTAAATTCATGTAAACTCAGCACAGACAGAACAAGAGTCCATGATTCACACCGAGGATTTGGGAGATTTAAGGTAACAACACCAACGACTGCGCTGCCGATTTTAAGAAGGTATGGATTATACAATGTTGATCAACATCATGTAGCTTGTGTAAATGTAAATTGTGTTTACAATGTCTACTAAAGTGTACTTCTTTGTTTACGACAATTGTATTTTACCTTGAATTAAACCTAATAGCAAGTAAATGAACATCTGTGTTAGTATGTACAGTACATTTATTTACATATATTTAAGTTTATAGGAGCCACATGTATTTTTAGACCTTACTGTAACCTACTGTACTTATGTTGCTGGATCCACAAATCCTAATCAGATATCTTGCACTCTATTCAGAAATAAACATTAAGGCCGCTATGTATTTGTATTATATTTACATTATATTACTGGTATTTCAACTGTTTAACAAGGAGGTGAGATTATTTATTTAATATATTTTCATTTTTCAGATCGCATTAATAGTAATTGTAGAATAGAGAAAACATTTAAACAAGTAGAAATTTTAACTGTTTTACAGGGATATTCATGTTTGATAAATATATTCCAATGTACTGAGAAATGCTCAAAGTATAGTTTGCTTTTTTGCTTGTAATATTATTACTTTTGCAGTCTACAATTAAGTGTGAAAAGTGGCTGCATTCTGTCCTCCCAGCACTGGATTTAAGACAGGAAACATCCTCAGACAGGGTGTGAGTTCATTGCCGGGCTGCATGTTCATAACTAGTTTGACATTAGGTGGGGGAAAATCAGAATACCCACACAAACATTAGTAGAATGTGGCAAAATGTGCTAGGCCAGTGAATGCATTAAATAAAAAAGTAAAACAGATGATCACAAAAAAGAAAAACTGAAGAAAAAGTCTCTTATTACTTCTCTAAAGGTTTGTTTTTAGCCAGACATGGATACAGTCCTCATCTTTATTCACGCTAGTGGATTCCACTTCAGTAAATTTCCTGGAAATTGACACTGGAAGCAAACTTTCATTGTAAAACAGGTAGACAGGGTGACATAGTGGTTAAAGCTTTGGACTTCAGACCCTGAGGTTGTGGGTTTAAATTCCTTTATTGACCTTGTAACCATGAGCAAGTCACTTCACTTGCTTGTGTTCCAACTGGAAAAACAAATGCGGTCACTTGTATCTCATGTTGTTAGGTGTCTTGGATGAAGGCGTCAGACAAATATAAGTAACTAGCAAAATACCCGCGCTTCGCAGCGGAGAAGTAGTGTGTTAAAGAGGTTATGAAAAAAAAAGGAAACATTTTAAAAATAACGTAACATGATTGTCAATGTAATTGTGTTGTCATTGTTATAACTGTTGCTGTCTTTTATATATATATATATATATATATATATAATATACACACACACATAAACATTTATATACATATACATATATATACATATCTACATATACACATCTACATATACCGGTATATACACACATACATAAACACACACATAAGACTTACTGACTGAAACGGGCTTTCATTGACAATCATGTTACGTTATTTTTAAAATGTTTCCTTTTTTTTTCATAACCTCTTTAACACAGTACTTCTCCGCTGCGAAGCGCGGGTATTTTGCTAGTATATATATATATATATATATATACATATACACACATACATGCAGTTTTAATAACACAGAAATCAATATAAACATTAACATCATTATCATATGAGAATATGAAGTAATATATAAGAAGCACATTTCATATAAATATAAATTATTAAACAGTAAAATCTTCTTCTGTAATTTGCTACCGTGGCAATTTGTGTGTCTGTCCAGGATTTTAAATGACCTGTAGCTCGCAAACCGTTTCACCTATACACTTGAAATGTGGTACACATATAGTACGTCACGTCTACTATCCGCTTTATGGGTGATGATCGTTTTACTCTTTTTATCTTTATTTTATTTTATTGTAGAATCAACTCCTATCTGCGCACAGCAGGGCAGCCGTGGGCGGATGCGTATGGTGTATTCACTCCATGTTATCGTGCATTGCGCTGTCAGTGGTATTTTGATAAAAGAATTTGAACAACATATAAGAAGCGTATAAATTATTAAACAGTAAAACATTAACATTTAAGAAGTAAAGTTACATGAAGTACTACTGCAGTGCCTTCGGGTATACAGTACCTCATTTTTTGTTTGCCCATTACATGCTTAAATGTATAAATTTTTTGGTGTACCTACCCGAGAACACGCGACATATAACCGAGCGTGGGAGAAGCATGGATTTTAAACACGCGTTGAGTTGATCTGCTGGTCTCCCTCGTGGAATAACTGGTAATGTTTGACTAAAATCTACAGCGAGTAAAACGACATTACCTCCTATTTTTTTTTTTACGATCTCTGAGATCTTGCTTTTTTCGGTTCAAGGCTTCATAAGCTCTTTTATGTTGTATGGTGTACTTATCCCAAACCATCATCTTTGAATGTTGCAAGACTTTCGCCTTGTATGTAGATCGGGGTAATTACATTCATTGCATTCCTAGTCTGAATCACAATGTGATTGTATGGGTGGTTACCTGGCACTGTACGGTTGCCACCCGTCCTTTAAAATACGGAATCGTGCCGCGTTTGAGAATGAAATTGCGCGTCCCGTTTTGAATCAATACTGGACGGGATTTATCCCGTATTTTTTTTATCATTTTTTTTTTAAAGCAGCGTCTCATGCAAATCATCCCACACGCATTTTATGAAGATGCCTCCTTTCCTACTTTTGATTGGGTAATACTTGATGTCATCGTTAGTTTGATTGGTGTTTTTAACTGTCCAGTGAGGAGGGCGTGTCGTTTAAGTACAGTCTGCAAAGTGTTGGCACTGAGATGTGGCGTCAGCGCCATAGTTGAAGCCCCTAACGTTGCGGTCAGCAAGTCGGCTAACATCCGCCATGTGCCGTCTTTCAGTTGCGAGAAGCAGATCATAGAATGGTTGAAACTGTTGCCCCTAACGTTGCGCCACGGCGTGTGGTTCGTTTATACCTCGTGTCTTCTCATTAAACTTTTATCTTGCGAATATGTTATTGCAATCCGCAGCGGGAGCGTTTCTATAAACTTAATTTAAACTTACGTTTTACACCGTGCTTTGTTTCCCTTATGAACATGCTTGTATGCTTAACTCGCTCCGTTCTCAATTGTTTAATTAATTTTTTGCTCTTCGCTGTTTGCGGCTCTTCCTCCATTTCCCCCTACTTCGTTCTTTTATCTCGCGAATATGTTATTGCAATCCTTAACGGGAGCGTTTCAATAAACTGATTGAAAATAGTTTTGCATTTACCTTTTTAGTAAAAGGCGAGCTTTTAAGCCTGAGAAATCACCCCGTAAATGCACACGTTTAATTGCACATGTGTTAATATGTATGGTTACACAGTATTAAAAGACAGTGAACAACGTCAGTTACCTTTGTTCCCGCGTTTGATAAAAGGTGAGCTTTTAAGCCTGAGAAATCACCCCGTAAATGCACACGTTTAATAGCACGTGTTAATATGTATGCTTACACAGTATTAAAAGACAGTCAAAAATTAACGTCATTTACCTTCGTTCCCGCGTGTGACTCGTGCTGTAAATCTCTTCCTTGTTTTTAGTTCACGTGATTACGTAGGAGGCGTGATGACGCAATACGTGACTCCGCCTCCTCCATTACAGTGTATGGACAAAAAATATGTTCCAGTTATGACCATTACGCTTTGAATTTCGAAATGAAACCTGCCTAACTTTTGTAAGTAAGCTGTAAGGAATGAGCCTGCCAAATTTCAGCCTTCCACCTACACGGGAAGTTGGAGAATTAGTGATGAGTGAGTCAGTCAGTGAGTGAGTGAGTCAGTGAGGGCTTTGCCTTTTATTAGTATAGATAAAACAGCTCCCACTTTTTGACAAATCATTTCTCACAAAATCCTCCAAGTTACAAAAAACAGATCTGTGCAGTGTGCCCTACTTATCAGTCATCTACAGTGTCAGGTACAGATATTTCCTGTAACGTTAAATTTATTTAAGGAACTATATTACTCCTGCATTATCCTGCAGTATCTCACCCATAGTTTTTTTCCAGCCTTGTATCCAAAGTTTCCAGTTTCCAAAGGCCTGTAATGGAAAAAAATATTTCAGAAAACGACTGAATGTTTTTTTTTCTCCTCACTGATTACTCAGGGTTGGTACGGTAGCACAGTGGTAGTCTTGCTGCCTTGCAGTATGGAGACTAGGGTTTACGTCCCAGGTCCTCCCTGCATGGAGTTTGCATGTTCACCCCGTGTCTGTGGGGGTTTCCTCCCAGAGACCAAAGGCAGGTTAGGTGAACTGGTGTAACTAAATTGGCCCTAGTGGATAGTTGGGGTGTGTGTGTGTGTTTGCCCTGTGATGAACTGTTGCCCAGTCCAGAGTTTGTTACTGCCTTGTGCCCTGTGCTGGCTGGGATAGGCTCCAGCACCTCCAAAGCCCTGTTCTGGGTGATGTGGTGTAGAAAATGATGGATTACTCAGATTCAGACATTGTGCTCATTGTTGCTTTAGGCTGTGACACGTTTCACGCATCAGGTGATCTGAGGCTGAATGTGTCGTTGCTCATTCAATCATTTTGTTCATTCAGCACCCTGTGAAGGAACTGAGGGTGTGCTGCTATACATGTCAGAGGGTTGTATTATTGAACCCATTAACACCTTGAAGTGGGTTTGCAGTTTAGGCTAGGTTATGAAAAATGTAAACGGTTTTTATATAATGCCATTCAGTCAACAAAGTGTAGTGTCCATCGAATACCTATTCCCCATGGCAGAGGAACTTGTAACTGTTTTCCAAAGGTCAATGATGTCTACAAAGCTCAGTGTGCATCATAGCTATTGGAATGAGTTCCTTTATCTGAACTGCATGAATTGAATCACTTTTAGGCTGGGGGCATATTTTTGGTATGCATGCATTTTGGACTTAAGCTTACCTCAGTTTGTTTTCAGAGGATAATTTAGACAATAATTATATCACCAGGCTCCCTAGAATAGTTGGGTTAGAGTGGATTATGGCCCAGATAGTGCTTCTAACAAAAAATGTCTTGTCCAAGATTTTGATGTACTCTTAAGATTGTTGAAATGTGTCCTTTTACTGCATCTGAAATTGAGTTTGTTGTGTCTCACTGCTTCCACTTGTCTCTCCATTCTAATGTTGATGTTACTCATATAAACGTTCTAAAGCTACTGAGCTTGCAACTAACTACCCTGTGATAAACCTGTGTTTTGGCCATCTTAGGTTTTGTTTACTCATTTTTGGACCTCCCTTACGTTTCATTGTTCATAATTTGTAATGTTATTATGTCAACTTAAGCACATATTTTCTGGTGGCTGTTAGTCATGTATGCCTGCATTTTGCATTTGTCTTCATACCCACAACCATATTGTTAATGGCAACAACATACTTAGCAAGGCTTGAGCTTGAAGAGAATCGTAATACTTTGGATTTGCATTGGACTGGCAACAAAGAACCTATTCTTTTATAGTTTTATTTAAGGGCAATAAAATACAATTTAGTGTAAGTAACTCCTGGCTTCCTTTTCTTGACTTGACTTTTCTGTGGTTTAGTGATAATTGCTTTGATGCTCAGTTCAGTCTGTCCATCTCAGTGTTCTGACTTCTACTCATTTTTAGACTTCAGATCTGACCTGCCACCTTTACTTCACCAATTTACCAGTCATTCTCTCTAAACCCCTTTTCTCTCACTGGACACCATCCTGGCAAAGATGTTCATAACACAGGCTGCTGTAACCACTGCTTGATATGGAAACATCTTACTCCTGTTATGGGATATTTACATGCAAGCCAAAGCTACATTCTGCCTTGTTTTTATTCATTTTGTTCTTACTATTTTGAATTTTGCTGATTGTGCTGCTTGATTAACCATAATAGGGGCCTTTTTGTCACAGTTTTTGTTCGCAGCAAAATCTTCCACATGCAAGCACCACATCTCAAATCAACTCCAGGCCTTTTATCTGCTTAATTGATAATGACATATGACGGACTTGCCCACACCTGCCCATGAAATAGCCTTTGAGTCAATTGTCCAATTACTTTTGAGCCCCTGAAATGAAGGGATTGTGTTAAAAAATGCTTTAGTTGCCTCACATTTTTATGCAATCATTTTGTTCACCCCACTGAATTAAAGCTGAAAGTCTGCACTTCAACTGCATCTGAGTTGTTTCATTTAAAATTCATTGTGGTAATGTACAGAACCAAAATTAGAAAAAAATTGTCTCTGTCCAAATATTTATGGACCGAACTGTACTTGGTATAAGTTTACTTTGAAAGGTTATGGGGAGAGATATAATGTTGGGATGCCTGCTGCAGTAGTCAAGGGGATCAGCAATTCACAAGCCTAACGGTTAGATTCAGTGCACAGCAAATGAGTGACAGATCAAGAGGCATTGTTAATGGCAAAGGTGCATTTGCACAATGGTGTTTTTATTGCATATTGTCATAATGTCAATACTCCAGACATGAAAAGGTTGCCATCAGTATTTGAGTCAGAATTACAATTTAGGAATATCTGAGATATTTTATTAACTTTTCTTTTACAGTAATCGGTGTACAAATTGCATTAAATTAGATAATCCTGATATCCATTATGAAATGCATTTAATACAGACTAGGGTTAGGTCTGGAGGCAGTATAAAATCCTAGGCAAGATTAATTTCTGCATCAGCACCAGTCCATCATATGGCACACTCACACTCAGTGCTAATGAACTTAATACTGAAATAAGTCACATCCAGACAGAGAGAGGAAGCAGAGGTCTATACAGAAGCTGTGTGAAACCATTAACTACTGCACATCTACATGCCCTTTTTAAAGTCAGAGCTGAATCCTGTTCTGGCAGCATTGAGCAAAGGGCAGAAACCAAATCCAGACACATTCCAACACCATACAAGGCACACTACCTTATGAGAAGTTCATCTGAAGCTGCCAAATAACCTAATAAACATGTCTTTGGGATGTGGGTGATAAATAGGAATACGCAGAGGAAACCCCACATAGACATGTGGAGAGTGCGCAGTTCTGGAAGGCTGCTCTGGCTGCAAGTCTTCAGTCCAGTTTCTTAATTAGAAGCAATTAATTCTCCAGACACATTTTACTGCTTCATTTTTCTTGAGTTGCTTGTTAAGATTCCTTATGCTTAATTGTTTTTCAGAAATCTCTTAAAACAGCTGCATTCTGTTTTTAATTGCTTCTTGTTTTTTTGCCAATCAGCAATGACATGCAAATGACAAAGAAACGTGGTTCAAATTACACCTGTGTGCTCATTATGAAATACCTGTATTAATAAAATATTTGGAAAGAAATTGTAAAAACAAAAGTGGAGGAATGATAATTACTAATCTGCTCCATTTAACAAATCAATTGGATGATATTCTGGGAATTGAAAAATCTACAATGACCTGATGTGTCACAGGCAAACACCACAGAAGTAAATATGTTCTCTATCAGGAAGGATTGGCTTCTGATTAGGAGACTGTTGAAACAAAAACAGGACCAAACCTGAACAGCCCTAATGTGAACAATGCCCAGCAAAGGATTCAACGGAATTGTAAAGTTGCAGCACTAACCACTGCATCACCATGCTAGTTGTAAGCAAGTAATTACAGTGCATCACTTTTTCCACATTTTTTTTATGTTACAGCCTTATTCCAAAATGGATTAAATTCATTTTTTTCCCTCAGAATTCTGCACACAACACCCCATAATGACAATGTGAAAAAAGTTTACTTGAGGTTTTTGCAAATTTATTAAAAATAAAAAAACTGAGAAAGCACATGTATATAAGTATTCACAGCCTTTGCCATGAAGCTCAAAATTGAGCTCAGGTGCATCCTGCTTCCCCTGACCTCAGACTGGGGTGACGGTTCATCTTTCAGCAGGACAACGACCCTACACACACAGCTAAGATATCAAAGGACAATTCCTTTGACTTCATGCTTGGTTTGTGCTCTGACATGAACTGTCAACTGTGGGACCTTATATAGACAGGTATGTGCCTTTCCAAATCATGTCCTATCAACTGAATTTACCACAGGTGGACTCCATTTAAGCTGCAGAAACATCTCAAGGATGATCAGGGGAAGCAGGATGCACCTGAGCTCAATTTTGAGCTTCATGGCAAAGGCTGTGAATACTG
Source organism: Erpetoichthys calabaricus (assembly GCF_900747795.2). Classification (NCBI taxonomy): domain Eukaryota; kingdom Metazoa; phylum Chordata; class Cladistia; order Polypteriformes; family Polypteridae; genus Erpetoichthys; species Erpetoichthys calabaricus. The sequence goes on from NC_041401.2 coordinate 101,484,426, forward strand.
TGTTGTGTGTAGAATTCTGAGGAAAAAGATGAATTTAATCCATTTTGGAATAAGGCTGTAACATAACAAAATGTGGAAAAAGTGATGCGCTGTGAATACTTTCCGGATGCATTGTATTTATTTGAAAGACAGTTCATGCTTAATTCTGACTTTCTAAACAGAGTTTTGGTGATTTGATTTAATAATATATTTTGTTAATCACCAAGGGGAAATTGTCTTTTTGCATGACCTTTGGGGATCAGATCACAGGGTCAGCCATTGTACCGCACACTGAAGCAATTTTTAGGTTAAGGGCCTTGCTCAATGCCCCAATGGAATATGATCTCTTCTGGCATTAATGGGATTTAAACCGGCAACCTTCCAGATACCAGTGCAGAGCCTTAGCCACCACTATACTATATCTGAGAAAAGGTCAGACAAGCCACTCAGGAGTAGGCGATTCAATTGCAGCTTCAGTTTTTAACTGATAGACACAAGCTCCTGCCACTATGCGATGGATAAACTGGATTCAGAAAAAAAGGTGCATAGACTAAGTAAGAATGCAGTATCATATGAGCAGTTAGGGGAGTCCGACTTACTTTCAAAGACTTTTTCAATCTTTTTTGCTACTGGAGGCTGAACATAAACACAGCATGAATATGTCTGCAGCTGAGCAGAACACAGAATTAAAACCAAGAAAAATGGCCAACGAACGACTTAATGAGACCAAATAAATGTAGGAATGACTCCCTGACTGTAAAACTGATTGGAAAAAAACTACAGCCAACAGGAACCCTCAGAATCAAAGCTTTTCTGATTGGCAAATTTATCTTTCACAAGGAGGGATTCTCTGGAAATAATGTCCTAAGTATTACATTATTCAAGCTTGTAAATATGTCTTAAGAATGAAATGCTTATATACCTAACCATAAGAATACCTAGTCAAAATATAAAATACTACCAAATCTACTTATCATTTATACTGGACACATGTTAATAAAGCATGGAAAATATATAATAATCCATACATTAATTCCTAAACCCATTTAATCCATTTAAGGGTCACGAGGAGCTGGAATCTATCCCGTATCATTAGGTATGTTTGGTGAAAATAAACTAGGGGTTAAAGAAAACTGATGTAGTCCTAAATAGACACAATGGTTCAGTTGCAGTGCACCAGAGATAGTTCCATACTGGCTGCGGAAACCAGATTACGTACTATGGTAGTGAGAGGAGACGAAGCTCCAGTTTAAGTGGTGTCTCAAACTGCAGAACAAAATCACTCAAATGTTTCACTCTGCCGCAACTAGTTTTGTTGTGGCCTTGTGTTTCCTCACAGTTTGCTTATCTGGTTGTCTGATTGCCAATTAATGGCAATTTGCCTCTCTAAATTAACAATGTGCAGCTACACAGTTTTCTTAATTTAAAGGGACAGAGCAGAAGGTAAAAGTACATGTTAAGCTACATTAAATCAATGTATGTTGCTGTAAGATAAATGCACTTTGAGCATATGGAAAGGCTCTGAAATCTATGGAAAGTATTTAGAAATTAATGATGAGAGGTCCACGTTAGATGAATTATGTCTGAATCATAATTGTTTCATTGTTACTCATTTCCCAATTACATAAAATCACAGTTTCTTCAACTATGGATTGTGATTCCCTGTTTCTTAAAGTACCTACAGTGATCCTCCTTGGCGGACCCCCCCTGTTTTGATGGTCATCGTGGAGTGGGTCTCAAAGACATTAGGAAGGGCTGGATTAGATGGCGAGAAAAAAAAAGTTTAAGAAACCCTGAGAGGTAGATGATACAGTAACAGAAGGGTGGGCACATGTCATTCATTTTGCACCCAGCTTCTCCTAATAACCGAATGAATCCAACAGTCACTGATGCATATGAAATACCTAGTCAGAGGCTGGATAGCACTCATAAAGAATGTCTCATCACAGCACAAACTTCACAGCAGAGCACAAGCTCTATATTATACATACTGTGAGAGAGATCGCTTCTCATATTAGATCCAAAGGGCACCCAGAATTTATAATGTGTTTTTGGAGAGGGTGTTTTTTTTTTTTTTTATAATACTGTAATTCCAGACTGAGCACCGGAACGGATTCTTTCCTGTTTACATGGCTCTTTTAAAAGGCCTGCTCGCCTTTGCCGCACTAGCTACTGTGCTGTTTGCGACATTGCAGGTATGCCGTTCCTATAGACTCGTACAATGGGTAACTCATCCCTGGCAGATGCATATTGTCAGCACCATTACAATATTTATATTTTCTTATGATTCTGTAACTAAACATTTCACTACAATTTGCACAATTTTTAGAATTGTATGCAACCAACACATTTTGATTTGTTACCTCTACAACACTCCAAAGGAATACAGCGTGAAAGAAACTGGCAACATCTTTCAATGTGCATGCACTTTCCCAGCCAAGCGATTTCTTAGTTAAGGACACAGACTTACCGTTTACTTAAGATTATTGGTTAAATGTATGTTGACCCGTATTTTTTTTATTCCGCATTATAAATATTTCCAAGCTTCATCGGTCATTTTCTGACTTACTGAGCTAAGCATATTTGATTCAGTATCACGTTATACTTCATTTCAAATATACATATAAAATATGGTTTCCATAATTTTCAATGGCATAGAAATGATTCTTCGTGTCCATGACAGTCTGGCTGATTTGTGCCGAATTCAGTTTGTAACATTAACCACCGTACCAAGTCTATTAAACCTTCTTACGGGGTGGTCTCAGTTAGTAAGGCAACTTTGTTCATATTCTCCGCCTCCAAGAAGCAGACTGCAAACGCACTCAGTCTTGGTCTTGGTCCGCAGCTCCATTTTACACTGCAACAACGCTAAGTTCCAAAGTTTCTCTCTACACGGAACCATTCCGAGCTGACAGTGCACCGCAACTGACCCAAGTATAACAGAAGATGTAAATACACAATCAAACCTCTAGTACTAGGGTGTTGTACCGTGTTAGCCATTATGCCTGAAGAAGGGGCCTGAGTTGCCTCGAAAGCTTGCATATTGTAATCTTTCTAGTTAGCCAATAAAAGGTATCATTTTGCTTGGCTTTTCTCTACAATCAAACCTCTAAAGTCGAAGCGATCGCTCTGTACTCGGCTCGTTGAGTCTGAAGCAGCACTGCGGCGCTCGCGTCCACGTAGCGCGGAAGTTGTTGAATTCATTTGTTTACTGCCTGGCATAGGGAGAAGCGTGCGACAAGTTTGCTACCATCAGCTGTAGTTCTGGCAAGACGATTTCACGGCTGTCGTTATGGGCGGGGATAAGAGAGTCAATTATAAAGTAGGCTAAGAAAAAATGACACACGAAGCATGGAGCAGAAAGTGTGCAGCTGGCTGGTGGCTCCATGAAGTTGGGTTCTAACACCGGATTGCTATCATACACGCTATTTTCGGTTATGCCCATGTCAGTTTTTGAGCCATATAACTTAACATTTTTAAACACCATTGATCAAATTCAGGTTTCCGTAGCAGCACTGCGAATAAATCAGGAACCAACCCTGGACGGGACGGAAGTCCACCACAGTGGGTAAGACCATTTGCAACTGAATTTAACTGATGGCAAAGTTATATGTTTTGATAAAATTTTAATTAATGAACATATTTTCGTGCTTTAAAAGTGACATTAATAGATAAAAATTCTGAATCAACGTAAGTCGATCAAATTCGGTGTTGTTCATAAGAAATGTAATAGTTTAGTTCATGAAATTGAAGCACATAATAAAAAAATATTTGAAATATTAAAACGTATGCTTCAGGTTAAATGTCTAAGTATTCTCGATTTTAATGGAAAGGTGTCACTTTTCATCCTCAATTGAGGTCCGTAGAATGCTAGATCCCCAGTAAAGGTCAGGGAGGGGAGCATGCACTGGTACGGCGTGTTGCTGCATTTACCACATGATGAGACAGCTCGGGATCCTGGTTGGTAACCCCCCAGGCAGACACACGGTCCTGTCCCACCCTCCAGAAATGACGCTCTATCTGCTGCAGCCATGTGTTATGTGGGCATCACCTTGGCATGGTCCAGCCACTCGGGTCCTCAACAATGAGGATTCTGCAAGCTGGACCACCCTTGGGGAATTGCACCACATGGCCGAAGTGCTGTAACTGACGCTCCATCACAATGCAGGTAATGTGCGTCATTCGGGGCTCCATGAGAAACTGCTCATTTGACACAAAGTCAAGCCAGTGGTACCCAAGGTTTCTCCGAAGAGACACAGTACCGAAGAAGTCCAGTCTTTGTCTCAGGTCACTGGATAGCGTCCATGTCTCGCAGCCATATAGCAAGACAGGAAACATCCTGACTCTAAAGATTTGGACCTTCATCCTTTTGTGTAGATATCAGGAGCGCCACACACCCCTTTCCAGTGACCTCATGACCCCCTATGCTCTCCCAGTCCATCTACTGACTTCATCAGAAAAGTCACCAGAGACATTAATGTCACTGTTGAGGTAAGTAATTCTCTCGACAAGTTTGACACTCTCTCCGCAAACAGACACACTGCTGATGGCTGTGTCCAAGAGGTCATTAAATGCCTGGAGCTTGGTTTTTATCAGGACACTCACAAGCCCAGACACTCAGACTCCTCACACAGTCTCTTGAGAGCCCCAGTCAGAGCCTCCATTGAAGGATCAAAAATATTCCCAAATTCCTTATCAACTGACATTGAAATGATCTAAAATGACACCACTCATGGTTTTGTTTGAAAATTGCTTTTTAATCTTCCGTGAGCAGATCTTAGAGGGCTAGGCCTACTGTTAATTAAAGAATCAAATATCAAAAATATCTTCCTATTTTGAGGTTGCTGATCACGAATAGCATTAAACGACATGCCTATATTCCCAAACCCCGTTTTTTATTTTTCAAAGTTTTGTGAAAAGAAGTAACTTTGACCCCACATATCCAATTTGGGAATGGACTCCTGATGTCGGTGGATGTGACCTGCACAACTTCAAGTTACTGACGACACCAATTGGTTTACTCTTTTATCATAATGATGTAATTTCCTGCACAAAGTAAAATGGCCGAAAAATGAGTTTTTCGGGATGAGAGGGCCAAAAATAGGAAAGAACCCCAAAAAGTGATTTTAACATGTCCATAAGTAATTCTTATGAACAAAATTGTTTAAATGTTGGCTTTGACATGCTGTGTCTAAATGTTTGGATTTTATTGAGTATCCCTTAACTGTGTTCCACTAGACTGTTAGTTTTGATCCTGTGTGTGAAAGAAGGCAGATCTGTGAGGGTGAAGTCTCGAGGTTTAGCCTATCTGGGTGACAAGTAATGAAAAGTGACATTTATTCTTATCACTTTTAGTAGTAATAATAATAACACTACATTTTATTTATATGGCACTTTTGCTCAATGCCACAAAATGAATGTTGATCTTTTATACAGTATGCCCAGTCTTTTGAGAACATTGCAGATTCCTCTGAAGAGTATTACATCATATCAACTATAGAAAGCATTCCATATAATTTATATCTAAAGTATAGGATGATGCAAACCACAAATCTCTAGATTTTAGTTCTTCTGTTGAAGTTATTGAGAATTAATAATATTAATAATAATACATTAATTGAGAGAGATGCATGTGTCCTGTGATGTTATTGTCTCTTTTGTGTAGGACAACACCTTTCATTTATCTACTATATTACTAAAAAAACCCAAATTGCTGCTGTATATACACATTTTAATTGTGGCATAGTGTATGTATACTGGTATTTGTTAGTCATCCAGTGTTAAGGTATCTGCTAAATAAAGAATATTTACAATAATAATAATAAAAGAGCCAGTCAAGACAGAGGTGCAGTGGTTAGAGTGATGCCTCATGGGTAATCCTGAGTTTGAATCCCATGCCTGGTTGTTGTCAGTGTGCAGTGCACCTGTTTTCCACCATGTCTGCAGGAGTTAGATTCATTGCTTTTCTAAATTGGGGTGTGTGTGGCTGTGTGTCCTGCAATGGTGGCTTCTCAGCTTTACACACAGTGCTGCTGGCCCTCTGCAGCCTTAAATCAGATTAGGTGAGCATGATAATACATGCATATATGTATACCTTAACAGCTACTGCTTTGAGAAATATTTCACGTTAGTACCGGAAATTAGTGTATAGACTTCCTTTTAAGGTAACTTTTAAAAATCACTTACTTGGGCTCCCAAATGTTTCTGGTTCTTTAACCCTGGCATGTTTAACTAAATAAAATGTTAGAAGTCCAAGTAAACCTTCTCATAACATTGCTGACCTTTTCAGTGATAAAATGGGAGGTCTTAACTTCTATTCGTAAGGGGGGGAGGAGACCCGTGACAGACAACACCTAAGTACACTTATTTTAGATGAAGTACAAAGTAAAGAGAAATGTCTTAAATTATTAAAATGCAGGCATACTTATTGCAAAGCAAAGAAAATGTAGGAGTACCTGTGCAGTGCCAACGCTGTGGATGTGAAAGAAGTCTAGAAAGTCCAAAACAAGAAGAGACTGATCTGGTCGTTCCCTTTCTCAAGTGACGGTGAGTGATCTGACAGACTTTATTATGAGAGTCAAAACCAGTTCTGCAGCTTTAAGTGTGCAAATGAGGTGGCATGAATATTATAAGCTTCCCACCCATTCTTAGCCCACACTCCTTTCTATTATTGTGTTAGTGAGACATGCATTTGTAGGTGTATATCGAAGTGTTCATCTTTCTGCATTAAACAGTGTCTGATTCAAGAAAGTTGAAAGCCCAAATTACATCAGATGAAAGTGTTGCAAGTTATAGTTTTAATTCATACAACATACCTGGTGCAATGTTAGCATAGGCAGGGTTTGTCTCAGAGCAAAGCAGGATAAAGCCATTGGAAAAAAATGTAATTCTTGTGATGTGTGTGCTAGTTTACATTCTTTTTTTGGTGATTGGTGGGTTTGCTTGAGTGCTCTGTGAAATGGACAGGAGGTTGTGTTGATTTCTTATGTCCATTGCTGCCTAGATAGGTTTCAGCTCCCTGCAGTTCTCTAATGAATGAAGAATGAAGATGTCTCAGACAGTGTAAGCATGTTTGATTTCAGATTTTTGTATATCAACATAAAGACCTCACGATTACAGTTCAGTGCTGTACAATTGCTTACTGAACTGCTGGTAAAAAGGACAGACATTATCGCTCTGTTATTTGAGTCATATAAAAGTTATGAAATTTCACATAAAATGCATCCCCTTTACGCTAAAGTCTGAGCTGTCATTTCAGATTTAGACAGAAACTGGGAGAGAAGTGCAAGCTTCCTCCAGCACTGCTCAGTTAAAACTTGCTCAGTACAACATCTCTCTATTATAAAAAAAAAAAAACTTGCGATGAGACGAGACTTTTTCCCGGGGACTAGACATGATCTTTTGAAGAGAGACAGAGACATTTTCACTTCCCGCGAGACGGACAAGTCATGTCATACTTCCAACCTTCAGACACAAGTCCCGTGATACACATGCAGAGCAGGTTAGAGATAATGGAAGTAGGAAAATTCGAAAATCTCAAAAAATGAGAGTAGAGATCGCATTAGCGCAAACAATCTGAAAATATTACTTGGGGAAATAACGGAACTGCAAAAAGAGATTGAATATTCAGGTGCTATACAGGCTTTTAAACGTTTGAAGCTCCGCACGAAATTGCAGATCACACGACACGCAGCAGCAGCACGCCAACAGCTTCTCGAGTAAAGAGGAGGTGAAAAAATGTATTTGTTTCCCATTGTATCACCGTTTAAATGGGGTTTCAGAGAGGCAGTTGCTGGCAGGGGCCCATGCCCCCTAGTTAGACAAATTTTCACAATAACACGCCATTCAGCCCAACAAAGCTTACAAATCCTAACCATGTTATTTTGGGGGAATCCAGTGAAGTCCAGTTTTGAAAGTCCTCAATGTTCAGCTCTCTTCACATGCTATATATTTAGTAACTTGCTCCATGTGTCTGCAGTTCTGCGTTGAATAAAAACTTTCTAACATTTGTGCAAAGTTTATCTTTAAGTTTCCTACTCTGTCCCAGTATTCTTCTAGGACTCATTTTAAAGTAATAGTTTCAATCCACTGTGCTACTTTCGTTCATAATTTTAAAAACCTCAGCTTGTTAAGCTTTGTGCTTAAATTGAAAACGTTCAACACTGTCTGTTGTTCCTCTTAACTCATACCCTACTGTACTGGAATCAGCCTAGTCGCTCTTCTCTCTAGACATTTTTCTAGTGCTTCTGTGTCTTTTTTTATAGCCCTGAGACCAAAACTGTACACAGTGCTTAAGCATAACCTCCTTAGACTTGTACTATCTGTTAGCTTTCTTTATTGCTTCTGTACACTTGTCATAAAGTAGACATTAATGAGTCCACTATGACTCCTAGGTCAACTCTCAATTATGAGAATGCAGAAAAGGTAAAAATGAAACACATGCCTTTGAATCCATGACCAAAAAATCACTTGGCTGATGAGGAGTCCAGCTTCTTCTTGCAAGGTGCATCACATTCATTTTCGAAAACACGTACCTCCAGAATATTCCTCGGGGTCAGCCTGTAAAAAAAAATTCTACTCTTAACATTTCTAAACTTTGCCCGCGTTTAACTGCAGGTACAGACATGGTTCAGTTCCCTGATAGGTCACCCATTTGTGTGCATGTTGTGTTCATATGTTTGTGGTTTTCCTCCCATATCCCATAGACCTGCATTATGGTAAACCAGTGAGTCAGTAAGGGTAATTGTCGGTGTATGCATGAGCATGCCTCGCATTAGCTGGCTTGCCATCCAGTGCCACAAGGGTATGATGTAGCTCTCTCAATAGCAGGAGAAGAATCGACATTGATATGATCAGCAATTTTCTTGTAAGTATTATAAAATACAAATATAATGGAATCACTAGTATATGCATTATAGCTAATTTTTTTATTTCAGTAGTTATCATTTACAAAAGCAAGTAGGCCGGGGCTCAGTGAGCTATTAGGTTTAATAAATTAAAATACTCTATAGACAGTGGGGTAGCAATTTCAAAATACAGAGCTTGAGCCCCAGGGTGGATTTTGGGCTGTTTTTCTATGTAATGTTTGTACATGCTATTTTAAATATGCACTAAAAATAAACAATGCTGGGTAATCCAGGGAATGTTGCTGTTGGTCTGAACTCCCCATTGGGGACAAAAAGATATGGATTGAAGAAAACCTAGAAAGAAACAAAGTGACACACCATGCCAGGCAGAAATAAATACAGAACATTTATTAAAATAAATAGTACCTTATTTTAAATAAAAAATATATATACAGTCATTGATAAACATATTAAACAAATTAGAGGGCTGCTTCCATATAACAACTAACTGAAATGGAAAGAGAAAAAGTGTTTGGATCCTGGGGAGGCCCGTGTGGATCTGAGCACAAATATCAGTCAAATGTTAACTAATCAGAAATAAAATGTCTTTGGGTATTATGGGGCCACTTCATTTCATTAAAGCTGATTATTAAACTGGTGTCACCATTGCTAATTTGTATCCAGTTTTTCCATGTTAACTGATTTTGGTTAGAAATGTCCCAGTTCTGTGGCATGTCTTAACTCTCAGATGATGGCAACTGTTTCTTTTCATTATGAGTAAAAGGAGTATTGGAGTAGGAAACATACAGCATACATTAATGCATAAAATAGCAGTGCGTAAAATCAGAGTTCTGGGCAGGCAGCCGGGCAATGACTGTGTGTCTACTGTAGGCAGACATCACCAGGAGAGCTATCATTGTCTGTCAACAACTATTAGGTGAGGAGTATCTGAACATATACATAACACATATCATGACCTCTAACTCACTTATACACCACTGTGTAACATTACAAAAGGTATATGTAACACTACACAATATTATAAATACTGGTACTTTTTCAAAGTGGAAACAGGGCAGCTTTAGCTAGGTTCATTGAATCCATCATATAAAATAACTCACGTATAAGTGTAGTAGCTTTGAAGACAACTAAAGAAATTCCACAGTTCATTCACATTTCACAATGACAAAAAAAAACAATTGGTGCAAAGTTCAGCAGAAGCACTGACACATCTTTCGGAAAAAAAGGAAAAGCCCTGCAAACATTTGTTTAGGTCCTGCATAGAAAACTGTACCATATTGATCCTAGTCTGGTTTAATCATTTAAAAAGCAATGGTAAACCATCTGCCTTTGTGATAAGGCCGTCTCACTTTTCGCTGGTTTATGGCTTCATGTTAGCTCCAGAATTGTATTATTAGAAACACAAAGGGAAATCTCAAATCTGCTTGCCTGTTCAAAACTCTTGTTAGGTTAGCAAGATCTCCAGTTGTCTGAGAGGGCTAAAGATGGACAAAACTAAACCAGCTGTTTAACAGATTCAAATGTAGTCCCATTTTACATCATGGTGTGTACCGAAATAATAAAAAGATACATGCTCACTAAAGTAGGGATATTTAAGGCTCTTAATTAGATCATCTCCAGTCTACAACCTGGCTAATTTAATCATATTTGTATGGGAAGAATAATCCTGTTACATTGGTTTTTAAAATAAGAAAAGGAATTAACTACATACAAGTTATAACTCTGTCATCAGTACTCTAACTGCCTGTCATAGTAGTAGTAACTATTCTTTAGCACACCATGAGTCAGTTTCAATCCAGTATTTCATAGGATAGCAAGAAAATGCTTTTCTGAGAAATTGGAGTGAACGAATGGGTATAGCTAACATGGCTTTTAGTTAGAGGTTGTCCTGGTTTAAGAAAAATAAGCCATATCTTTTACCAGACAGAATTCCACAGCTAAAATTCAAATTCCATACAAAAGAGAATGAGATGGGAAAATAATGCAATCAAAACCAGTTGCAAGTTATCTGTGCTACAATAACGCATTTCTTGGCGGACAAACCAAAAACTTTGTAAGTCTGTGCATCCTAGGACACAATGCTACAATGGCTAACCTTACCACCAGGTAATCTTAAACTCATAAATGGGCCTCTTGCAGTAGTAGTGATTGATGAGATGCTTGTCACAGATGCCAATGCACTGGTGGTCAGCTGTAATGCCCCGTTTGGCTAGATCAGTGACAATGCAGTGGAGTAGGTCGTAAACATCAGCCACTGCTTCCCAGGGCCCAAAGGAAACGTCAACTTCGCAATGATGTTCAAAGATCTTGGCTTCACTTTCGCTTCGCTCAAACCGAAGAGAGTTGAACAGGGGCCTCTCATATGGAGTTATGGGCATTTCCTCTTTATACACACAGATCTTCAGCTTGGCAAAGCGGGCCTTCCGCTGCATAGCACGTAGTTTGGCAATTGCAACTATACGTTCCAAATTCTCTAAAAGAGGACACAAAGAAAACAAAAACAGTAAAATAAGATGAATTGATAAATCAGAACACAATTCAAAAGGGATACTTTAAAGCAAGAGCACAAGTTTTCACTGTTCAATTTAGCAGCAAAAAGCACAAGGGTTGTGCCAAAAGTAATGTGCTTATTAATATTGCCAATCTAAAATATGCCACTTTGAAATATGACAGGAAAAGAGCAGTGTCTTACAGTTCTAGAAATCAAATATCAAAACAGGTAAAATATACGAGTGAAGGATGCGTAAAATTTACTTGAAATAATGAAGACACAATTATAACCCGAAAGTGAGGAGAGTAGTTCATTCTTTCCTTCCATACATGAAGTTTTACTAGGCAATTTATATGAATGTATCTGTGCAAAGATCCCTCAACAAATATTGCTGATCCTCAGAAGTACTATAAAATCATAATTTAGAGGACAGATTTTTTTCTTAACAGAATGGGGGGCTCAACTACATGAAGCATTCAGAATATTTTTAATAAGCATTTTTGATCAAATCAATTTGTCAGTGCTTGGTTAACATACTACCAATATCTCAAACTATGGGATTTTGAACAACAGAGTCTTCATGAAGAATACAATATACAGACACATTTCTCAAAACACATAGTTTAAGTTATGGAGGCAAAAATATCAGCAATTGTGGCCCAAAGTTTGAAACTTTTAGCTAAACTTAAGAATTATCCAAAGATGTCAATAGTGCATATTCTAAAGTGTTTAAACTATTTGTTTAACTAAATGTTTAGAAATATCCTTAGTCAATGGGCGGGCCTCTCTGGCAGTGTCTTAAATTGCTTTGAGTCCTACCTGGCACATAGAAAACTGTTTGTTAGTTGTGGTAATTATACTTCAAAGACACATGATATTCTATATGGTGTTCCACAAGGCTCTATCTTGGGTCTGCTGCTCTTTTCGATTTACATGCTTCTGTTAGGTCAGATTATCTCGGGGCATAACGTGAGCTACCACAGCTATGCTGATGACACACAACTGTATTTATCAATAGTGTCTGATGACCCCGACTATCTTGATTCACTGGTACAATGTCTTACTTGTGTTTCTGAATGGATGAGTAGTAATTTTCTCAAACTAAATAAGGAGAAAACAGAAATTTTACTGATTGCAAAAACGGATATAATGAGGGTATTAGAAATAAACTTGATGCATTAGCATTAAAAGTCAAGACGGAGGTAAAGAATTTAGGGGTAACTTAAGAAATATACCACAAGTCAGACCTCTTACAACTTTGCAAGATGCTGAGAAATTAGTTCATGCCTTTGTTTTCAGTCGACTAGATTACTGTAATGCACTCCTCTCAGGACTACCAAAAAAAGACATCGATCGATTACAACTAGTGCAGAAGTCAGCTATTAGAATCTTAACTAGGAAAAGAAAATCCGAGCACATCACCCCCGTCTTGATGTCACTACACTGGTTACCGTTACCATTTAGAATTGATTTTAAAATACTGCTTATGGTTTACAAAGCCTTAAATAATCTCACTCCATCTATATTTCAGAATGTCTTTCATCTTACACTCCAAATTGTAACCTTAGACCTTCAAATGAGTGTCTGCTTATTATTCTGCTTATTATTCCAAGAGCTAAACTTAAAAGAAGTGGTGAGGCGCCTCCTGCTGTTATGTACCAAAAATCTGGAATAGCTTGCCAATAGGAATTCGCCAGGCTAATACAGTGGAGCACTTTAAAACACTGCTGAAAACACATTACTTTAACATGGCTTTCTCATAGCTTCATCTTAGTTTAATTCTGATGCTCTGTGTATTCAATTAATTATCATTATTGTTCATGGTGGCTCAAAAATTCGTACTAATCCCTACTTTCTCTTCTGTTCTTTTTCCGGTTTTCCAGCAGATCGCCTCCACCACCTAATCAAAGCACCGTGATGTCCCTACATTGATGTATTAAAGGCCAGAAGTCCACATGACCATCATCATCAAGTTCTTCCATGTGAACCCTGAATACCATGAGAACTGATTGAGGTCATTTATGTTAGGTAGAATGCCTAGAGGGGGCTGGGTGGTCTTGTGGCCTCGGAACCCCTGAAGATTTTTTTTTCTCCAGCCGTCTGGAGTTTTTTGTTTTTTTTTCTGTCCTCCTTGGCCATTGGACCTTAGTTTTATTCTATGTTAATTAGTATTGCCTAATTTTATTTTCTGATACATTTTGTCTTTTTTGTCTTTCTTCATTCTGTAAAGCACTTTGAGCTAGATAATTTGTATGAAAATATGCTATATAAATAAATGTTGTTGTTGTTAACCTTAATTTTCTAGCCAAACCTGCAAAGGTACTATGCACCAAACACTATGTGATTAATTCTAGTAGATTCCAATAAAATCACATAAATATTCAATTTAGGGTAGCATGGTTTAATAGTTCTTAGCACTTCTCTTTCACAGCTCCATGGATCTTGGTTTGATTCCAGGCTAGCTATGGAATGGGGTTTTCCTCACATTTCAAAGTCATGCATTTTAGGTTAACATCTCACTCTGTAGTGGACTTGCCCTATCCAGGGAATGTTGGGATAGGCTACTCCTCTACACAACCTTGAATTGGATTAAGTGGGTTCAGAAATAGATGGATCTGTATTGGACTGAGGAGTATAGCTATGGGCAACGGTGGCCCTTTTTCATTGACTAGTGACCTTGTCCATAGTTGGTAGGTGCCTTGTACCCTTAGCTGCCAGGTTAGGCTCTGGTTCTGCATGATCCTACAATTGGATTAAATTGGTTCAGAAATGGATAAACTGATCTGTATGGCCCAGTGAATATGTGTTTAAGTAAGTGTGTGCACTTCAATGGACATGTTTGTTCCTGCCTTGTACCTGATGCTGATGAGACTGGCTCTAGCTCTCTGTGATGACAAAACTGGAATTCGGTTGCTTCAATAAACAAATTTAAGAATGGGTGACCCTATCTTGACCTGATGACTATGATTGTATGCATGAGTGTGCACTTTAATGGATTAGTGTCTCACTCATTTCTTTCTTGCAGATATGATGGGCTACTGTGTTTTGCTACCCTGTATTGGAAAAAAAGATTTTGGTTAAATGAGTGGATGATTCAGAAGTTTAGCCACAAACCTGCCATGGAATGGGGTTTTACATCTGAGCTTTTTATTTTGAAATGAATCAACATACTTATAACGTAAACTCAGATGGAAATACATGCTGTGTTCCCCCTACCACTGAAATTAGTGGGTGGGCCACCCAATAATCCATTGGTGATGACCGAGGGCATGGTTGGTTATGTCATTGTGGCATCTAGTGTTGAAGCTAACTGAATTAAATTGAGGAAGGGAGCACACAACAACCGAGTTGTCTATGGTGTTTGTCTACTTTCATGCAATGCTCCTTTTCTTAAGCCTGCTCCCTTTACATTAATTGGCTGCCAAAATGTCTTTTGTCTTACACTACATGCACAATGCAATACATGACTTGGAATCAGTGTGGAAATTCAGAAACAGTCTTGTAATTAATCAAACACTGTGATTCATTTACATTTACAGCTTCATAAACTGAGTAGTGACAAGATTTTAGTAATTGTAGTCCAAAAATGCAACATGCCTTTCCATCTAAAACTCACTGTAAGCTGTTTCAAAATGTTAATGTAAGGTACAACCTCACTGTGAGGGAACTGTCAACAACCAATTCCACCCACTAATTAAAGTATAGAGTAAAATGAAAGAGTATATGTACCATTCTAGATATTTTTTTGGAAATACAGTTAAAGTCAGAAATTTATATTTACTTAGAGTGAATTCTTTAAAACTCACTTTACAACCCGTCCACAGATTTTACACTAATAAGCTATACATTGGTCATATTGTTTAAGACATCTACTTTGTGCAGGGCAAAGGTATTTTTTTCCAACAATGTTTTCAGACAGATTATTTCACTTTTTACTGACTATATCACCATTCCAGTGGATCACAACTTTATATACGCTTTGTTAACTGTGCCTTTAAACAGCTTGGAAAAGTCCAGAAAATGATTTTAAGTCTTTGGGCAGTTAGACAATTACCTTTTCATAACCAATTAGCCTAATTGGAATCAATATGCGGATGTATGTTAAGGCCTACCATCACACTCACTGCCTCTTTGCTTGACATGATGGGAAAATCAAAAGAAATCAGCCAACACCTTGTGGACCTCCACAAATCCGATTCAGCCTCGGGAACAATTTCTAAATGCCTGAAGGTTCCACGTTCACCTGTACAAACAATAATATGCAAGAATAAATACTATGGGACCACACAGCCATCTTACCGCTCAGGAAGGAGACACATTTTGTCTCTTAGAGAAGAACGTACTTTGTCAATCCCAGAACAACAGAGAAGGATCTTTTGAAGATGCTGGAGCTATATCCACAGTAAAATGAGTCCTATATCAACATAACCTGAAAGGCTGCTCAGCAAGAAAGAAGCCATTGCTCCAAAGTCACCATAAAAATTCAGACTGCAGTTTGCACTGGACCATGGGACAAAGATCTTATTTTCTGGAGAAATGTCCTCTGGTTGGATGAATCCAAGATTGAATTGTTTGGCCATAAGGACCATTGTTATGTTTGGAGGAAAAAGAGTGAGACATGCCGAAAAACACCATGCCAGCCGTCAGTCATGCGAATGGGAGCATCATATGGTTGGGGGTGCTTTGCTGCATTAGGGACTAGTGTGTTTCACAAAATTAATGACACCATGAAGAAGGAAAATTACGTACAGTAGCTACACTCCAGCAACATCTCAAGAGTTCAGCAAGGAAGCTGAAGCTCAGTCACAAATGGGTCTTCCAAATGGACAATGACCCCAAGCATACCTCCAAAACTGGCAAAATGGCTTAAGGATAACAAGGTCAAGGTATTGGATTGGCCATCGCAAAGCCCTGACCTCAATTCGATTGAAAACTTATGGGCAGAACTGAAAAAGCGTGTGCAACCAAGAAGGCCTATGAAACTGTTCCAGTTACACCAGTTCTGTATGGAGGAATGGGCCAAAATTCCAGCAACTTATTCTAAGAAGCTTGTGGAATGGCAGTGCTACCAAATATTAACAGAGTATGTAAACTTGTGACCTACTGGAATTTTGATATAGTCAATAAAAAGTGAAGTAATCTGTTTGTGAACATTGTTGGAAAAATTACTTTTGCCCTGCACAAAGTAGATGTCTTAAATGACATGCAAAATTTATAGTCAGTTTAAAATCTGTGAAGGGATTATAAAGGAAGTTTTAAAGAATTCACCCTAAGCATATGTAAACTTCTGACTTTAACTGTAAGAAATATGCGGCTAACTTCTGACATGACTTGTGTTATATGTACATAACTGAAAAACAAGTCACCCGAAACAAATCCAAAGTTGATTGGCATATCCTCTCCACATAGCCTAAGACTTCTTTTTACATCGCCATGGTTCTCCTCACCTCTCTGCTGGTGTGCAAGTCATGTTTGTGGGTGCTTAGTGTGACTGGGTGAATTTTAACTTTTATAACCATCACCCCATTGTTATTATTATGTATACTGGGGACCATGTGCACATTGTCATTGTGAGGGCTGTTTGTGGATGTGCTTCTGTACAATTGCATGCTATACTGTGCTGCTAATACAGCAAAGCTCCAGGGAATCGTAGGAAACCATAAATAATGTAAAGAATAATCTGCTTTGAATGTCTTTTAACCATTACCTATATAATGTAAACGGCTAACTTCATGAAATATTTATAACACAGCCTCTTAAGGATATACTGTACAGTATAGAAGGCTTGACAACAAATGTGAAACTTGGTAGGGCTTTTACTCTAGTCAAGGAGTGGATACATGCTGTTTTGTCACTTCATTCATTCATGCGTTATCTTGAATCTTTTGCTTGTTTTAGTCAGCCTACTTTTCCAATGAATCCTGCTGAAACTGTACTTCTGTCTTGCAGACCCAAGGCCAAAATAAATTTAAAAAAGATTATAGTTGGAAACAGTGAGTATAAAATACAAGTATTCAGTAGGAAGTGTACAAACCTAAAACACAAAGCCACCAGACATTATTTCAACAGGGAGTAGTAAGGCTGACAGCACTGGCTTCACTTACCTTTGTAGTAAGGCATGAGGTCTAGAAAGGCTTGTCGCACTTTCTCTCCAGTAAGGGGCTGTATCTCCTCCAGACTCTCCAGGAGCGGTCCAATAGAATAGAACTGGGCCTCTCGGTAGACTGCTCGAACACGATCTCTTTGTGGCAGCTCTCCTGCACGCAGGAAATTTAAGACATCCCTGCAAAACAGTTCACATCACTTAGTTGACTCAAGACATTAATCAAAAAATAAATAAATAAATGAAGGAATAGGATAAAAAATTTCAGCAAACACCATTCCCTTAAACAGAAGATTAATCTTAGACCGCTTTTCCACATATTCTAGCTTAACACAATGATAAGACTCATTCTATGGCAGTTACTTTTGATTGTAGGGGAGCAGCTTTCCCACATCATCTACTAGGTTTTCTCTGGATACCTCTAACTTACAAGTCAGGTTGGATGTGCCACTCTATCTGCCACATAGTATTGCATGCGCTTCGCAAACTGTGGTGTAACCCCAACCTGCACCTACTGGTTTCAAGTACCATTGTACAATTTTCCTGTACAACACAAAAGCATTTGTAAATTACAAGCATGGATTAAGAGTTGAACAGTGTTGCAGTGATTATGTATCTGTGTTTAATTCCCTGCCAGTTACCAACTGAGTCACATCATTATACAGTAATCCCTCCTCCATCGTGGGGGTTGCGTTCCAGAGCCACCCGCGAAATAAGAAAATCCGCGAAGTAGAAACCATATGTTTATATGGTTATTTTTATATTGTCATGTTTGGGTCACAGATTTGCGCAGAAACACAGGAGGTTGTAGAGAGACAGGAACGTTATTCAAACACTGCAAACAAACATTTGTCTCTTTTTCAAAAGTTTAAACTGTGCTTCATGACAAGACAGAGATGACAGTTCTGTCTCACAATTAAAAGAATGGAAACATATCTTCCTTTTCAAAGGAGTGCGTGTCAGGAGCACAGAATGTCACATAGATAGAGAAAACAATCTCTAGCAAACAAATCAATAGGGCTGTTTGGCTTTTAAGTATGCGAAGCACTGCGGCACAAAGCTGTTGAAGGCGGCAGCTCACACCCCCTCCGTCAGGGAGCAGGGAGAGAGAGATAGAGAGAGACAGAGTTTGTTTTTCAGTCAAAAATCAATACGTGCCCTTCGAGCTTTTAAGTATGCGAAGCACCGTGCAGCATGTCGTTTCAGGAAGCAGCTGCACAAAAGATAGCAACGTGAAGATAATCTTTCAGCATTTTTAGACGAGCGTCCGTATCGTCTAGGTGTGCGAACAGCCCCCCTGCTCAATCCCCATACGTCAGGATCAGAGAAAGTCAGCGCAAGAGAGAGAGAAAAGTAAGCAATCTAGCTTCTCAGCCATCTGCCAATAGCGTCCCTTTTATGAAATCAACTGGGCAAACCAACTGAGGAAGCATGTACCAGAAATTAAAAGACCCATTGTCCGCAGAAATCCGCGAACCAGCAAAAAATCCGCGATATATATTTAAATATGCTTACATATAAAATCCGCGATGGAGTGAAGCCGCAAAAGGCGAAGCGCGATATAGCGAGGGACCACTGTATTCTCTGCACATCTGCATGGGTTTCCTAAAGGTCTTCCAATTTGTTCCTATATCTTTACGTTCAACATGAAATTTTTGATTGCCTTATGACGTTGATTAATTGTGAGTGAGTGAATGGGCCATAAGATGGATCTGCACTCTATCCTGGTTTAATTCCTGCCTTGTTTTCATAGCTGCCAAGATGGGTCTTAGTATATGGACAGACTAATGTCTGTCTGTAGTTACTTATATCCTTAATCATATTTAGCCTTAAGGTTTTCATTTTCCACTGTGGCCAATTAAAAAAAAAAAACAATGGTTGAACTTCTACTAAAAACTTTGTCTGAAAAACTGTGGAATCTCAAAGACATTTTGAGATCCCAGTTGAAGACTTTCATTCATTTTAAATGGATCAGTAAGACTTCAGTAATGCCACAGTGGACCTCATACTACAGATGAGGAAAACCCCCTAGCGCAAGGGTGGGCACAGTCGATCCTAGAGGGCCGCAGTGGATGCAGGTTTTTGTTCCAACCCAATTGCTTAATAAGAAGCACTTATTGCTCAAGTAACACTTCTGCTTTATCTTAGTTATCTCGCTTGTTAAGATTTTGAACCCTTATTGCTTATTTTAGTCTCAAACAGCTGTAGTCTCAGTTTTTAATTGTTCCTTATTAGCAATAAGATGCAAATGACAAAAGAAACTAGCAGTTCCCCATTTAGCTTGTTTCCATTTACACCTGTGTGTATTTATCATGCCCTAATTGGTTTAATTAAATACTTGGAAGGAAAGTGAAGAAAAAAAGTGAAAGACTGAGAATAACTCATTCATTTAAGGCCACAGGTCATTTAGTGGAAATCTTTAGAAAGGAAAAAAATCCAGGTTATGAGAATGACATGAGATGGCAGATTTAAAGCACTAACTAAGCAATTAAAGTAAATTATTGGCAAGGATCATTTTCTAATTATGCAACTTGGTTGGAACAAAAACCTGCAGCCACTGCGGCCCTCCAGGACTGACTTTGCCCACCCCTGCCCTAGAGTAAAACATAAACGTTAAATGTAGAACACTCCATAGCAGACAGTTCTTTTAGTTTAATTTCCTAGATTCAGCTTAATCTCATTAATACCACTAATGTTTTTGTCTGCACTCCAAAACTTTTACTGGATTTAAATTTTTTTTGTAGAATTACTTACTACAGTTAGGTCCATAAGTATTTGGACATTTGGATATTTTTTACAGAGTCCCTCCATTTTCAGAGGCTCAAAAGTGATTGGACGTGTTACTGTATTTGGTTGACAACTTTATCCAAGGTGGCTTACATTATATGAGATACAATTGGTTACATTTTTTTGTTTTTCCTATTGGAGCAGGCAGGTGAAGTGACTTGCTCATGTTCATATAGTATGACTAGAAGGATTTGAACCCACAAAGTCTAAAGTTTAAAGCCTGTCACATACATGCGATTGGGAGGCAGCTAGAGGGCCTGAATAGTAGTAATACCACACTAGACCGGGGTAAGCTGCACTAACTCTCTCTCTCAGTCTTCTGCAGACCATCAACGGGAAATCCTGCTAGGTTCCAGCGCCACTGATGATGTCACTTCCGGTTCTGAAGACGTCTGTTCCGGGTCCGGCGACATTAAAGATGTCACTTCCACTTCCGGTCCCGATGATGTCACTTCTTGTACTGACCTTTTAAAGCCGCCATGTTCTCACTATCAAATCAGTTCTGTTTTGGACTTTGTACCATTCACAACTCATCAAAATTACCCATTTTACAGCCAGGGATATTATACGGGTGGCTGCCCCAAACCTTTCATGTTTCCTGTGTCTTATTGTGGCAAGTCAAAAGCCTTGGCTTGTAGTAAATGAATGACTACAAAGAATAGTCTGTATTTAAAATGTTTAAAAATTAATTTAAAGTCTTCATTCAGTTCATCTTTACAGAGCAGAGCCTGATGGATCTGTAACCTATTTTATTACAAGTGGTACAAGGTTAGATACCAGTTCTCTGTAGGGTACACTCACCCTGGATACAAATACATCTACCAGCATGCCTTTGGATTGCATAATGAGACCCACACAAACATGGACAGAAAACAACCAGTTCAATGGCAGGTAAATGAAGCTGGGTAAATAAACACCATGAGGCAGCAATACACCCCACTTTGCCACTGTGCTGGATGGAATTCCAAAAAGAGTGAAAAATGACTAAATGAGTGAAAAGTTCACAGTGCTGGGAGACATTTGCACGGTTCAGATTGCAAATTTGAATTAAGTGGTTCACTGCCTCTAACATTTTGGGTTTTGTTATCCTGGCATGCTATACAAAGACATCAGCACCTTTATTCTATCATGCTCAATTGGCTGGTACATTGATCACACATGGACTGGGTGGGAGTACCTGCCTGAAGTGACAATGATCCTTCCAGATGGACAGTGACACCATCTTGGCCATTCAGGGATCAGGCAACGATTTAATTAGGTGTGCTACAGGAAGAAGACAGTGGAGTCTGCCATGACCAAGGAGAGTCTGAGTGTTGGAGGAGAGATTATGACAAATCAGTTATGCACAAGATGTATGTGTAATCAAGGCAAAGACAGTCATGACCTTCAGTGGTGCAAAGGATGTTGTTTTGTGTTCTTGGACCCAACTGTGTAGAAGTTTACTTTTTTGCTCTAGGTGAAACAATCATCTGCTTTGGTTAAATAATAAACATTTTTGTTCACTTAACAATTTACTTGCCAATCTTCTGTGTGATATTCCTGTACCTCACCTTGCTGATCTTTACAATACTATAAATAACAGATTGTTTTTATTTGACTTGAGACAGAAAATATTCCAAGTTGCAGTTTCAAAGTGCCTCAGGGCCTCAAATTAGACTGCAGAGCATCACAACCAGTTCCTGTAGTATGTCAAGATCTGAATATTTTATTTCCAAATGAGCTTTTATTGAGCAATAGGTTCATTCCTAATGTTAATTAAAATCCTTGCTTAATGTCTGTTCTGGTTTATTTTTTTAACTTGATCATTGAATAAATTTAGTCAGCAGTACCTTGCATTCATTGTATATCATTTATATGCATTCATATAATTGTGTGACCTCTAATGATTTCTTCCAATGATTCTGTATAAATAGTTTGTTTATAAAATTTACATTTTTTGTATACAGAAATATGTGCAAATGACAAAACGTCATCATTAACATCCTATAGACAGCCAAAATGCAGAGGCAAATGACTCAATAACTATTTTGGCAGTTACCTTCTAATAAAACAAAATGCTGGATTTTATGTTGCCAGAAGCAGGCTCAAGGCAGGAACCAGTCTTGATAACACTGCAGCCTGCACTGACCCAATTTACAGTCACCAGCCAGCCCAGATAAAATAAAAAAAAAATCTAGACACAGAGAAAACATGTAACCTTCACACAGACAGTAGCCAGGCTGGGTATGAAACTATTAGCCGTTAGGTGATACTTCTCACCACTATGCCAGCATTCATCCTTATTTAAAGACATATGATAAGGAATCATTACGGTTTTAATGAAGCACTATGGGTCTTTGCCTTTTGCTCGCCAAACCCTGGGGCTGCGCTACGTGCTACCCTGTTTGCGGTTCTGCCGCTCACGTATGGAGATGCGGATGCACAATTTAAACAGATTTTTATTTTCATGGGAATTGTTGCATATGCATTACGGAACTAACTATCTCACATTACTGCGAATAATTAACCATATTAAAAAATAGTAAAACATAATAATTTGAAAGTAAATTATGTTTCATGTTGTGTTAAGAGTTATTCATTTCGTTCTGTTTGGCTTTGAAATTAACACACAAATGACATTTTCGAATGTTTAGCTCTGAGATTTGTAAATTTTCTTTGCAAAAAGCTATTCTAATGTGAAACTGTTAACGTTTTAATATGAATGGCATATCAAGATCTCCTTTGTTGTCTAATGTTATCTGTGGAAGATTTACTACATTACCTTTCTTGGATACATACTTCTTTCTACAGTAATTCGTGCAATGGAAGACCGGACGGTGTTAACGGTTGTAGATATTTTTTGGGATATTGTAAGTTGATATTTTCATTTTCCGCACGATCACAACCAACTGTTTCAGCATAGTCTATTTATACACGTTTAACCAATTTGCCGTGTAACCAATCGACATTTTTGCCATTAATTTGTTTGACTTCATCATTTCTCAGTGCTAGGATTGCCCGTGTACTCATTTTTTCTGTTGATAACCCTTTGTGATGAAATTCTTCAATAAGATTTGGACATAATACATCTTCTTTAATTGAGAACATAAAGTGAGGAAAACATTAAAACTTATAAGAGCTGAGAGAGCAAGAACTGTGTCTGTCAAAAGCATTCACACGAATGAGAGGTGAGGGGACCATGTGTCTGGTTAAATATGGTTGAGAGGTGGGCGGGACTTCAAATCTCATGGCCAAAGAGTCTCGTCTCGCAGGACTTGAAAAAATCTCTTGAAAAAGGTCTCGTCTTGTCCGAGGATTTTTTTATATAATAGAGAGATATATTCATTCATATTAAACAAAAACTAGAAGACGTTCATTAGGAGGTTTTCTAATCCCTGTTCCATTGTTGCAGGATTATTTATGCTGAGTTACAGCTCCTTGTCCTCTGTTCGGTACAGATTAACATCTGATAGATTGATAGGCATATTGTGTATTGTGATAATATATCTCATGATATTTTTTTTACCATTCTGTAATATTTTCTTGACTCTTTTTCTATTGCAGGGTTTCTTAAACTATTGGTTGCCACAACTGGGTCACGAGTTACTGTAATATTTAATATTAATGGGCCGTGGATGGTTTGTGTTTTGGGTCGCTGTGAACTGATTAAGCCAGCGACATTGCTCAAACGATTACCCCTCCAATGATCATCTGAGATTCTCCAAGGGGAACCCCCAGCTGTACTTATGATATGATCAGGCATTCAATAAGGAATGGGTTTTGAAGGCAATAAAAAGGGCAAAATGGGGTCACAACAAAACAAAAAAAACTTAAGAAACCCTGTTCTATTTCAAGAACCAATGCCTTTAAACAATGCTAAGATTTTGTGAATACATACAGTTGTGCTCATAAGTTTACATACCCTGGCAGAATTTGTGAAATATTGGCCATTGTTTGCAAAATATAAATACTCATGCAGAAAGTTTTCCTTTTAATTAGGGAGTGTGCTCAGGTGGGGCAATTTATTGTCACATAATTGTGTGTGCCCTTTTTAAATCATAAAGATAACTGAAATCACCCAAATGGGCCTGACCAAAAGTTTACTTACCCTTGAATGCTGGGGCTGATAATAAACACATAAGTTGACACATACGGGTTCATATTAAGGGTAATTAAGGAGTGTGTCTGCACCAGTAACCTCTTTGATTGTAATCAGTGTCTGTTTATAGTCAATTTAAATTCATGCAGAGCTGCACTGACTTTGCTGCATACCAAGCCATGGGGTATGAAAAAGAACTGTCAAAGGACCTGCGAGAAAAGGTGGATCTCTGACGTTCTGGGGTTGTGTGAACTACAGCAGCACAGGTAACAGTGAAAATTCTTGGCAAGATCAATGCAGAATGTTAACTGAAAATATTGGGGCAACACTTGTATTCATCAGTCTTGAAGCTGAACATGGGATGCACTTGGATCATCCAACATGACAACGATCCAAAACACAAGGCCTTTGGTGGCTACAGCAGAAAAACAAGTGAAGGTGCTGGAGTGGCCATCATAGTCCCCTGACCTCAATTTCATTGAGCCACCTTGGGGAGATCTGAAACGTGCAGTTCATGCAAGACAACTCAAGAATTTACCGGATCTGGAGGCTTTTCCCCAAGAAGAATGGGCAACTCTACCAACCTGAGAAAATCAAGGACCTCATCCCCAACTATCACAAAAGACTGCCTGCTGTCATTGATGCTAAATGGGGCAATAAACAGCAGTAAGAACTAAGGGGTATGCAAACTTTTGAACAGGAACCATCTCATTATTTTCCTTATTACTATATTTTGTTTTTAATGGTTGTGCTGTTCTGTGATGCTTTATAGATTCACTTGGACTTCATTAAAAGTAAATGAAATTTCTTGTGCCTGATCAGTTATCTTTTCTTTAAACTGTGGTACACATTTTGCAAATTCTGCCAGGGTATGTAAACTTATGACAACTGTGTACCCTTTCTTTTTGAAATTCAATAATTAGCTTTGATTAAACACTGATTTCATAGTGAAAGCTGACATTTAAAGTATTACAGCTCAGCAATTTTCAAATAATGCTCCCCATAACTAATATTGCGTATTTGCAAGTTTTCTTCAGATTCCTGATAGAACAGTACATTAGTTTAGGCACTCAGTGTGATGATTAGTTCTAACTTAAAAGCTAAGATCTTCATATTTCAGCCATTGCACAGCACCCCTGGGGCAATTTTGAGGTTAAGAGTCTTGCTCAAGGGCTCAGCTGAGTAGGATCCCTTCTGGCAGTGATGGGATTTGAACCGGCAACCTTCCAAATACCAAAATATATTCAGAGTGGACATTCAACTTAAACAGCTAATAGGTATAATACCAGTAACGGCGTACTGCAAATAAACTTGACTTGAGCATTCATAGTTTTCATGCCCTTTCTATGAACATTTAGCATTTGTTTGCTCAGAGGTGGATCCGCTTCCTGAGCAGCTCTTCTTTTCTCCACCCTAGCGGCCCACTTCTTCTCTTCTTTCGTCGGCATCTTTTCACATTAAAACTGATTACTGTAAGTCAGTGTTTGTGTTGCAATTACTTAGTATGTTTTTCTTAATTTTTCACTTAAGCTGTCACTTAATTCTTCAATCTGCCTCAAGTCAAGAATGATTTAAGATATAAAGAGATAGAGGAAGTGACGGCGAAGGTGGTAGGGATGAGAACGGCGCCCGTACACATGCGCCACACAGCTGCCCTGCTGGCTGCTGCCAAGAGTTGATTCTACAATAAAATAAAATAAAAATAACAGGAGGAATAAAAATCATCACCCTGAAAGCGGACAGTAGAGGTCACGTAGTATATGTGTACCAAATTTCAGGTCAATAGGTCAAACGGTCTGTGAGCTACAGGTGATTTAAAATCCTGGACAGACAAACAGACAGCCACGGTAGCGTATTATAGAAGAAGATTATTGTCCTTAATCTGTTTGTTTGTAAAGGAAAAATATGTTCTGTGATTTTTGAGGCAAGGAAGACAGGAGTTTTAAGGTAAGGTAGTAATTTCCAGTAAGGATGTTGGACATTTCAAAGTAAGGTAGTTGTACTCACTAATCATGGTCCACTGAGTGGCACTGTGTTGCACATGTATTGACACATGCAAGTAACAATTTGTCTGGACTCTCTACACATGACAATAATGGCCCTAATAAATTCTTGTCATCCCTGCCACTGCATCAACAATCAGTTCCCTTTCTCAAAGAATGAGCTGCATGTTGGTGTGGGCTGAATAAAACTGCATAATACTTTCCAGCAGGTAATCTGGTTACCAGTTCTAGGAGGCATGGATTGGATGACAGACAGCAGTGCACCCATAAGATCATGCAGTGAACACCAGTACCATTCTTCGAATCTGCCTACAAGTTGACAGGGAGACGAAATTGTGCCGGGACATAAAGAAATGTAAAGTACAAAAGTCAGCTATGAATCTTTAAATCCAATTTTTTTTAAATATTCTTTAATGGTACAGTCACACTTTATAACCTGTATGTGGATTTACAAACAGAGGTTCTTTAATGCCCATATCTTAATAAAATAAAATCGAGGAATTATTTAAAAAAAAAAAAACTGGTTGCTTCCTATCTTGTTGGTGGAATAAGCTCCAGCTTTGTGTGACCATGAACTGGATAAAACATATATGTAAACTGACAGAATGTATGGACTTTTAAAATATTATGGTCATTTTTAACAATTGTGAGGGATTGCCGGTCGTATATCCCGGCCAACACCCCCAAGCTGCCAGATGGAGCCATCCCTGCAACATGGAAGGGCCCCGACTTCCAGCAGGGCATCATGGAACTTGGAGTCTTTCGTCACAGCCTTGCTGGATACCATGGGGGCCACCGGAGGACGCTGCAGGGAGGCCCAGGGACTTATACTTTCCATGTAGCCCGGAAGTAATTCACAATCGCGGAGACGGAAGAAATGATATACTTCTGGGCTGAAGAAAAGAGGAGTTTTGATCTGACCCGGAAGTGCAAGGAATCACATGGACTGGGGGGATCAGAAGCATTTCCGGGTCAAAGACTTTAAAAGGACTCTGGGAAATCCCAGCAGTGAGCCGAGTTGGGAGGAAGGGTGACTGAGCTGCTGGGAGTGGAGGATTGTGATTTGAGTGTTGTTTATTTGACTATTGATTGTTTATTGAAGAGTATAGTGGGGTGGTGGTGCTTTGTGCACATAATAATAATAATAAAGTCAACATTTGGACTTTTACCTGGTGTCTAGCATATTGTTCGAGGGTTCAAGGGAGCGAGAGCGCCCCTATCTGTCACACAATGCAGTGTAGGGACCGTGAGTCATGATCAAAAGTAATAATGAGTAGCTCAGTCCTAAAACCTAGACTCTGGTTATGATACTAATTTCTAGAATTATACAATACTAGCAAAATACCCGCGCTTCGCAGCGGAGAAGTAGTGTGTTAAAGAGGTTATGAAAAAGTAAAGGAAACATTTTAAAAATAACGTAACATGATTGTCAATGTAATTGTGTTGTCATTGTTATGAGTGTTGCTGTCATATATATATACATATACACACACATATACACACATATACAGATATATATACATATACACATATATTTTTTATATATATATATATATATATATATATATATATATATATATATATATACACACATACATACATACATATACACACATAGATGCACTTACAATAACATAGAAATCAATATAAACAACATTAACATCATTATCATATGAGAATATGAAGTAATATATAAGAAGCACATTTCATATAAATATAAATTATTAAACAGTAAAATCTTCTTCAATAATTTGCTACCGTGGCTTTTCGTTGGTCTGTCCAGGATTTTAAATCACATGTAGCTTGCAAACCGTTTCACGTATTGACTTGAAATGTGGTACACATATAATACGTCACGTCTGCTATCCGCTTTATGGGTGATGAATGTATTACTCTTTTTATGTTTATTTTATTTTAGAATCAACTCCTATCTGCGCACACCAGGGCGGCCGTGGGCAGATGCGTATGGTGTATTCACTCCATGTTATCGTGCATTGCGCTGTCACTGGTATTTTCATAAAAGAATTTGAACAATATATAAGAAGCGTATAAATTATTAAACAGTAAAACATTAACATTTAAGAAGTAAAGTTACATTGAGTACTACTGCAGTGCCTTCGGGTATACCTCATTTTTTCTTTGCCCATTACATGCTTAAATGTATACATTTTTTGGTGTACCTACCCGAGAACACGCGACATATAACCGAGCGTGGGAGAAGCATGGATTTTAAACACGCGTTGAGTTCATCTGCTGGTCTCCCTCGTGGAATAACTGGTAATGTTTGAGTAAAATCTACAGCGAGTAAAACGACATTACCTCCTTTTTTTTTTTTTACGATCTCTGAGATCTTGCTTTTTTCGGTTCAAGGCTTCATAAGCTCTTTTATGTTCAATGTTGTACTTAATAAGTACAAATTATCCCAAACCATCATCTTTGAATGTTGCAAGACTTTCGCCTTGTATGTAGATCGGGGTAATTACATTCATTGCATTCCTAGTCTGAATCACAATCTGATTGTATGGGTGGTTACCTGGCACTGTAGGGTTGCCACCCGTCCTTTAAAATACGGAATCGTGCCGCGTTTGAGAATGAAATTGCGCGTCCCGTTTTGAATCAATACTGGACGGGATTTATCCCGTATTTTTTTTATAATTTTTTTTTTAAAGCAGCGTCTCATGCAAATCATCCCACACGCATTTTATGAAGATGCCTCCTTTCCTACTTTTGATTGGGTAATACTTGATGTCATCGTTAGTTTGATTGGTGTTTTTAACTGTCCAGTGAGGAGGGCGTGTCTTTTAAGTACAGTCTGCAAAGTGTTGGCACTGAGATATGGCGTCAGCGCCATAGTTGAAGCCCCTAACGTTGCGGTCAGCAAGTCGGCTAACATCCGCCATGTGCCGTCTTTCAGTTGCGAGAAGCAGATCATAGAATGGTTGAAACTGTTGCCCCTAACGTTGCGCCACGGCGTGTGCTTCGTTTATACCTCGTGTCTTCTCATTAAACTTTTATCTCGCGAATATGTTATTGCAATCCGCAGCGGGAGCGTTTCTATTAACTTAATTTAAACTTACGTTTTACACCGTGCTTTGTTTCCCTTATGAACATGCTTGTATGCTTAACTCGCTCCGTTCTCAATTGTTTAATTAATTTTTTGCTCTTCACTGTTTGCGGCTGTTCCTCCATTTCCCCCTACTTTGTTCTTTTATCTCACGAATATGTTATTGCAATCCTTAACGGGAGCGTTTCAATAAACTGATTGAAAATAGTTTTGCATTTACCTTTTTAGTAAAAGGCGAGCTTTTAAGCCTGAGAAATCACCCCGTAAATGCACACGTTTAATTGGACATGTGTTAATATGTATGGTTACACAGTATTAAAAGACAGTGAACAACGTCAGTTACCTTTCTTCCCGCGTTTGATAAAAGGTGAGCTTTTAAGCCTGAGAAATCACCCCGTAAATGCACACGTTTAATTGCACATGTGTTAATATGTATGCTCACACAGTATTAAAAGACAGTCAAAAATTAACGTAATTTACCTTCGTTCCCGCGTGTGACTCGTGCTGTAAATGTCTTCCTTGTTTTTAGTTCACGTGATTACGTAGGAGGCGTGATGACGCGATACGTGACTCCGCCTCCTCCATTACAGTGTATGGACAAAAAATATGTTCCAGTTATGACCATTACGCTTTGAATTTCGAAATGAAACCTGCCTAACTTTTGTAAGTAAGCTGTAAGGAATGAGCCTGCCAAATTTCAGCCTTCCACCTACACGGGAAGTTGGAGAATTAGTGATGAGTCAGTCAGTGAGTGAGTGAGTGAGTCAGTCAGTGAGGACTTTGCCTTTTATTATTATAGATTTAAACCATCTAAACATTTTGTTATTTTTATGAGTTTATTTAATATGTGTGACAAAGAATAGATACTGCCTGTACATGACATTAACTAAGATCGATTAATTAAGAAAGTAGAAGAATGAATAACTGGAGAGAGAAAACACAGATATTCTACTCATTTACAAGGCAGTCACATATGGAGTGCACAGTTCATACTGATGGCTCCCTCTGCTTACAGGGTTAAGGGTCACTGCGGTAGTCATGGCAACCATACTCTCTAATAATATAAGGCTGTAACTGAGTTGGTATGCAAGCTCACTGTGTTTACCTCCCGCAAACCGCATACTCTACGTCTTTAAATAAATGTCACGTACACAGTTCTGGAAAAATGGCATTTTTCTTTTCTTTAACGTCAGTCTTTGACTGCGCTACTCTCATCTCTCCAGATGAGGATATTGTAATGTACCATCTTCATTAACTCCATGAAGTTTAATCTGGGCAATAACATCCATCCATTTTCCAACCCGCTGAATCCGAACATAGGGTCACGGGGGTCTGCTGGAGCCAATCTCAGCCAACACAGGGCACAAGGCAGGAACCAATCCCGGACAGGGTGCCAACCCACCGCAGCTGGGCAATAACACCTCAGAAAAATCATACTAAGTGGTCCAATAAAATAAAAGCCTAAAACAGGACTGCACCTAGACTGAGAAGGGTGGGAAGCATGCTACAGCGAGAAAAGAGGAGAAAATGTAGACACGGGGAGTTAAATTATTAAATACAGGCGGTAATAGCTCTGCTGTTTGCTAACTCCTTTAGGAACTGGCCATTACTGAGATGGCTTCCTTATTCACTCACTCCCTTTTGTGTATATTTCACCTTGCGGATGGCCTCAAGAGCCAATTGTCAGTGCTGTTAATAGAGAAAAGTACTCTTATACAAATGTTAAATACATTTATTATTATATTGTTATTACTCATTTCAGCTGAGTTATCTGACTGCCTTGGTCAGAAAGTGGAAAGGTAAAAATGAAGTAATTACAAATTATACATTACCAAACTTTATTATCCTCAAACTTGTTGTATTTAGCATTTTACTTGGTGGAGGAGTGATAAGCAGAATTATCAGGATATTCACGACTCCTCCTGAAAGAAAGAAAAAAAAAACTTCTTGTGGAGCTTTGTCAGTACGTAAAGGGGATAGCGCCGATGTAACGTTCCTGTTCTTAAATGTGTCCTACTGCAAGACGGTTCTGTCCTTTCTGGGTGTCAATTTCACATTTCTATGGCAAACGTTGCATAGCTAGACACTGTCATAAATAAGTAGTCACACAAATGCCTTTCAGGCAAATCATTTTTGCAGGTATCCCTTATGAATAGTACTTTAATTAGAAGCTACTTTTTGTTTAACTAAGATTTCCAAATTTAAAAAAATTCCAACAGTTGAACTGCCAAGAGCATTTCTTATATTGAAATATCAAATTATAGTAATAACATGTAAAGATCTCTACAACTGAAATTAAGAATTCATTTTTAAGTCACTTCCTTAAAAAAAAGAGCTACCCTTTATCTAGTTTGTGGCTAAAATACAACAAAAAGCTTCAAAACTTTATTGTCTCATGATCTACAATAATATAAATAATAGCTATGTTCCCAGACAATCTAAATGTTGCAATAAATTTTACTTTACATTTGACTAAACAAATGATGTTCAGTAGTGAGGCCGTTTGTATAAACACTTAACACTGGCAGCAGCCCCTAAGGAGACCCTATTTTTATATGATTTCAAGACATATCTGCAGAATTGCACATAAAAGTGATGACATACACCAACGAGCCACAACATTAACGTAACTGAAATGAATAACGTGGATTATCTTGGCAGCACGGTGGCGCAGTGGGTAGCGCTGCTGCCTCGCAGTTAGGAGACCTGGTTCGCTTCCCGGGTCTTCCCTGCGTGGAGTTTGCATGTTCTCCCCGTGTCTGCGTCGGTTTCCTCTGGGTGCTCCGGTTTCCTCCCACAGTCCAAAGACATGCAGGTTAGGTGCATTGGTGATTCTAAATTGTCCCTAGTGTGTGGGTGTGTGTGTGCCCTGAGGTGGGCTGGCGCCCTGCCCAGGGTTTCTTTCCTGCCTTGCACCCTGTGTTGACTTGGATTGGCTCCAGCAGACCCCCGTGACCCTGTAGTTAGGATATAGCGGGTTGGATAATGGATGGATGGATGGATGGTCTTGCTTCATCTGCTCCTGTCACAGGGTGGTACATGTGCTTTCTCAATTTTTTTTATTTTTAATAAATTTGCAAAAATCTCAGGTAAACTTTTTTCACGTTGTCATTATGGGGTGTTGTGTGTAGAATTCTGAGGAAAAAAATGAATTTAATCCATTTTGGAATAAGGCTGTAACATAACAAAATGTGGAAAAAGTGATGCGCTATGAATACTTTCCGGATGCACTGTATTAAGCAGCAAGTGAGCACTCAGTTCTTCAAGGAAGCAGGAAATATGGGAAAGTGTAATGATGTGAGTGACTTTTGACATCAGCCAAACTATGCCAGCTAGACGATTGGGTCAAGGCATCTCCAAAGAGGCAGGTCTTGTGGGATGTTCCTGGCATACTCGTTAATAACTACCAAAAGTGGTCCAAGGAAGGACAACTGGGCACGCAAGGCTTACTGATGCATGTGAGAAGTGAACGTCAGCCCATCTGGTCTGATCCCACTGAAGTACAAATTGCTGAAAAATGTAATGTTTGACATGGCAAAAAGGAGTCAGAACACAGAGTGCATCACAGCTTGCTGCGTGGCCGCAGACCAGTCAGAGTGCCCATGGCAAAAGTGCCTACAATGGGCACATAAGCGTCAGAAGTGGACCATGGACTAATGGAAGAAGGTGGCCTGGTCTGATGAATCACATTTTCTTTTAGACCATGTAGACAGCGGTGTACATGTACATTATTTACCTGGGGAAGAGATGGCAGCAGGGTGTGCTATGGGAAGAAAGCAAACTGGCAGAGGCAGTGTGATACTCTGAGTAATATGGGAATTTGGGAAACCCCTTAGGTCCTGGTATTTTAACACGTACCATCTACTTAAAGATTGAAAAATGTGAAATATTCTCAAAAGGAGAAATCTCAGTGACAAAGGGAACACTGATTACCTGTTAGGGACCTTCCTTTAAAACAGACTAAAATGAGACTATTTAAATAAAATTCAGTGGTAATGCATCTTGCCCATATTTTAGAACTTTATACTATTCACATGCTGAAAATAAGGAAAACCTCATGTGCTGGTCACATCAAACATTTTCATCATACAACTTCAAAGGCTGACAGTTTAATCAGTAAACCATAACTTGTCAGTCTTTGTCCATTTAGGGTCCCCATATTGTTGAAAAATGCTTGTTGATTTTTGACACTTAACCTGTTTGGAAAAAACAAGAATGTACTTTTTCTTTCATCTTATAATTTCCTCTCCGAAATCTTTCCCTGAACCAAACTTTGAGAAGTACAGAAGTACTTGTTTAGTGCCAAGGGGAGTCTTGGACATTTGTCCCCGTCAGCAGCATAAAGATTTTAAATCAGCAGCATATACACCAAACAGCCATGATGGTTCACTGTTCACACCCCTGATTCTGGCTGTACCCAGGATTAAAGATATTAATCTTGCACAATTTAAGCATCTAATGATTTTATTGTTTTTGTAGCCTTGTAATCACTTGGTCATGGCACTACAGTAAATAACAGGTTAGCAAGGATCTTTTTTTTGGTTGTGTTTGCCTGTCCTGTCACACTGCATCACTGTCACAGAAGGCTCACTGCCTAATCTCCATCATGCTTTTCTTCATGTGATTATGGCAGATATTT
This sequence comes from Erpetoichthys calabaricus, assembly GCF_900747795.2. Taxonomy (NCBI): domain Eukaryota; kingdom Metazoa; phylum Chordata; class Cladistia; order Polypteriformes; family Polypteridae; genus Erpetoichthys; species Erpetoichthys calabaricus. The sequence goes on from NC_041401.2 coordinate 101,518,437, forward strand.
TTTTCTGAGAAGCAGTGTGCCTAAAGCCTGCATGCCTTGTTTGACTTGAGGCGAATGTCATGAATTGTGTATAGATATCTCTCTATTATAAAAAAAAATCTTGGAAGGTTGGAAGGAGATGAGATTTCTGAGAGAGACACTTTCACATCCCACGAGATGAGTCTTTGTGCCAAGAGATTTAACCACGCCAGGGGAAATAAAAGACAAAGAGTAGATGACAAAGTAGAACGTCGTAAAGAATTCAAAAACGATGGCACGGCGCACATGCAGAGCAGGTTAGAGATAATGGAAGTATGAAAATTCAAAAGTCTCAAAAAAAGGATAGTAAAGATCACATTACGGCAAACAAACAGAAATTATTACTCGGTGAAATAACGGAACAGTGAAAAGAGATTCGAATATATTGTTCGTATTTAATTTAAGTCGGAGACTTGTAGATTGTATAATTCGTGTTGCCATCATGGAAAAAAAAAAGTAGTGGTTCTTCCCAATGAAGAGGTGTATCCGCGAGAATTAAAAGATTTGTTGTTTGGTGAAAATTAAATCCCGCGTGAGAAATCATTTCTCATTTGTGTGAATGCTATTATCAGACACATTTCTTGTAGAAAGAAAGAAACGATATTCACTCACAGGCAGTTATATGTTGCGTAGTCATGATGTAATTCCAAACACGGAATCAAAATTCAATGCGATATTGATGAAAAGGTAAAAGCGAAAAGAGATCGAATCTATGGACATAGGTGATATGACAGAAGTGTACCACATGTGATGAGAGGAGAGCAAAGTGAGTAGGGGGTGAAGCCCCCTAGTAACTGCAGAAGAAAAACTCTAGTGAAATTTCCCAGTTTTGATTAATTAAACATACGGAGTTTGATTGGTTCCACCTCATGCTCACGATTTTAACCAAATATTTGCTTATTCTTTCAAACATATAAAGCTGAATTTGTGCTTGTCTGGTATACAGATCCAGACTATTGAACATATCTGAGCCAACTTTTGTGCAGATCCCCATATCCTATATTTTGTTACGAAATGATTCCCCATTGAAAGATTTAATTAGTGACTGCGCCTGCACTTTATTAAGGCAATGTCACATTATGCGACTTTTCCATCAGTTTCTGTTATAGTCTTCATTTACATAATCTTAGCAAATCGTAGGCAGTTGGTAGCGAACTCCCATGAAGCTGGCCACCTAATGTGACAAACCCTGCAACAACTCACTCCAACTAGTCTGCGATTCACTCCGATAAATTCAAAGAGGTTTGATTTGGTCTTCAGTCTGAGGGGCAGGACATGTGTGCAGGGGAGCGGACAACCAATGAATGCTCATTTGCAATGTGCAATGTGCAATGCATAGCAGGCAACAATCAGAAAAAAGGAATGTTAGTGTTTTGGACCTCACAAACAGAACAGAAGGTAATCTGTCAGATGGGTTGTGTTTTATATACCGTGACAAAATGTAACAAAGGGACAAAGGGAACTTGCCATACCTGTTAACCCTCCGTACAGCGCCAGATCTGTCAAGTAGCATGCTATTTGCTGTCAGAAAGAAGGGTGAGCGTGACTGTGCTAGAAGGTGGGGACGTGGTTGCTAAAGGTAACATGCCCAGAAAAATTGAGATGGTCTGGCATCAAAATCAGCAACTTGGGTCGACAAGCCCGACATACCCAACAACCAGGTGCATGGTTGGAAGCAGCCTTTGAATCAGAACGTGGCCGCACCCACCACACAATGAACCACCTGGATTAGGATCTGACAGCAGCTATGCAACAGATGACTGTGATATAGCGGGTTCGTGACTCAGAAGGAAAGGCCAGTTTTTACATAATCCATTTCGCCATGTCAGTCTCCGTGGATGCAATCATGGAGCCGCAGGGAGTTGATGATAATTGGTAATCGGGGTGAGTCGCACCTGCATGTGAGGGTGTGATCATTCTCAATTGCTTAATCGGCTTCCTATGGTGTGTGATTGAGGTTCTGCGCCCACAGAGCCATATAAGAACGGGCTGGCACAGAGAAATGGGGAGGAGAGAGATGTATAAGAAACAAAAGAAAGGAAGGCCTGGAGAGCAAGAGTGCGGTATTGGGGGCAGTGAATGTGAGTGGATGAGCCAGCTAGCTGATGAGAGAGGTCAGCGTGGTCAGGGGTCCCATGTGGAGCAAAGGATCGACACTCGAGGGACGGATCGTGTCCACTGATGATGTGGAAGAGTGGGTTCGATCGTGGAGAAGTCCGCCCAAGGCATCTGAGGGATGAGTGTGAGAAGGAAGACAGGAGGATAACCGACCCTGAGCGGTCTGGCAGATGCCACCAAGATGGGGGTCAGTAGTGTGAGGACCGCGGCGGCTGAACTCTCCCCAGCTGAGCAAGCCTTGGGTGAGCTGGAGAGACTGGGAAGGAGCTGTGCTTGGCTTGTGTGACCCCAATGTCTGCTGCAGGATTTTAGTCTCATTTTAGCCTTGTTTTTACTGTTTGAGATTTGATCATTTTATGGATTATTTATTTATGGACATTTGAGCACTGCATTTTATTTTGAACACTTTTTGGTTTTGACTGTTTTTAATAAAAGCACTTGCACCTTTTTGTACCATCTCCTTGCTTCATTTGGTGTCCTCATTGTCCAGCTTATCTGGTTACATTACCGATGGTGTCAGTAGGCTCCCAAAAGAGTGATGAGAGCATGGAGCAGAACCCGCATCGTCACAGTGACACCTCAGCACCACACTGGAAAAGTGTGAGTTTTTTTTTACAGTGGCTGGAGTGCCAATCCTGCCACCAACCACAGAGTTTTCCTTGAAAGTTGCAGGACCTGCTTGCAAGGCTGGATGCAGGTTAATTTAATGTCATACTAAGGGCGAAGTCACTGCAGGTTAAGGACCTTGCTCAAGGGCCCAATGGAGTAGAATCACTCCTGGCGTTTATGGGATTCGAACTGGCAACCTTCCGACTGCCAGCGCAGATCCATAGCCTCAGAGCCACCACTAGAACAACTAGAAGTCGAATAATGTGACATCGGCTTAAGGGAAGTGCCCCTAGGAGTAGTGATGAGTGAAACAATTCACGCAAAATTGAGTTTGCAGTGAAATTCATGCCATTGACTCTACAAGAAACATGTTTAGTACATGTCTGGAAGCCTTTACATCAATTTATTCTGCATACTTCTGCTTGTCATGAAGTATATAAGAGAAAATCTCAAGTGGAGGAAAAAAAATAGCACTGGACTCATTTCCTGTCATGTATAGACATTTTTTTTGAGCTGCCAGCCATGTTCTAGTACTACGATCCCCACTTTGTCAATTATGGTGGCAATATTGGTGATTTCAATTGGAGACGGAAGAGAAACTTGATGCTCCATGGTGCTTGGAGAACACATATCTTCACCTTCTTCTGCAGGAATCGAGGAACAGGAAGGGACAATAAAGGTAATGACAGGGGTTTAGCGTGTAATGAGATTTTCCTGTGACGAAAACACAGTAATGTGCACAATGGTGTGTTTTAGTGTGCAGTAGGTCACAGTTTCAGAAAACACACTGCAGTCCTCTGGAGTCACGTGAAAGAGAGGCAAAAACAGAATTGATTTTACTGGTTGCTACAGATTATATGCATTTTGTAGCTGTAGGAAAGGACAAGGGTAAACACAGAAGTGAGAATAATGCTTTAGGGTGAAATATTTCTTGTTTTGCACTCCAAAACTACTTTTAGTGAGTTTTTTGTTTTGCAATGAGAAAATTCACCTGCAAAAAAAAAATAAAAAATTCGAGTGCAAGATTTGCAAAACAGAATGCAACCTGTTTTGTGTTTCAGTAACACTTTTGGAACTTGCCTAAGGTATGTAAAGTTGCTGCCCATGGTGTGTTTAGTCAGTGAAATTTTGATATGGGGTCAAAAATATTGCAGTTTTTAATGTGTGGAAAACATCTGGGATTAAATCACTTAGAGATCTGTACATAGGTCAGCGTTTCTCAACCTTTAAGTATTTGCAACCCGAGTTTTCATAACAGTTTTAATCGCACCCCCCCTAATGTTTTTTTGAAAGGAGCCCACTAATACCAATTTGCTCTTTTTTAATTAATGATATATCATAGATACATATTTTATTATACCTACTTAACGTTTATCGACATTTATCTAACTCTATTTTATTTATTTATTGAACTCTATTTTTCTAGTATCAGAATGTAGTTTAAGTTAATTTGTTTTGGTTTCAATAGATGTATTTTTCATATTTTCAATTCTTGTTTTCTTTTTTTCACATCTTCGCGCCCCCCTTTTTGTTACTTTGCGCCCCCCTAGGGGGGTCCGCCCCACAGGTTGAGAACCACTGACATAGATGTCTTTGTATCCTATGAACAATTACACTCCAAATTTAACTTTCCAGCAATACATTTCTTTCACTACCTTCAAATTAGGAACTTTGTCAAACAAAACCTGCCCAATTTTCCTCACCTCCCACCTACCTTGAGGACTCAGACAGCATTTCTGTAATATATACAACCATTTTACAGTCCCTCCCATTCAAAGACCCAAGAGGACAGTGGGAAAAGGATCTCTCACTCAACATCTCAGAAAAGGAGTGGAAAGTAGCAATGCAGAGAATTCACTCGAGCTCCATATGCGCAAAGCATACAATTACTCAACTCAAAGTTATATATCGAGCACATCTGTCTCGTTTAAAAATGTTTCCAGGGCAAGATCCAACCTGCGAACGCTGCAATCAAGTCCCAGCCTCACTGGGTCACATGTTTTGGGCCTGCACCAAATTAACATCATTCTGGACCAAAATCTTTAATGCCTATCGGACAGCCTATGAGTCACAATCCCTCCTAATCTGTGTTTGGTGTTCTTCCAGATGGGCTTAAAGTGGAGAAGGACAAACAAACTGTGATTGCCTTTACTACACTATTGGCACGCAGACTTATTTTGCTAAACTGGAAGAATCCTAACTCTCCCCTTTTAAGTCAGTGGGTAACTGATGTTATATACTATTTGAAATTGGAAAAAATAAAATTCTCACTTAGAGGATCTGTGCAGAACTTTTCAAAACCTGGCAGGACCTAATCAATAACATTTTAGAATATGCATTATAATTGAAGAAGTGGATTCTCTCCCCTCTTTCTCTATTCTATGTACAGTGCATCTGGAAAGTATTCATAGCGCATCACTTTTTCAACATTTTTTTATGTTACAGCCTTATTCCAAAATGGATTAAATTAATTTTTTTCCTCAGAATTCTACACACAACACCCCATAATGACAACGTGAAAAAAGTTTACTTGAGATTTTTGCAAATTTATTAAAAATAAAAAAATAGAGAAAGCACATGTACATAAGTATTCGCAGCCTTTGCCATGAAGCTCGAAATTGAGCTCAGGTGCATCCTGTTTCCCCTGATCATCCTTGAGATGTTTCTGCAGCTTAATTGGAGTCCACCTGTGGTAAATTCAGTTGATTGGACATGATTTGGAAAGGCACACACCTGTATATATAAGGTCCCACAGTTGACAGTTTATGTCAGAGCACAAACCAAGCATGAAGTCAAAGGAATTGTCTGTAGACCTCTGAGATAGGATTGTTTCAAGGCACAAATCTGGGGAAGGTTACAGAAAAATTTCTGCTGATTTGAAGGTCCCAATGAGCACAGTGGCCTCCATCATCCGTAAGTGGAAGAAGTTTGAAACCACCAGGACTCTTTCTAGAGCTGGCCGGCCATCTAAACTGAGCGATCGGGGGAGAAGGGCCTTAGTCAGGCAGGTGACCAAGAACCCGATGGTCACTCTGTCAGAGCTCCAGAGGTGCTCTGTGGAGAGAGGAGAACCTTGCAGAAGGACAACCATCTCTGCAGCAATCCACCAATCAGGTCTGTATGGTAGAGTGGCCAGACAGAAGCCACTCCTTAGTAAAAAGCACATGGCAGCCTGCCTGGAGTTTGCCAAAAGGCACCTGAAGGACTCTCAGACCATGAGAAAGAAAATTCTCTGGTCTCATGAGACAAAGATTGAACTCTTTGGTGTGAATGTCAGGTGTCACGTTTGGAGGAAACCTGGCACCATCCCTACAGTGAAGCATGGTGGTGGCAGCATCATACTGTGGGGATGTTTTTCAGCGGCAGGAACTGGGAGACTAGTCCGGATAAAGGGAAAGATGACTAAAGCAATGTACAGAGATATCCTGGATGAAAACCTGCTCCAGCGTGCTCTTGACCTCAGACTGGGGCGACGGTTCATCTTTCAGCAGGACAACAACCCTAAGCACACAGCCACGATATCAAAGGAGTGGCTTCAGGACAACTCTGTGAATGTCCTTGAGTGGCCCAGCCAGAGCCCAGACTTGAATTCGATTGAACATCTCTGGAGAGATCTTAAAATGGCTGTGCACCGACGCTTCCCATCCAACCTGATGGAGCTTGAGAGGTGCTGCAAAGAGGAATGGGCGAAACTGGCCAAGGATAGGTGTGCCAAGCTTGTGGCATCATATTCAAAAAGACTTGAGGCTGTAATTGCTGCCAAAGGTGCATCGACAAAGTATTGAGCAAAGGCTGTGAATACTTATGTACATGGGATTTCTCAGTTTTTTTATTTTTAATAAATTTGCAAAAACCTCAAGTAAACTTTTTTCACGTTGTCATTATGGGGTGTTGTGTGCAGAATTCTGAGGAAAAAAATGAATTTAATCCATTTTGGAATAAGGCTGTAACATAACATAATGTGGAAAAAGTGATGCGCTGTGAATACTTTCCAGATGCACTGTATCTTTATTTATTTATTTACATATTTCTACTTTTATTAAAATGCTACTCTGCTGACTTAGCTCTCTCTCTCATGGGTGAGGGTCGATTTGTTTCAAACCAGTTTTGTTAAACTTGACTTGCATGCATGGAATGTTTTTTGATTTTAATAAAAAAATAAAATAAAAAATATATATGTATATGTATGTATATATATATATATGTATATAATATATATATATATATATATATATATATATATATTCATGGCATTCATAGTCTGAATCACAATCTGATTGTATGGGTGGTTACCTACCAGGTAACGCTTGTGGTTGGTCAACAAGTTGGCTAACATCCGCCACGGTGCCCTCTTTCAGTTGCGAGAAGCAGATCATAGAATGGTTGAAATAGTTTTACTGTCAAATAATGCAAAGAGTACGCGACACGTGTTTCGCCCTAATTCTGGGCTCATCAGGCGTACACACTCACTGCATCCCCTCTCGGGAATCGAACCTCGAACGTCAGCAGCGAAGCCCCTAATGCTGCGCTACGGCGTGTGGTTCGTGTGGTCATACAATCAGATTGTGATTCAGACTACGAATGCCATGAACGTAATTACCCCGATCTACATGCTGTCAAATAAACGAACCACATGCCGTAGCGCAGCATTAGGGGCTTCGCCTCTGGTGCTGACGTTCGAGGTTCGATTCCCGAGAGGGGATGCAGTGAGTGTGTACGCCTGATGAGCCCAGAATTAGGGCGAAACACGTGTCGCGTACTCTTTGCATTATTTGACAGTAAAACTATTTCAACCATATATATATATATATATATATATATATATATATATATATATATATTATATTCCCCCGTAGAATTTACTTAATGAAAGCACCTTCACTTTATTCCATCCAGGGTAGCACTGGGTACCCTGCTAGTTAAAAATACATTTATGAACATTTACATTTGTAGTTTCATCACTTCTTGATCCGACAGGTCATGGCTGTTGTCTTGGTAAGGCCCATGGGGATTAGAGCATAAAGAAAATGAATAAAGAACAGCACTCACCCAAAATAGGCACCATCACGGTCAATGAAGAAACGGCCATCAACATCTTGTGGGACGTGGTGCCGCCCACTAAACATGGCAGCCAGCATAGTATCATCATATCGCCGCAATGTAGACAGACAAGTGGTGAAGTACATTCCGCCCACATTCAGAGGAACCACCTCAGGAAACTGGCAAGGGAAAGGGAGAGGGTGTGAGAGGAAACAAAGATGGATCAAAAGAAAGCATTTGTAAAAGGCTAAAACTAACTGGAACAAACAGTACAAACATGCCAACAGGAGGCAGAAATTACAGTCATAGGGTAGAACAGACCTGATGCCATACCTGCTCGAACCTGTGTCACCACAAGTAGATTTTGCTGGTCTTGTGTGTACAACACGTCTCTCTTGTAATCTCTGCTATGCTCTAGTCTGGTTGTTACAGTGAATTTAATCTTTCTGGTATTTACGTGTGGAGTGTACATATTCAGTTAAAAAGATAGATACAACTTTCACTTGGCGTGAACGAGAAATAAAACAGGAAGGAAAAAATCTGAAGGTGATTTCTTTTCGTTTACTTAACCACCCCAACAAAGTCAATTTTGCCAACACTACTTTCATGTTTTTGGGTGTGACTTGGGCCTTTTTGTTGTTGAGTATGGAAAATCACAACCTTAAAATTCTATAACAGGAAAGGAAAAACCCATCTATTCATTCACTTCCTTAATTTATTTTTTTCCATTATACAATCAAGGAAGCTGGGCACAGTCACAAATATAGCCACATCATTCAAATTTTATTAAAAAGTGTGTGTGTGGTGTGGCAGGTTGCCAGGGCCCATGCCCAGCCGGATGCTCCTGCCACTTATCTTCCAAGGGAGCAAGGATGGGAAACCCAGTATCTCCCCCTGGACACTAGATGGCAGCTTCCCTGGGTTGCAGTGGTGCCTCAGATTCCCCCAGGGCTTCATGGGGGTTGGAGTTCGGTGCAGCCCTGTTGGGTTCCGCAAGCGCCGCCAGGGGGTAATGCACCAGGAGCTGCTGGACCCTCCTGGGCATTAGTTTTGCCACACCCAGAAGTGCAGCCAGGTGCCCAATAAAAGGGGCCAGCAACCACCACTCAGCAGCCAGAGTCGGGAGGAGGAGAACAAAGCTTGTGGAGGAGTGGTGCCAGAAGGGAGTCTTGTGTTGGAGAGTGTATGCTTGGGACTGTGTTGTGGCTGGGGGACATGGGGAAGATGTGCCCTCCCGCTGAAGAAAATAAACAGTTTATTTATTTTTATACGTGCATCCTGTGTCGGGTCGGGCGCTTATATAACGCCTTGTTACAGTGGGGGCGGAAAAAGTTTTAAGTTATACTTTATTGAAAAAAGACTTGTTAAACACAAGTAAAAATGCGAACTGGACATTGGGCGGTACAGCATTCTGTGCACAATACTAAGTTTTGCATTATCTGTGTAACTCATATTTGGCATACTGTGCGCAATTCAATCCCCATATTTTAGTATTTTAAGAAGGGTATAACAACAATAGGGCAAGTCAGGAAATGAGCTATTTGGACTGAAAAGTATGAGTTATAAGAAATGAATAAATGAGTCAAGCCTTCAGTGTGAGTTACGAAGAGTGATTAAAAGATTCAAACCATTTCAGTGTAAGGAAACGGACACGCATTGAGTAACCAACTTCATGGAAAATATTAAAGAACCACGCAATACTTATGCCAGGTTTCACTTGAAAGTAAAGCAAAGGGTCTCAAAGAGATGCTGGTTAAGGGTAAATTTCACTCAACTGCTAAAATCAGGGGGGCCAGATGGCACTTTGTTTCGGGTTGCTCAGGCGCAGCTGCCTATGTGTGTAGTTTGTACATGCTGTAAGCAGGTTATCATAGAAGGTCTGTTGAACAAAGGGTGGAGTGCCCTCTCAGAGTGGGGAGCGAGACCCTGGCTCAAGTGGAGGAGTTCAAGTATTCAACAGACTTTCTATGATGAATAAAAAATTTGGACCGCGTTTTCCCTTGCCCGGACGTGGGTCACCGGGGCCCCCCTCTGGAGCCAGGCCTGGAGGTGGGGCTCGATGGTGAGCGCCTGGTGGCCAGGCATGCACCCATGGGGCTCGGCCGGGCACAGCCCGAAGAGGCAACGTGGGTCCCCCTTCCCATGGGCTCACCACCTATGGGAGGAGCCAAGGAGGTCGGGTGCAGTGTGAGTTGAGTCATGGCCGAAGGCAGGGACCTTGGCGATCCAATCCTCGGCTACAGAAGTTGGCTCTTGGGACGTGGAATGTCACCTCTCTGAAGGGGAAGGAGCCTGAGCTTGTGCGCGAGGTTGAGAGGTTCCGGCTAGATATAGTCGGGCTCACCTCGACGCACAGCTTGGACTCTGGAACCAATCTCCTTGAGAGGGGCTGGACTCTCTACCACTGTGGAGTTGCCCCAAGGTGAGAGGCTCTGAGCGGGTGTGGGCATACTTATTGCCCCCCCGACTTGGAGCCTGTACATTGGAGTTTACCCCGGTGGACGAGAGAGTAGCCTCCCTCCGCCTTCGGGTGGGGGGACGGATCCTAACTGTTGTTTGTGCGTATGCACTGAACAGCAGTTCGGAGTACTCACCCTTTTTGAAGTCCCTGGACGGGGGGGCTAGAGGGCATACTTTCTGGGGACTCCCTCGTTCTGCTGGGAGACTTCAATGCTTATGTGGGCAATGACAGTGAGACCTGGAAATGTGTGATTGGGAGGAATGGCCCCCCCCCCGATCTGAACCCGAGTGGTGTTTTGTTACTGGACTTCTGGGCTCGTCACGGACTGTCCATAACAAACACCATGTTCAAGCATAGGGGTGTTCATATGTGCACTTGGCACCAGGACACCCTAGGCCTCATGTCTTGGACACTCGGGTGAAGAGAGGGTCGGAGCTGTCAACTGATCACCATCTGGTGGTGAGCTGGCTTCGATGGTGGGGGAGGATGCCGGTCAGGCCTGGTAGGCCTAAACGTGTTGTGAGGGTCTGCTGGGAACATCTGGCAGAGCCCCCTGTCAGAAGTAGCTTCAACTCCTACCTCCAGCAGAATTTCGACCACGTCCCGAGGGAGGTGGGGGACATTGAGTCCGAATGGGCCATGTTCCATGCCTCTATTGTTGAGGCAGCTGACCGGAGCTGTGGCCATAAGGTGGTCGGTGCCTGTCGAGGCGGCAATCCCCGAACCCATTGGTGGACACCGGCGGTGAGGGATGCTGTCAAGCTGAAGAAGGAGTCCTACCGGTCCCTTTTGTCCTGTGGGACTCTGGAGGCAGCTAATACGTACCGGCAGGCCAAGTGGAATGTGGCTTCGGTGGTTGCTGAGGCAAAAACTCGGGCATGGGAGGAGCTGGGAAGGCCATGGAGAACAACTTTCGGACGGCTTTGAGGAGATTCTGGTCCACCGTCCGGCGTCTCAGGAGGGGGAAGCAGTGCAGTGTCAACACTATATATGGTGGGGATGGTGCACTGCTGACCTCGACTCGGGACGTTGTGGGTCGGCGGGGGCAGTACTTCGAAGACCTCCTCAATCCCACTAACATGCCTTCCAATGAGGAAGCAGAGTTTGGGGACTTGGAGGTGGACTCCCCCATCTCTGGGACTGAGGTCACCGAGGTGGTCAAAAAACTCCTTGGTGGCAGGGCCCCGGGGGTGGATGAGATACGCCCGGAGTTCCTCAAGGCTCTGGATGTTGTAGGGCTGTCTTGGTTGACACGTCTCTGCAACATTGCATGGACATCAGGGACAGTGCCTCTGGATTGGCAGACCGGGGTGGTGGCCCCCCTCTTTAAGAAGGGGGACCGGAGGGTGTGTTCCAACTACAGAGGGATCACACTCCTCAGCCTCCCTGGAAAAGTCTATTCGGGGGTTCTGGAGAGGAGGGTCTGTCGGATAGTCGAACCTCGGATTCAGGAGGAACAGTGTGGTTTTTGTCCTGGTCGCGGAACAGTGGACCAGCTCTACACCCTTTGCAGAGTCCTGGAGGGTGCATGGGAGTTCGCCCAACCAGTCTACATGTGTTTTGTGGACTTGGAAAAGGCGTTCGACCGTGTCCCTCGGGGAATCCTGTGGGGGGTGCTCTGGGAGTATGAGGTACTGAACCCCCTGATAGGGGCGGTTCAGTCCCTGTACAACCATTGTCAGAGCTTGCTCCGCATTGCCGGTAGTAAGTCAAACCCGTTTCCAGTGAGAGTTGGACTCTGCCAGGGCTGCCCTTTGTCACCGATTCTGTTCATAACTTTTATGGACAGAATTTCTAGGCGCAGCCAGGGTGTTGAGGGGGTCCGGTTTGGTGGACTCAGGATTGGGTCACTGCTTTTTGCAGATGATGTTGTCCTGTTTGCTTCATCAGGCCATGATCTTCAGCTCTCTCTGGATCGGTTCTCAGCTGAGTGTGAAGCAGCTAGGATGGGAATCAGCACCTCCAAATCCGAGACCATGGTCCTCAGCCGGAAAAGGATGGAGTGCCCTCTCATGGTTGGGAGCGAGATCCAGCCTCAAGTGGAGGAGTTAAAGTATCTCGGGGTCTTGTTCACGAGTGAGGGAAGGATGGAGCGTGAGATTGATAGGCGGACCGGTGCGGTGTCCACAGTGATGCGGGCTCTGCATCGGTCTGTCGTGGTGAAAAAGGAGCTGAGCTGTAAGGCAAAGCTCTCAATTTACCAGTCGATCTATGTTCCTACCCTCACCTATGGTCATGAGCTATGGGTAGTGACCGAAAGAACGAGATCGCGAATACAAGCGGCTGAAATGAGTTTACTCCGCAGGGTGTCTGGGCTCTCCCTTAAAGATAGGGTGAGAAGCTCAGTCATCCGGGAGGGGCTCAGAGTAGAGCCGCTGCTCCTCCGCATCGAGAGGAGTCAAATGAGGTGGCTCGGGCATCTGATCAGGATGCCTCCTGGACACCTCCCTGGTGAGGTGTTCTGGGCACGTCCAACCGGGAGGAGGTCCCGGGGAAGACCCAGGACATGCTGGAGGGACTATGTCTCTCGGCTGGCCTGGGAACGCCTTGGGATTCTCCCAGAACAGCTAGAAGAAGTGGCTGGAGAGAGGGAAGTCTGGGCATCTCTGCTCAAGCTGCTGCCCCCGCGACCCGACCTCGGATAAGCGGAAGAAGATGGATGGATGGATGGATGTAAGCAGGTTATTTTAATCTGTGTTTCTAAATTAGGCTGGTAGGTGGAGGTATCTTGTGGTGGACTGGCACCTTTACTCCTGCTTGTCAGGTCTACTGCTAGAGGGATGCTCAAAAAATTTATATAAATTATGTATACCAGTCAAAAAATTAGTCACCGTCTGTAAGAGGTGATAAATACTTCAGACACCAAATGATCACACACAGTAACTTCTGTTGTTTTGAAATGTGCTCTATAAATACATCAAATTGACAGTGTGAATACCGTCCTACAGACAGCTGTGTCGTGTGCTATGGGTTTCGTCGAGCAGTGGTGAGATATGTGTGTTTGGTTCGCGCCATGAAAAATAAGCTGCACGATACACATTAATGATTGGCAAAAAGGGGTTATTGCATTTGGCCATGCAAAAGGGCATAGTCTACAGGAAGTTACTGACTTGGCAGGTGTGTCAAAGCATAGAATTGAAATCAAAAGATCGTGTTGACAGATATAGACCATCACTGTGTGGCATGCAGTGTGAACAGCAAACAATTCCTATAGGTGTCCCTTTCATTACTGGCAAACCCTCTGCTTGCATAAAAGCAGACTGTAATAAGTGTCACTGCACTGCTGAGGACAGGCACTCATACTGGGCCAGTCTAACATAACATACACACACAGGTCGAGGCCTGGCCAGGTCTGTGAGACAGCAGCTCTAATCACTGCATCACTATACTGCCATAAATACCACAGAAATACTTGACTTACTTTCTGAGGTCTTGTTCCATTAACAGTCTACATCCTGTAACCCTACAACGTGTCATGGTAAGGCTGCTTGAGTGCTGTACCACATTAGAAAAATAACCACTTCTCTTTGACATTGTCATGCCGTGCCTTTAGTACACAAGTACCGAAAAGGTAAGTACCGAAAAATCATCAATGCACTTCAAGAATAATGAACTGATACATTTCACAAGTCAACATACATTACATTATCAGTCCTGTGTTCAAGTTCGCCAGCATTACCGATATTCCGAAGTTCCTGACCCTTAACAGCTTGTGGTCAAATGACCCTTCCTGTCATTTTTTTTCTCCCAGGCTATTCCGTGACCCAGCACTTCCGCTGTTTTGCCTCGTGATCATCTAATTGGTTAAACGTTGTTGCCATAGCAACCTGCACTTGAAGTCGGGATGTAAACAAGCTTTAGATTAACCGTTATGTTCTGTCCTGGGGTGTGACACGCTGTTTAAAGTTCTATAGTGCAGGACTAGCTTTCCACAGTAAAAGCGGTAGAAGGAGACGTTCAAATAATGGAATCCCCTGTGGATGCGGTACTTCTTCAACTGACACTGGCCCGATTCTAAGAAGCCCGGTTTCATCTAATAAGGTCATCAGTCCATCACACTTGTGCTGCGCTAACCAATCAGCACGCGTACACGGATTTTCGGGCGCACGCGGCACCAATGAACTTTCAGCAAAACGAGACGGTAGCCGCAAACTAGTAGAGGGTACCCAAAAGAACTGGCACGACCCCCACCCCCAAGTATTAACGCAAACCTCACCTCCTGCAGCGTGGCCCCTGCCAGCATTGCCTTTTCCAGACCGACACGGGGGACTGCAGCCGAGGTTTTCCTGAAGTCCTCTTCAGCGGAGTCTGTGCTCGACATTGCATCATCCAGGTTGGCAGACGCTCCGTGACCCGAGATCACCACCATACCTTTGGGCTGCTACTGGGCAACCTGATGAAGCTTTGCAATGGAGCCGCGACTCGAGCGGTGATGCCGAGGCTGGAGAAGGGCTACGCTGCATGCGACTCCGGGCTGCGCTGCCCTGCCTCGGCCCGTCTTGCGCTCTCCGCTTCACAAGGATGGAGAATACCAACTCAGGGATCTCCCAGACAAGACGTGAGACTGACCAAGCACCCCAAGGGTGTGATTTGGCCTAAAATCAATTGGCAGCGCATCGTTCGCTGCAGCTTACAGTCATCCCCAGCGAGCAAGGTAGAGCTGCCGCTCGCAGACCGCATCGAACATGACTCCCCCGGCACCACCCCAAGGAAGGCAAATACTGGCCTCGGAGGTTTAAGCACCAGAAATCAAGAATTCAAACGCAAACGCGTCGGCTTTAGGTGTAAGGACAGTCTAAATAGTCCAGGGTCCAAAAGAAAACAGGCGCTCAATAGAATTGACTCGCACAATATGCAGAAACTGGTCAGTGTGTAAAATAAGTGGACACCGAAAACAGAATTTAAGAATAAGCAAATACTAAAAATAGCCTAAATAATAATTAGATACTCATATAATTAGTACTTAAGATAACCAGAAACAATTAAAAACCCTTATATGGATAAATCAAAGCAAAAAACATAAGATGTATATTGAATGACAGCTGAGACTGGAAACAACATCTAAACAAAGAAACTAAACTCATTTCGTGATCGCACCTGAGTGCCATGGGCACTGCTGCCTCTGCAAAGTCTGTATGCTCTTGCAAGGCTTGTATGGGGTTTTCCCCACATGCCACAAACACATTTTTGACTATTTGGCGACTCAAAGTGAGTGTGTCCTGCGCCTCATTGGGAGGAGATCCGTTGTGCCAGGTGCTGCCAGCACAGCCTTGGGTCCCCTCTGATGAGTCTAGTTTACTTGTGGATCAATATGTGGACCTTCTTATACAGTATAGTTAACCCCATCCAAAGTAAAATACAAGCAGGCTATGGCATGATTGTAATACAGAAAGGTGGCATAGTAACACAGTATTTAGCACTATCACCTCACAGCTCAGAGGACCTTGGTTCAAAATCGTGGCCTGTTTGTATGGAGACGGCAAAGAAACATGGGTTCTCCCAGGCACTCTCAGAAGGTGTAAA